>NC_089873.1:16783461-17085000 GCF_040182565.1 Anser cygnoides | reverse complement strand
CAAAGACCTTAGGGAGCCAAGTCAATTACACAGCCAAAAAAAAAAAAAAAAGAAAGAAAACCCTTATTATGCTATAAATGTTCTGCTAAAAATCCCTCTTCATAAGGAAACACTATAGCTTTCTTGGCCTCCATAGATGTAATTGGAAAGGGGCCTAGCTGTTTTTCCCACGCCATTTGTGCCATTTTAAAATTTAAAATATATTATTACCTAAGTACATAACAAAGAAATGAAAAAAGGCAACTTAATTCCTTTCCCTGTAACTGAAATGTGGTGGACAGGGTTAGACAAACACTTGAAGTACACATTTTGCTATGACATCTAAATTAAACCTACCACAGTGTTACTCAAGGAGAATTGCCTCAAATTACTTCACACATTTAGGGCAAACACAGGCAGACAATTAATTGATTTTATTTAGAATGTCTGGTTTTTTTTATTGCTGTTTTTGTTGATTTCTTTGTTTCTGTTTGTTTGCTTGTGTTTTTTTTTTTGTTTTATTTTGTTTGGTTTTGGTCTTTTTTTTTTCTTTTTTTTAGTGTTTCCTATGAATGTTATGCACATAGTGCAATTGTGTGATGCCTCAGTCCAGTCTGACAACATTCAAGCAAAGTCTATAATTCTTTGTCATTATTATCTCTGGGCTATTATGATGCTGGTAGGAATTAGAGCAGAGCAACCTCCATCATTCGAGTAGGAATAACAGCAATTACTACTTTGGTCTCTGACTGAGGTTAGAACAAATAAATTGAGATAGATAATTATTACAATTTCTCAAATTCATCATTAGCTGCAACTGCATTTCTAATGCAGGAGGCCATATTATTGGGGCTGACCACGGTAGCTGCTCCTGACTCACACTGCAGAAGCACTACTAAGATCACTCCCTTTTTAATTAGGCCTTTTATTCTCAAATTGAAGTCAAGATCACCTGAGACACATCAATATATATTAATTTTCACAAAGTAATTCAAGACTTTGAAAATCCATTTTGAAAGTTCAGTCTGAGCACCTGACAGACAGGGCTGCTGTCCACTGGCAAGGAAGAAAAGAAAAGGGGAAAAGATTTCTCTTTCTTTAGTTTTTTCAAAAATGAGTCCTACTTCTTGAATAAAATAAAATATATGTTTTTTAAAGCATATGGCAGAATGTCATTTGGATAATGAAAGTACTGGGACCACGATGTGTAATTCAGCAGATGATGAATGTGCCATGGTCCCATGACATCAGTGACTTTCCCGTAAATTCAGAGTGCATGCAGATTTCTCCAAGGAAATCTTGAGCTCTCATGTTTAGTTTCATAACCTGGGTTTACAATGTATTTAATTGCTTTTAGTTTTTAAGGATTTGTTTCCTGTATTTATTTTGCCTGTAAATATATTCCAAAGACCAGTGTGCTGGTGATGGATTGATGCAGAGTTATGGCTGTGAGAGAAGAGCAGCCAAGTCTGGGGAGCTAAGCAGGGTGTGTGCACCAGGAAGATGTCTCAGGAGCTTGAGCTCATCTTGCTGTACGTGTGAAAGTCAGCCTGTCCTGCAAAGACAGTTGTCTATGATGTATAAAAGCCCTTCTCATACTGTAAAGGGTGCCACAGGTCAAACCTAAGACTGTAGTGACTTGATCTGGTTGCCCAAGCACAGGGATCCAGCACAGTTTAGAAAACCCAAGGGTCTGGGGAACATTCATATGTCACGGAGATGACACAGGATCTCCTTTTCCTTATAGATTTGTGCTCCTCTGTGTCTGTGGTAGACACCTCATGGTACCACAAAGCGTGTTCAGCGGCTGTGTTTAGAGCTCTGTGCGGTGCTGCAGACATCACGATGGCTGCGGAGTCTCAGAGCATTCAGGCACATTAATTATACACTTTTGGTAAATGTTTTATCCTATTTTTCAGAGAAAGATAGCTGACGCAGACATAGAATTAGTAAATTGTCCTAATCGATACCAGCGCCTACCATCAGCTTAAAAACTTCTAGGCGTTAATTATGAGGCACCGCAAACACATCACTCAGGCGGATCGGCGGCAGGAGCTCCCGTGTGCTGCTCAGCGCTCAGCCCACACACTCTCCCTCCCTCCACCTCACCTCTCAGTCAGCAGCAATTGCCTTCGTGAGACGCTCGTCATTTTATACCTTCAACTTTCTGACTTTAAATTCTGCTCTTCAAACTCTTAAACGGAGTCAGGGCAAATTTCTGCTCTAGACCACCTGCGGTACACTGTGAGCTGCTCTTTTCGCTCCAAAACCATTCAAGGAGATTTCAGAGAGGGTTTGCGTTCCGACCAAGTGCTTTTTCATGGTTCATGGAAGGCGGTACAGATGTTGGGGACTGGGGAGGAGAGGTAACCTGGGATGTGTGAGGGTGAAATCATGTAGAAAATAACATCACAGCAAAGTAGGTATCGTTCAGGAAGCAAGAAAGGAAATGATGTGAGGGGGGAGACAGTGAAATCCATGAAAGGCTGATGCCAACCTTATCATACACTGCCTTTTTGGAAGGCATTTGGGTGTTATGGTGATAGGCAAGATCATATGCTCAGCAAGAGAAGACTACAGAGCAGAACGAGGCTTTCTGCAAGTGTGACCTGTTCTGGAGGGCTCTAGTGGATCGGGATGGTGGGGGAACATCTGGGCACGGGAGATGGACAGAGGCTGGCTGAGAGATGCCAACAGGTGAGCACAGGTGCACAGAGCATGAAATAAAGCCCTGCTTTCTTTTGTCCACAGACAGACACAAAGAACAGGAGAGACAATAGAAAAATTGGTGTGTCAGCAGAGTTGTGTAATGTAAATGCTCCAGCTGTCAGTCAAACATCTCGTCTTCACCCAAAAAGTCACTGGTGATGAACGGCAGCTGCACTGAGCATGCGCCAGGGAGTTGCAAGCAGCGTTCAGTGTAAGATGAGTTAAATTTGTTTTGTTTTGTTTTCAGAAACGAGCAGCTAGGTCTAGTGCGGGCAGAGCCACGGAAAGATTACCTGACCTGCCCAGGTCTCCGGGTCTGACACATGGATGGAAGGTGAGGTCCCAAAAGCCACAGCCCTTCCTCCCTCCCCCTGAAAATAAATAGAGAAGAATTAAAGAGTTTTCCATGTGAAGAAGGCTGGTGTGGTTGATTTTATAAATAACAATTATATTTTAGCTATTCTAATTACAAATTGTAATTAAGCAGCTGGACTGGATCAGCATCGGAGCACAAACACCTGCATTTGTGTTTCCAGATGTTCTCCACTGGAATTATGAACAGATTTGTCGCACAGATAATTTAGTCTTTTAAAAACCACCACCATTTTCTGTCTTGTTTCTTCTGAGGAACACGCTTTGCGATAGAGTTTGCTCAGGGAAAGAAGGAGGATGTTTTGGGGAATCAGAGCATTTAGTACTTCCCCAGCCTGCCTCTTTCTTTTATGCAATCACTTTTCACACCTGAAGGAAGCGGCATGAAAAGGGAACAGAGGCTGCCGATAACGAAACAACACCTTCATTCAAATGGGTGAAGGCGGTTTATTCATCCCTAAATGAGAGAGGATGCCAAAAGTCTGCTGTAAATCTGAATGTCAAAATTGCTCTGAGCTCAGTCTACCTCCCCGGCAGCAGCGGGCTTTCTGTGCGGCTTTATGATACTTACAGAGCTATTCATAAATATTTCTAAGCAAAGGTTGCAGTCACCTAGTGTCCTGTTTATTCCAGAAGTGCTCAGGGGCTGGCTGAAAGCAGAGCCCCGTCTTGCCGGGCATTGTACGAACAAAGCCATGGAGACAGCTTCTGCCTCGCCGGGTTTACTCCGCTATTGTTTTGCTGAAATGCAGTTTTAAAACGTGATGCATTTCTCAGGGCTGGTAACGAGATGGGAAAACGCTGCCTCTTGATCTGTGTCAGTTTGACTTTAGGACAAGCAAATACAAATGGGACTATATATATTTATATATTCAGGATAAATGTTTAGACAAAACCAATACGTGATGTGGGAGTCTCAATTCATTTGAGGCTGGAAGCATTTATTCAGACGGCTGTGAGTGGGGTGGTGATGGAGGTGATGGGGAGGGTTTGTGGCACTCGACGTCCTGAGCGCCTCCTGTGCCTGAAGGGCTCTGTGTTTCTTCTGGCCCAGGAAGAGTTCCAGCACACAGTGACCACACGCTCCTTTCCCAAAGGAATTCAGGAGCTGCCGAGCCCAGGGGCTGGTGGAGACCGTCAGGAGCTCAGCTGAACTCCGTCCCGACCTCAGAGGCAGCTGGTGAGAAGCAGGAATCTGATTTTTTCTATTTCATTGAGGAGAAGTTGCAGGCAGAGGGAGATGCTGTGAAGGACAATGCTTTCAAAGTCGCTTTTTACTCTGCTGTTTTTCTGTAATGACTTTGCCTGCTGTCTGACTACATGGGATTTAAAATAAGAGCAAGTTTCACGACTGAGTGTAAAATCCGGGCCGGGGAAGGCTTCCGATAGGTCTGGTTTGTTGTACATTTTCAGGCACAACTGGGCAAGGGAGGTGCCGAGATCTCATTACCTGAATGCTGCGTTTCTTTAATTAGGGAGAGAAAAGAATTAAATCTCCACCCTCCAAATAGCTCTTCACTTTCTGATGTCATTTAGTTACCTGCTTCCTTTAAACACACCGCACGTGTTGAGGGGCGCTTTGTTACGATTGCCCAAAAAAATGGCAGGGAGATCCTTGACAAGCTCTAAAATTGGAGGAATGCAGGTGGCTCAGCTGGGTCTGATGGTGGCCACAACGTTTGCGCCATCCTTCTTCGTGTCCATCCATCAGGACCAGAGCAGGGCCGTGGCTGCTATTGCTTTCTGCACTGCGGAGCTCTCAGCAGGGCAGCAAAGAAGGTCACCTTAGCAGAGATGAGAGATAAATTTTCACTTAGGAAAGGCACCGAGCATCCCCAGCCTGAACAAAGTGGCACGGTTGCTTTCAGCAGAAAAGGGGGGATGGACTGGCAGTGTTGTGGAATACAGGTAGAAAAAAGGTCTCAAAACTCCACTGTAGTTAATAGGCATCTAAACGTATTTGACAGAAGCACCCGAATGTCTGTCAAACTGCAGAAAGGAAGCACTGAAGCAGTCAAATCACCTGGGGAAACAGATTTCTATGGAGCTGGCTGGATGTGTGAGACTGTGACGCCAATCCCTTCCAACCAGCTGAAGCCCCTTCACCATGAGACATCCTGGCCAAGCAAACACACCAGGCACTAATCATGCTTCCAATGCTCTGGTAATGCAGGAATGATGTTTTTCTTGCCAGAAACCCTGGTGGGGAGGGCAGGACACCTTGAGAGAAGTCAGGTGAGTGACATGCTCGTGCTGAGTGTGCCTGTGGCCGTTCCCAGCCGTGGTGCAACCATTCCTCTTCTCTGCTCCACAATCAAAGGATGAACCTTACAGTGACTGGGTATCAATATTGATCAGGACACTGCAGCAGAAGTAATTTTTAGGTTGACAAAGCTCACTGGGAAGCATTATTTTCCACTGCTTCCCGCAACACCTACCAACGATATGATCTCATGTTATGGCTTCTTAGTATCTCTGCCAGTGCACCTTCTGGCACAACGGTGACCCTGGCAAGTTTCTCACACAGGAGGATTTTGTTCAGTAACTTTCTGCTGTGTATCAGTTTGTCATGAAACGCTGAGCATGTGTTGTTTAATGTCAGACAGAAGCACAGCTTGGATGTTGCTTATGTTCATTCAGCATTTTGTTTCTTATTAAAGCCTGCTAGCTTCCTGAGCAAGGGTTTACTTCATCCCTGTGCTTGAAGTAAGTACACAGAATCTATCCATTGTAACCAAGCCACTGGGGGAAAAACAACACAATTATAATTTTATGACTAATGAATTTAAAATGACCCCAGGAGAAAATCCTGGCAACTTCAAAAAGAGAGCTGGGACATGTGGTGCCTTTCTGTTTACCTGCCTTTGCAAAGCTTGGTGGGATACCCCTCTAGCAGGGGATCATCTCCTCTGGGATTATGAGGGAGACATGCTAAACGTTCACTTCAGATTTAATAGAGATGGAAGCTTTTCCCAGGTAGTGGAGCTCATATATATATATATATATCAAACAATCATCTGTAGCCACAAGAAGCTATGATTTCTGTACTTGTGGGATTTCTGTATATTTTCTTTCCTCCAGAATAAGAAAAGCTAAAAATGTTTTGACTTTGCAAGATCCAGGAAAACAAGCATCTGCGGCTCTGGTGAAAGGGAAGTTCTATATAAAACCTTCTCAAAACCAGGGAAGAATAATCATGACAAGCAGTGATTTTTGTTTTCTAATAACAAATGGCAGCTGGATTAAGACATCAGGTCACCCGTGCCCGGAGCACTTACTCAAGTCTTTCATTTCCTAAAGTTCAACTGGCAGTAAGGGCCTCTCTGAGCTATTTTGATGTTTTCAACGTTAATCCTTGTGGCATACAGTAAATATTATTTCTGCAAATGCAGTTCACATTATTTACCCACCAATATTTGAGTGTTTATTCAAACCTCAGGTCTGAGAGCCCACCAAGTTTTGAGTCATGTGCCAAATTTATCTTCCAAAAACATCTGTGCTCAAATTGCCCACTAAGGTACCACATACTGCTTCCTACCCAACCACTCTCGCAAATTGCTTTCTCGCTTAAAAAATAAAAAAAATAAATGCAGAAACGCTGATTATTCTAAATCCGAAAGACACAGTGGAAACACTCTCTGCAAGATGACAATTAGGCAGCGGAGTTTTATTTATAGTTGGGAAATAAACATCAGTTAATCATCACCACGAGCACCGACTCCTAACCTCCGGTTAGGTGAGATTTCAGATGCCTAACTCATTATCAGCTTTCAGCAATGCCTGCTCATCAACAGCAGTCATTTCACTTGAGACAAAATACAATGCATGTGATATGGCTGTAATTAAATCATACTCCAGGGAAGAGACAATAGTGAATTATAAGATGTTTTGAGAAGTGATAACAATTACTCCATAGGGGTTCTGTTCTATTAGGGTTTAAATACTTTTAAGAATTTGCAGATTTTATTTGGAAAAAAAAAATGCTAAAGATGAAAGTAAACAAAAGCTAAGTGTTGTTAGTGTTATCTGTCACAAACATCTCTGGCACTATTGCAGCTCTTTTGCTTTAACTTTAGCCCCAATGTGCTTTAGCTTGCCTTTGGAAACCACTGTATTATTCATCAAAATCGAAGCAGACACACGATTCTATCTAATTGACTGTGGCTTGGTATCTCCTTTGCAGATCAGAAGTTTGGCCAAAGCCAAGGGAGAAACTCCACTTGGGAGATCATGAGGAGAACAGTATCTGAATAGAGCAAGAAAGAACTAGGAAAATCCAGAGCCCTGGAAATGGAGGCAGAGGCCAAACCTAATGTTTTCGTATAAAATTTAATACATTATGATCTGGGAAAGGGATGAGACTTGACTTGAGTCACAGCTCTGTGGAATAGCATTGGATTGCATTTATGCCCCGTTATAATTCTGGTTTGCCTTGTTCACTTTATTTGGGCAACAAAAAGAAAATAGTTCTGCAATGTTTGGAAAAAAAAAATAAAAAAATCTCTAATTCAGACTTCAGGTGTAGCATCCTGACTTGAGAAGATGACATTGCATTACTCAGTTTCCAGCTCTGCCTAAAGGCAATAAGCAGGGAGCTTGGTGGTGGAGCAGCTCCTGCATTCTGCAGGTCGGTAGGAATTACGGGTCTCACCCTGCTCCATTAGTGTCAGTGGGGTTGGGGGTTTCATTTGCTCTTTTTGTTCGAAGAAAAACTGGATGCTTAGGGAATTATCATAATAAGAACATTAGATAAGACACTCATACTCATATCACTTATTCAGTGCTTTAATACTTAGCAGCTGTGCTAGATTCATATTAGTACTTGGTATCTCATATAAAGCGTACAATGGATGTGAAAGAAAAAATGCAGGTGTCTTTAACAATGTTTATTGGAACAAATTTGAGTAGCTCAGATCTTACTATGCCTCATTTGATCTTTTTCACAGCTTTTTTTTTTTTTGGTGGAGAAATGAGGGTTAGTTGTTTCAAAGACCCGGAGCCCTTAATATATTTGCTGCTTTTTCTTTCCCTGGTACAATGGACAATTTGTTACAGTTACTGCACAGCTCTTGGACAAGCACTTTGTGATCCTGGTGATTTGCTACCACTAATTCTGCCAGCTTAGTTTAAAATCACCTCGATTAGCATTTCTATGGGAGAAAATTATCCAGTTAAAAAAGTTTTTATATGGGAATCTCGCCACCCCCTTCCATAGTAAACTCCTAGGCAAATAATCCATTTTGCTCTTCTGGGTCTTCAGGGTCATCACTTACCCTGAAAGAAAGTCCTTTTGCACTTTGATTATCCATATAGCCCTCTAATTCTTTGGCTGGTCAAAGGCAAATGGTAAAAGCAAGTTATGACGGATAGTCCCAAAAATGCATAAGAAGTGTTGCTCAAATTATTTGCTTTCCAGCTTCATGAAGTAATGTGTTTCTGTGGAACAATTTGTACATAATTTAAGTGTATTTTCAACCTAGAAAGGCCTGTTAACTCAAAACTATACCATCGCTTTGTGCAAAATTAAACTCACCTAACATTTCTTCATAATAAATACAAATAGGGAGAAAGTTACAGTGAAGAAAATACAGTAGAACCCAAACAGGGGAGAATATTGGACATTAAAGTAAGGAAAATTCCATGCCTTTCTTTTCTAAGAACCTGAAAGAAATACAGTGTTCCTTCTTCTGAGGCTCTCCTCAAGAGATGAGTGTTTTGTAAATCACGCTCCTCTGATGATACAGCAGCATTTCACATTGCCAGCGGCCGGGCTGGAGCTGGCTTATTAATATTGCATGATAATAGATAAATCTGAGTCGAGTGCATCGTTGTACAGGTTTAACTCTGTGCAATTTACCAGCACCTATGCTATTTGTAAGACAGCACGGACCTCAGCGTAACACGCTGCTACTTGCCAAGTAACGAGTACCAAAGAAGTACAGGTGTATGAGAAACAGCCATAGGGCAAAGCAAGTGACAGTACCTCCTGAGGTGTCAGCCAAGGGCTGCTTTGCTTCCCTATGAGCGTTTTGATGCTGACTGTGGATCTATGGGCACTAGTGGTGGCATAGTGCTGGCGTTTAAGCTTCTGCTTAAGTCTGCAGCTACACCGGGACATGGCAGGCTGGTGAGAGACAGGCATATTAATGCTGTCAGAAATACAGACCCATGTATACCTTTATGCCAGGCTCTGTTGACTCTCCAGGCATTTATTTCTCTTAAAGGGTCCTCTATTACCATCTATAATGGATTAAAAAAAAAAAAAACGTTGGTAGTGCTGTTTCATCATTCCAAACTGCTGTAGCTGTATTAGATGTCGGGCCATCAAAATGCATTTGCGCTGGACAGAGGTGGTTACTGGCACACAGAAAACAACATGAGGTTTTAAACTTTGAGATGAGCAAAATCTCTTTTCCCTCCTTAAACCCGCACTAGAGAAGAACCAGGAAACATGGGCTTAGCAAAAGCTGGATGATTCATACTCAGGTATGCCCAGGTGGTGAGGTTCGGTCCTCGTATTTCATGGACCTGCACAGTTAATGACTTTGTTTAGAAGCACGAGTATCAAAATACAGAGACAAATCTTTTGCTTGAATATTTTTTTGAGTCGGGAAACATCAAACGAAAAAGGATCAAAGAAGCAGAGATAAATGTGTGTAACAATACCCTGACCGATGTTCCTCCCAGTCTCCAACATGCACACTACGCACTATCTGAGCACACACTCGTGACTTGAGTAGATCAAATATGCATTAGTACATATCTTCAGATTGCTGAATCTGATCTTCCTCTAGTCTTTCTCCATTAAATACATGCTTTTTCCCAACTGATATTAAGGTTGCATTCGCTGTACTTGTAAGACCATCAGAGCTGGGGACTGCAGGGACTTGCTGGCTGCATGCTCTCAGCAGAGCAGGCTTGCCCCAGTGCCCTCCCTATTCACTCTGCATGAATGAGTTCCTCATTCGGTCATCTAATAAACTCTTAACTGGGCTTCCTACCCAGGACCTTTGCATTTTTGGGGGGGATTGTGAATGACGCAGGCACTAACAGTTCTCTCTTTTTTGGGAAATTGAGATATTAATGTCAGATAGCAGCACCATGGTGGGGTGGCTGTGAATCTTCACTTGTGGGTGAAGTCTTCATCACATGCAACCAGTGAATCCATACCGCAACTGCTGACCCCTCTTTTCCCTATTTTCAAAGCTTCTTTTAATTTTCTGGCCAGCTCAATTCTCAGCACCGCTTCTGGAAATTTGACTTGCCTGTAAGCAACCAGCCACCACGCAGTCCTAGCAGCCGGCTGTCTACATTTACAACCCTTCCTTTTTTCCTTTTCGTGTTACCTCTCTAGGATCACCCATGGTTCGAGGTCGTGGTGGCAGTCCAACGGGGCCAAGCTGCCCTCTTTTTTCAGGTCTCTGCAATGCTCTACTAAATAAACTTAGGCTGCGGGTGGCAAACCCTGTGGAACACCGAGGACTGGAAACAAACCCAAGCACAGGCATGTGCAGTGCGGTGTGCGGAGGGCTGGACACCGCCGGCATGCACTCAGCACATTTAATACAGGAGGGGAAGCTCAGGTCTCACCCGGTGCAGCCTTCGTTAGCAGGGTCAGGCCTGGCTCTCCGCACGCTCGTGTGGAGTTCATGTAAATGACATCGCCGCCGCCACCTCCCCGCAGAGAGGTGCCAAGGTCTGTCTCTCCGGATCACCGCCTCTCCCGTCACCGGCCGGGGTTTGTCAGGAGCCATTGCCGCCAGCACTGCTTGGCACCTGGGCAGCCCTCCAGGCAGGTGCTTCCCCAGCACGCCCCAAACCAGGCTCCCCTTGCAAAAGGCTTTAAAAATGTCATTTGCTCTGGACGTGATTCAAGCTCCCTCCTCTCCGTGCTCCTGCCCATGCCCATCTCCCCTCATCCAAAGGCAAAATAAGCAGTGCGGGAAAGGGGTTTGCGTTCAGGTGGCCACACCGGCTGCCTCTGGGAAGCACACATTGTCAGGCCAATGCTCACAGTGCTTGTCGGGCACAGCACTCGCTGGTTAACGCTTTTTGGTGGCCACGCTCTCTCTCATGGCTCACATTCCCAGTTTCCATGGGTTTGGTCTCTAAGATCATGAGGAAGGGTGGGAAGCAGCCCCCTGAGCCCACGCTGGGATGTGCTGGCAGCAGGCAGGGTTTTGCCTCCTGTCTGCATCCCAAGACAGCAGAAGTCTGGAGAGCAGACCTCTGCGGAGCACCCAGCAGTACATTGGGCTGTTTCAGCCACTGACAGCCCCCTTTGAATTGGAAAATGACCATGCATTGTGCACCCCATCTCCAAAATTTCACCATTTCCTTAGGTTCAAATTTCACTTTTCAATCCTCTCCCACACGAGACCATTTCAGCCAAGCAGGAGGGATCATTTCTGCTGGGAAGTCACCAGGGAAATTTCAGCAGCTGGGAAGAAATCTCCACCACGCTTCCCCCCGGAGCAGCCACCAGCTCGCTGCAGTGCACGGTGCGGCCCCGCAGCCACGGCCAGCACCAATCCATATCCCAGCCCACTCAGCTCATGGTCTGTGTGGGGTCACGGCGATCTTTATTTTGCCTGGCTGCAGCAGAGTTTTCCCAGCCATAACATGTAGATAAATGTCATTTTTGCAAATGTCCTGCTGCACGCACGTAAATAGTGCTCGGCATTATTGGCCATCTCAGTGATTAACTTGTATTTTAATGGCTGCATCAACATTTGTTCCACCTTGTCTCACACCCACTCCCCGACGCCTTCGTGGACCGTCTTTCCAGGAGAACGTTTTTCAAGACCAGCTTTTCCCACTCCCCCCTTCTGGGGGAGGCGCAGACCGTTTTGCACGTCTGTGCCATCGCTCCCCATCCACCTGGTTCCCCGCGCCGACAACAGCTTGCTAAAATTGGCCGCACTGACGGGGCGCATTCCTTCAAAGCGCTACATCCGCAATGAGGGCTATTTATCAAGTGTACAAGATTCAAAACTGCAAGACCCTGAATTTCATAGTCATTTGCAGCGTCAGAAGCTGCTAATGGCCCATAAAATTTAGCAACTTCTCCATAAGCTGCTGGTTAATGAAAAATCGGTTAAATTGTTCACAGATCAGCTGGCGCGGTGCCCCCCGAGTCATGGCAAGCTTCGCCTGGCAGAGGTTACACGAGTGGCGCTGGGGAAGCGGGGAGAGCAGCTGGGGAGAGCAGCCAGGGGCGGCCGCGCAGCATTGCCCAGGTCCGGGCGCCCGAGCCGCTGATGCCAGGATTAAAGCCAGGATGCACGATAGCGGAGGAGTTTGATTTAGCAAGGCAATTTCGTGTGTTGATACATATACGCAGGCAGCGAGTCCCTGCTCTGGGTTTTAATTGCAAGCAGAAGGCAGAGCTGACTTTCCCCACGCTAGGAAAGCTGCGCTCTGTGCAATAGGGAGTCCCTGCCAGCACGCTCCTGCAGCTCTTTGCTTGATGGAGGCTGAGAAGAAAGGACATCACAGCACTTAGCCAGCCTCCCGCGGCGCGTGTTTGCCTTTTACTGCCCCCGCTGCTGTGGCTCTTGCCTCTCACAGCCACTGTTGCTTTAACTTGTGACAGCTTTGCACAAAACAGATGCTGCCCTGAGCCGGATGCAACACTCTGGATGCAGCACAGAGCAAGGATCTGGCACCCGCAGCTGGGAAGCGATCCGGTGTCAGCACAAATTAACGCTGCTCACCACACCGACATGGTGGGGCCTCGCCTGTCGATGCTGGCATTTATGATGCTGTGTATTTTAACTAATTAGGCCAGTGCAACCCATCCGTCTTACGGATGCTGGGTGTTTTTGCACGGGCATATGCTCCAATAATGAGAATCAATGTTGCTAATGACTTTGCACGGCCCATTTTTCAGTCACCTTTGCAAATGCACATTATGCTGGGAATGAGCGTAGAAGAAAACACCACCTTTGAAATGCCCAAGGTGCATTTCTGCGGGACAAACCCCCGACATGCCTGTCCCACCTGGAGCGCTGTGCAGCTGGAATTGCCTCTACCAAAGAAGGTATGCAACTCTGAAAAAGCAATTTCTATTGCAGGCACTAGAAAAGATGAGATTTCCAAGCTCAAAGCCCTTAAAGATGTTTTCCCTGAATTTCCTTGGAGTCTTTCTTTCTTCTCCTTGGGCAACCTTTCAAGTTTTTGCTGTTGTTGAGTAGTTGCCCCTTTTCCTCACCTCAGCCCATGCAGCACCTGCATGCCAGGCTCAAGGATGGCTGCCTCTCAGCTTTAGTGGCCAGGAAAAGCAGCAGCAGCAAAAAAAAAAAAAAAAAAAGAGAAATCCTTCCCTCATGTTCAAAAGCACCATCCCATCCTCCAGAGATTTGCCAGCTGTTCTGATTAAGGCAGTTCAATTGCAGTGTTTAAAAGCCTATTCCACCTGCTCCCTGCAAGCAACTCTCTGTGGGCAAGCGTAGCTCTAATTAAAAATTCCCTCCTGCTGTGATGACTCCTCCCTCACCTTTCCAGAAATCAGCCTTGTACAGACAACCCCTGGAGACTGCTCCCCACACACACACACCTTTTTTTTTTCTTCCCTGAAATGGAAATCAAAATTTATGGGACTTGAAACGCAGGCAGTGTGGGACAGGAAAGCTCCTCCCCAAAGCTCTACGCCCAGCACTGTTCAGAAACTCCCCTGCCCAGACCCTGGTAGTTTCTGCCCTAGGTCTTTTCAGCAGCCACTACCCCACTAAAATACTTTCGCCTCGTAAGAAACCTGAAGCTCCACAACCTTCTTACATCCAGTTTGTAGCCTGACTCATCAGCGCTGAGGCTGCTTCATGGCTGTCCCCATGTCACAGCAGAGCACCACACTTACGTGGTGGTGCTTGGAGACCAGCTTCCATCTCTACCTGTCCTCCTGAGGGGTTGAACCCAGAGGGATGGACCAGGCTGTGGAAAACCCCGAAATGTAGCATGAGAACAAGGGAGGTAGAGAACCCAGGTGCAAAATTTGCTGATGTAAAACGCAGGTGTCTCTTGTGTCTGTAGTGGCTTCCTCCTTCTGTCAGGAAGAAAAGCTGCAGCCCTGCCATCCCGAGGAGCCAGACACAGAGGATCCCACCACTACTCCCCCTCTCGCTTTGGTGAGAAACCTGCTGAAATAAATGGGCATTTACCTTGAGTCAAAGCACGCAGGGAGAGCACCCCATGTAGTCCTCCTCACCCTCCATTTCCTTTCTTACAATATTCTGACCAGATTCTGACCAGATGAGGCCCCGGTGCTCATCCTCACATGGGTGCTGGAAGCGCTGTGTGCAAACACCTGTGAGGACAACAATACCGCAGCTGTGTTCTCCTACAGCTCTCCTGGAGCTGAGCCTCCATTTTTGTGTCTCGGTGCTGACAAATTCCCCCAAGCTTCACACAAGTGCTGGTGCAGCCTCACCCCACTTCGAGAAGCCAAGGTAGAAAATCTTCTTAAGTGAATCCTCTGCTGATAAGTGCTACTCAGGTGATGGGATTAATATTTCTCCTTATTTTGGAGTTGCTCAAGCATGCGGGTGAATATATGTCCATTTAGCATGTTTTTGAGCAGTAATACGCCCCCCCCCGTCCCCCAGGACCTTCTGCCTTTTAACCCTCCCATGCCCGGTGGGTGCGCGCCTGTGATTTCGCTGTCACACAGCTCTGAGGAGCCAATCCCCATAGTAACAGGGCATCCGCACGTGAATTCAGAACTGCAGCAGGTCCCAGCACTGCAGCCTCAGCGTGGGTATGTAGGCAGCATCAGGGTACGTGTGCATACATGTATAGAAAAGCAATCCGTGCTTGCTCAGCAAATATCTGCACCAGGCAGGTAAATACTGATAAAAATGCCCTTCGTGTACAGAGCCAGCACACATGCCATGAACAGCGATGGTAAAAATGACCAAAGAATCAAGCACTGTTCAGTCAAATGTGCCTACCACAGCTCTAAAATGATCAGAGGATGATTTCCCAAGTTGTGTTGTTCAAACAGTTTATATTTGCATATTTTCATCAAACAACATAACCCTTTAAAATGGGAACGGCTGTAGCCTTAACATTAATTTGCTTGGAAGGGCTGCAAAACTGTGCAGCTAGCACCACTTACTGGCAAAGCTACAGAGGCTTTTAACAAACCTACTTTACAGCTCTCGCCCAGGAATGCTGAATGCAAATCTTAGCACTAGCACTTGGCTATAATAAACAAATGTAGGACATCATCTCTCTCTTTCCATGCTCAAAATAAAGATCAAAAGAAAAAGAAATGGAATAAACTGTATTTTCCCTCTAAAAGAGCCTCCAAACAGCTTCCAGTAACAAAAGTCCTTGCAGTACTTTGGCTCAACCTATTATATCCCTGTGCCCCGGTAACATCTCTCCCTTCAATTCCACCTCTATGGCAATGGACACAAGTCAATGGACAGCTTGGGAACACACAAGCATCTTTCCTGTCAATATATAAAAAGGGAGACGTGTGTCTCTCATAAAAATAGATATATTTATATGTGTGCATTCATCCACCAGGACCATGGATGGGCAGGGATCACCATTTATAAAACCCCAAGAGAAACAAACCCCACTTGCCCACATGAAGACAGTCTCCTCCAATGAAATATTCTTCATGTTTGGTGAGCTGATGAGTAGCTTCGTGGTTCCTCTTCTGGACCTTCAGACTAATTTGTGTTCCATTAATCATGGACAATAATTTCTGCTTCTTAACAGAGGGTCCTTACAGCCACCCTTGGTAGATGATTTATTTGGGAAACAAAACATCCATTCAGGCACTGTGGTGGCTTCCACTTAAAAGCACTACTGTACATTGATGTATTTCTGATTTTGTTTACAATTAGAGTTTCTCCAGTCTTTAGACATTCACAGAATCACAGAAAGGTTAGGTTGGCAGGGCCCTCTGGAGGCCATCTGGTCCAACCCCTGCCCAAGCTGGGACACCTAGGATAGGTTGCCTACGACTACATCCAGGTGGCTTTTCAATATCTCCATGTTTATATTAGGTTCATTTGTTTAAATTCAAAATCCCAGGGAAATCGAAAAGAAAATACTTTCAGCTTCCTCAGACCTTCTGCTTAGGACAGAAGTTACCCCATTTTGAAAATTTTCAGGCAGCAGCTGTGCATGTTTTTAGACCAGCGTCCATAAAGGTGGTAGATAACTGCTTGCTCTCCAGGCTGGCCGGACCCCAAAGCCCTGTTTCAATTGTTTCATTCTCTAACTGAAGAGGGCTTTTAGGTGCCTGATGCACAACGAGTATGAAAGAAAAAAAATACCATATTTTAGAGCCTTGTCAATTAAAAGGATCATCTCGAAAAAGAAGATTCATTAGTTAGTTACACTGGCAGTGTCTTTAATTAGGCATTGCTGAGAACCTTCAGTCTTTGTGATCTCTAGCATTCGTAACTTGTTGTATTTTATTTACATATTTTTGGACATGTACGTAATTCCTAATTAATGCTGTAGAGTCTACTCCATCTATTTCAAGATGTCACGTACTGAAGATCTTCAGACGTGTTTACCGGATGTCTACTGCATTTAAATTACTCCATTAATCAGACCCGAAATCCTACATGTCTTTTTGGGGTACAAGAACACCCACCAGAGGCACCCAGGGGAAGGTAATCCAGTTTTCGGGAGGTTTCAGTATGGGAGCAAATGAGAGATGCTTACAGAATGAAACCTTTCAAAAGACATATCTGTCAGGAATTTTAAAAAGAGAATTTGCCTGCAGGGAAATCCTTCTGACAGCAGGCTGTCAAAGGCACATCCCTACCAGGGTGGTCTGCTGGAGAGAGCTGCGCAGCCTGGATTGTGTTGGGATTTCAGGAGACTCAGGCAAATGCGGTGTTTCTTAATAGGAAATGGAAGCTTTATAACCTGATGGGAGAGCAGATATTCCTATATCAGATGTGAGCTGCAGCCCTCAAATGATAAATATTAGCAAAGAGGAACCTGAGGAAGTAAAAAAAGCCCTCTAATTTTGTGGCATTGCCCCCCGTTGAACCAAATAATATTTTAAAGGAAGGATATTCTTTTTTTTCAAGGTGTGTCCCTCCTCTGCATCAGTTTGGCCAATGGCATTTTTTTGTGAAAGCCTCCATTTTGATATCCATATTCTTTCTACTCAGCTTCTACATTGGAGAGAGCAGAAAGGATATTTTGCAGGGGACAATCCTACAGAGACAGAGACCTGGAAGAGAGGATGAGAGCGTTATGTCTCCTACCTGTCTATCTTACCTGATCCTAACAAAACTCTACTTTATTCTTGCTACCTTATGCTGGTTTATTTGCCCCAGTGTTATATATCCGTGTAGCATTCTCTGGTTTTTGCACTTATTGGTAGCTGTGATCGTTCTACAACAACACCATCTTTCTGAAAAGTCAGTGCTCACTGTTTCTCAAGACTTGTTGTCACTGATTTCTCTAGTGGGTTGTATTTAACCTTGTCTTTCGTAGGTGCTTATCTCCCATGGAGATAAGGCCTGAGCTTATACCTGACCTTACCCTAACCATTGACAATATGAATTAAAAGTTGGACATTTCTTCACCTCTTCCACAACTTAGAACACCACAGCTCATAAGTGCATTAATAAAGCCTGACGAGCACTCCTAGCAAAAGCATTTTGCATTATCCTCAGAGATAAGAGAAAAAGGCGAATACGAATAAGGTGAGCAACTGATAAATCCTGCTCAGACATTTATGCAGAACAGAGCTGGAAGGTCTGGAATTTTACAATCCCCCCATTGCTAAAAGAAAGGTGGTCCAGATTAGTACAGCAAAGTAAGGGATGCTGATACATTCCCCTCTCCCTGTCCAGATTTCTGGGGCTGCAGTACTCCACAATTAATCATGCTGAGGCAGCTTTCCCTCTCACTCGTTAGCTATAAAATAAACCTCTTTACTGCAGTAAACCTTGTAAATTCTGTGAAAAAAAAAAAAAAAAAAAAAAGCTCAGGCTTCTCACATACACACAGAACTGCACCTGGCAGTCACTTGGCAGAAAACAAAATAGCAGCTTAGGATGCGAGTGCTGTAGGGAAGGAGCCATCCTTTTATCTTAGTCTTTCTGCAGTGTCCTGCATTGGGAATCCTGGTCTGTGAGTGTGATGATAACACAAATATGTAAATAATGGTGACAGGAGTAATAAGAATATTCCTTGTCCTTGGTGCATGGAGACATTAGGATTTGGCAGCTGACACTGTTACTCTCAGCTAAGAGTGCTTCTCTGGATGGAGCTGTCTCCACAGAGTTAAATCAAAGCTTGGTTTGAATAAAATACTTCTTTTATAAAAATATTAACATTTTGGGTGGCAAAGTCTGTGTTACTGCTGTGTGCTTGTTCTCTAGGAGAAGTTATGTATTGGACTTGGCTTCATTTTCTTCACTGTGGTGAAAAGTCTTCACCTCCTGAAAGTCTTTGGAGGAACATGACAGAGATTTGCCTCTCTGCATATCCTTCCTGCTGGAGAAGGGAGCACCACATCTCCCATGCTCTCTGGAGGGTTATGTGATTCGTGCAGAGAAGAAAGTTAAAAGGTTCTGACCAGCCTGATTGCCTCTGTGCTGCAGTCCCTGGCTTAGGTGGCATGTGGACAGTGATACTCAGCAAGGTGATACAGAATTAGGGGCAGAAGGATGTGCAGGAGGACAGAGGGGAACTTCAGAAAGGTCTCTAAAGGCTGGAAGAATGAAACAGCAGGAAACTCATGAAGTTTAGCATGGACTAGCACTAAGTCCTGCACCTGGGATAAAAGGAAGCAGCTGCAGCAAGCAGGAAGCAGCTCTGCAGGAAAGGATGTAATGAAGGAATTGCCTGAAATGCCTGAAATGGAGGTATTGTCTTCCAGTACCACAGAGAAGAGTCAAAACTCTTCTCAGAGATGTAGTTTACTCTCACAGGCTGCAGAAAGGGAAATGCCAGACTGACACAAGGGAAAAGAAATGAACAGTGAGAGTGGCCACAAACCAGACCAGTGTGTACAAATTGGTTTGGAGTATTCATTCACAGAGATGTTCAAAACTGAGGGCTGGACCAGGAGCAGCCTGTCCTCTTTCGATGCTTGCCCCATTCTGAGACCAGAGATCTCCAGAGGTCCTTTCCAACCTGAATCATTCTATAATTATATGTTTTTCATGAACTGATTTCCCCTTTCCATTAGAAATAATTTATCAAAGGATAGGACAGGCCTGTAGCATCTGAGTATTGGATGCACTTCACAGGTTGACACCAGCGTAACAGCAAATGCAGTACTTGTACTGCCAAGCTTTCACACAGCTTAATCTCATGGTAAACAGTACCACTCTATCTTATTGAGTAGTAAGTGCCACTAAACATAAACCTGTGTAAAAATTATATATGGCAGTGAATCTCAAAAGACAGCTTTCTCCCATAAAATCTACACTTGACACATTGTCATAAGAGTTATATATGAAGAAGAAAGTAAACCTTTCTTTTTTTTTTTTTCAGGCAGATAAACTACACAGGCTGTCCTGAAGAGCTGAAGTACTGTTCAGTTCGTTATCAGCATCCTACGATCTCAGCAAAACTTGGCTGATACTAAATATGTCATATTGCGGCATATATAAAGCCCAGAAGCCTAACTTGCCTCTGCATAGTAGTGCTCTTAATAGTCAATGAAGAGGAAGACCACTGGAAAAATTAATGATCTGTACACCAGTACTAGAACTATTACTTTAATATGCACAGAGCTGCATATTTTAAGCATAATCTAATTCATAGAGTATGTTAGTAATTGTTAAATGGAACAATTTCTGTTCACAGGAGCACAGGCCTCAGCAAGCCATGTGGCTGCCCAAGACCTCACTAGATGGTTCCTTCAGTCATATCACACTGCTTACTGGTTTTCTTAAAGGACATATAAACTGCTTCAAGTGAAGATGTGGTTGAACTACAATTGTCTTTAGGAATCTCATTTCGCTAGCATTTATTTTTGTAGAAGGGTTTCCCTTCATTACTTAACCATGTGTACTGAAGGAGGAGTGAAATAGGGGCTCTCCAGGGCAGATGACATTTTCCCCCCACTAATCCTGGCCCAGAGCAAAATCTTCTCAGCTCCATAAGCATCAGTTTAAGGGCTAACACTGCAGAAAGAAACCCAGTCAATCCTCCTCGAAGGGCAAGAGGCTCCAGTGACTCTCCTGGAGATTTGTGTAAAGCTACCTTTAAAACGAACGTGACTTTAACCTGCCAGTGCCATAGGTACTAAACAAAGAAAGAGCACAGGAGCTGCTAAGAAGAGACATTTTGTGGTCTGTAAAAATACCACCTGTACTGGGAAACAGCATGTTGCTTAACTGGGGTCCGTGCTCTGTACTCATGGCATCGTCAGCTGCCTGATGTGGCTGCTGTGGTGGCCTGTCCCTGCCACGTCCACGGCCTGCGCAAAGTCCAGCCCCACTACGCAACATCTCCTCCACCACAGCCCAAAACCTCTGCAAAGCCAGGGGTTCAGGATGTCAGGGGAGCTACTTTTGTGCAAATCTTCAAGGAACCTTTTAGTTAGTGGTAGGACAGCGGGTGAATAGGAGTGCAGCTGTTGCCACAGGGGCATGGTGATGAATCCATGTGCTGCCATAAAAGCCTTCAGCCCTGGGGCAGTTGGAGGAGGTGGCCCTGAGAGGAGGAATGCATTTACCATCCGAAATGCAATATGAAGCAATATGGTCAGAGAAGTCAGTGCCCTAATCACATTACTGTGTGCTAGAGCTGATGGGGAATTATTTAAAATGACTTGAGATTGCAGCTGAAAAAAGCAGCTCTGGAGGAGTAGCCTGAGGAAGTGACTGTGTGTCATGGCTGTCAGCCCTGTCCTCTTCCACAGCGAGAAAACCAGAAATAACCCCCTGAAATAAACAGAGCCACCGGGAACATCTGCCTGTGGGACAGATGTGACCTGGGTGCCACCACCTGTGTGTGACCAGCCACCTGCACCTTCCCTAGCGCCGTGGGGCCTGAGGCCTGTGAGAGCAGCAGGTTGGCAGGAGCTGCTGCCGGCTGGAAACCCCCCAATCCCTGTTCCCCAGCCATGGGAAATGGCCATGGTGCCCACACGATGCGGACAGAGAAGGAACAAGTCCCTGCTCATCATCCTCTGTCACAGCTGTTATCATCACACCAGGTTTTCCAGGTTCCAACCATCACTCCCTGGGCCTCTCAACTCTTGTGAAGAGTTTTGCCAACAAAGCCACTAAACAAGAGGAATTTAACTTTGTCTCTCATCTGTCTGATGAAGGGGGTTGCTCTTGAGAAAAACTCGGTTCTTACTGTTATGTTTTAGATCTATTTGATTCATGACCTAGGGCAGACTTTGAGTGGCTCCTCTGGGCCCCAGTTTCACCACTTCTGAACTAGAGGTGACAGTATTGTTGACATACGGTGCTAAGTGTCTGTGTGAGTGTAACAGCTTTGAGATATTCAGATGGGAGGGAAAAGATGTTATTTTTACTAGTAATTCAACTTCACTGTAAAGACCTTATAAAACAGACACCGGAAAAGTCAGACCAAGAATATTTGCTTCCTGGACATTACCTTGCAGAGCAATTTTACTGTCTACCAGTGCTGATGCCCATGACTGTTTAGCCAAGGATTGCCAAAATGTAATGTCCTAGGCCAGTTAAGACATTTGGGTTGCTCCTTGTTGTTCCCTTGAAGAGCAGAAGGCACACGCAACCCTGGATTTTTTCCTGGTACATTATTGAATTGGTAAATCAAAGACCATTTAGCTAATTTTATTTACTAATAGCAGTTGAGAGCTCCCCCACACAAAGGGGATGTAGCTCTGCCTCAGATTGCTCTAGTGTTTAAATAACAGCATCTGTCTTAATGGACGACTGAAGTATCCCCTACCATACACATAAAAAATGTGTTTCCATATATTCTGGGCTTTCTGGTTCTGTAAGAGAATCAGGATTGAGCCCACCTGGGTGAGCAGGGAGCCCTGCTTTATGTCAGTATAATGTGGTGTTTCTAAGTAGTGCATTTTTAGCCATTTTGCAATATTCTCAGTGCATATATTACTTCTTTCAGTCTCTGTAAACCCCCAGTGGTTGTGAAAACAGAGTAGAGAGTAGAATTATTTATACATAGAGATATTATTAAGAGTGGAATTAATGAGAACGGCATTATGGATAGGGAAGCTGAGGGAGGCTGAAGGAGAGTTTCCTAGCACTGAGCTCTGATTTGATTATACATCTCCCAAAGGGACTCCCAGAGAGAGCACTGGCAGCTTCATCCCTCGAGACACTGAACACTAAGCCAGACAGTGAGAAATGCTGGGAAGATATTTTTTATACAATAATACTTCCATGCTGCTGGGGCCTAAACCTCCCCCAGCAGTGACGGCACAGCACAGGAGCTGGGAGGGAGAGGCCATGTGGTGCTGCAGGTACCCATCTGGCAGCATCCTAAATGCAGCCGCAGATCCTTGGGGGTGACCCAGAGCTGAGAGGTGTCTCTGCATGGATTTCAGCTTCAAGATTGCTCTCAAAGGAGCTTGGATGGAAAGAAAGCTGAATTCCAGGAGTGCTTTCCTGGGTATAACTGACTGCGATGGGAGAGTAGTCAACCTTCAAAGATATCCACTGCCATTCAGTGCCTCAGCAGTCAGGGCGAGATACCAAGTCAACATGGAGGTATTTTTTGGACAGCAAACCACCTCTTGGTTATTTCCCAAGGAACTGTATTCCCCGTAGGATTCCCTGTTATTCTCAGCACATTTCTCAGTGTGAGAAGGGTTATTTCAATTCCAATGTAATGTCTAAGTGGCTGCTAGAGAGCATGAGGAAATAGAGTATGAAGTACATTTTTCTTAGTATCTCAAAAATATTGATTAACTAGTTCAAGGTCTGGTGAATACCAAAGAAAAAGTAATATATTGAAAGCCTGACTATTGCTTTTGATGGAAGTTTATACAAAAGTGAGTTTGCCAGACCCTAAAAATTCTAACTGTAAGAAAATAAATTAATACTGAAGGCACTGTTTTCATATACTTTTATCAAAACTCATATGTTGATTAAGGACACATGAAACAAGTTTAATAGCTTATCATCAAGATAATCTTCCCCTAGTATTCATAATCTCTGTACTGCTAAACAGATCGCTAAGCTTGTCTGCAACAAAATCAGCCTCTGCTCTTTACAGTCAGCTATCATCCTTGCCCTTCAAGTGCTGATCCAGGTGCAAGAAGCAGGAAGGCTACTTGGGCTTGTACTCGATTGCTGGTAGGAAGCAGTTTCCCGGGAATTGACCACTCTCTGGGTTGTGCTGTTGATTCACCCTGATGCCAGTCCCTTGTGCTCCTCCATGCTGCCCGGGGAGCAGGGACACAGCGTCCTGCAGGGACAGGGCTCCTGACCCTGGCACGTTCTGCAATGGCGAACCTTGGCATAACGTGCAAAGCCTTCCATTTCTAATTAGGGCACGGTCATGTGCACACCATCTTTTCTACTTCAAAGGAGATGCCATCAAATATTGGGAAGCACTTCTATATCTGGGTAATTGAATTCAGAGAAGCCCATTCCTGAATGAAAAATTAATAACTTGAAAACTTCAGACTTCACTTTTATTAACTCTTTCACTAACACTCAAGAAATTATCCTCATATTTTTTTTTTTTTAAATAAAGAAGTCTCAGGATTTGTAGTAATTATGTCATTGTTCATGCATCTTGTCAATTCATATTCACATCATGCTCTGCTCATATCAATATTTCACATACAGCATACTAGCCCTAGAAACACCACCTACCTTTAACCTTAGAAGGGATAATGCCACTCACAGCGAGTGCCATTTGCAGAACACAGACACCATCCATCTAACCTGGATACTCTTCAGCATACTCCTACCAAGAAAAGTTCATACCAAAAAAGCTGTGAGTTGAATTGGGTTAATGTGCGAGGTGTGGGAATACATCAGTGTTGCTATTAATGCAGTAGGTGCATTATCAGCATTGTCACCAACACAGTAGAATCCTAGAAATGCAGAATAAGAGAAACACGGAATTGCAAAATGGTTTGGGTTGAAAGGAACCTTAAAGCCTAAAGTTCCAACCCCCTGCCATGGGCAGGGACACCTCCCACCAGACCAGGTTGCCCAAAGCCCCATCCAGCCTGGCCTTGAGCACCTCCAGGGATGGGGCATCTACAGCTTCTCTGGGCAGCCTGTGCCAGGGCCTCACCACCCTCTGAGTAAAGGATTTCTTCCTAATATTTAATCTACACCTACCTCCTTTCAGTTTAAAGCCATTCCCCCTTCTCTTATCACTTCACTCCCTGACAAAGAGTCCCTCCCCAGCTTTCCTGCAGGCCCCCTTTAGGTACTTGAAGGCCACTATAATCAGCCTTTATAGTAATCTGTAAGTAGCTGATTGTCATAAACTCTCTTCAGGACAGATAAGCAATTTGAGTGTGAAAAAATGTCCAAGCCCTCCTAGCTCTTACCTCAGAAGAAAGCTCACAGAAACTTGAGGAATTTGTTACCTGGAAAATTGTTTAAAGCTGCTATCTCAGCATTCAGAAAGGTCCTATAGTCTTGCAAAGCATCATTTTTGGTCTGCTCTGAACAACTGGAGCTGGTCTAGTAAAGGTACATGGCGAATAAGTAGAAATATGTATAAGGGTAGTAAAAGAGAAATTGCTTGATTCACTCTCTTGGAATTTATTCCCAACATTTATAGCAAACTGAATAATAAAGCGAGTAAAGCTGTACTTCAGACTCAGGATAAATTCAACACTAATCTGATTATAGAAATAATTCTTTTGCAGGGAAGGTAATACGTTGACAGAGATATAAAACCTGAACACACCGTGAAACAGAAATGTAGCACAGGAAGACATATATTGGTGATACCAATTAATTACAGGGAAGCACGTAACACAACAAAAGCTACCTCTCTTTGCTGAAAATAATAATAATAATAAAAAAAATGCTAAATTGGCACAAAAGGGGAGTGTTCCTGATTGTCTGAGAAGTACTGCAGCAGAAACCCCAGAGAAAATGGTGGGAAGGGTTGTCTTTGCAGAGCAGGCAATGAGGTCCACTTGCTCTGGAAGATGCCATCCGTTCCTTCACACACGTATCCCTCCCAAACCATCCTCCTGACTGAGGGCTTCTGGCCTTGCTCTTTGTCTTCTAGCAGCTTTGCAATGAAGAGAGGGCAGGAGCACTCCCATGGTTTGAACCCGCTGCTGGCACAGGGTGGGCAGTGAAAGAAAGAAACCGTAACAGCTTTGGAAACGCCAGCATGGGTGGGCTGTGGATTCTGGTCTTGTTGGCAGTTGAAAGAGCCTGCCTGCTAGGACCGTTTATTCAATGCTTCCTTTAATCTTGTACTTACAGTATTTACTAACAACTTAAACGTGTGTATATGCATAAATATTTGTTTGCCCTTAAACCCAGTTATTTTCAGCCATTACTGTGTTGTGAATCAAAAACGTCCTATTTATAGGCTAGGAACTGCTACAACGGTGTGGGGTTTGTAAGGAAATCCGAACATACTGCAGCTCTGCGAGGTATGCTCTGGCTCTGGCTGAAGCCAGGCAGCTGCCAGCAGAAGTCACAGGCCGTGCATCGTGGGGGGAAGTCCACACAGGTGAATCCGCTCAGCTTATATATAAATGGACCCCTCCGTGCAATGAAGCTAGCAGAGGCGAATGCTGCAGCGCTTCTTGTTAGCACAGCCCAGCGCAGGACACCGCGGGCTCCGTGGTTGTGCTTGTGCAGCATCTGACCTGAGCACCGCCGAGTGACCTCTGTGCAGAGCACAGCGCGGCTCAGAGACACACCGGGAAACAATCCCGAAACTCCTGCCGAGACAACACTGCAGGCCAAGGGCTGGGAAATGTAAAAATCGAATCAGAAAGAGGATAAAGCGGATTGCAGGTCTGCTGGCTGACAAGGAGGTAATGGAAATGGTGGGAGCATATGAGCTGAAAGCTCAGCCCAGTTAGACGTTGATAGACATGGAGCAATCTCAAGAGAAACTGATGCGGCGAGATGGATGGCAGCATCACTTAGAGACTCCCAGTCTCACTGCTGATTTTTCTCAGCCCATAGAAAGACAAGGAAGTAATACAATAGAATAGAGGAGACTGCATTCATTAAAGCATTTCTGTATCTGCTCTGCATTTTTCAGACCTCAAGGAAATCTCTGTCAGTGAAATCTGAGACTGTTGGAAAGTATATCTCATATGATGGTGGAAATGTGGCTGTAATTTCACAGTAAGGCAGGATCTGATGATCTAGTATTAAATGCGGTTTAACTTAAATTACCTCATTAAATGCTCTTCTTATTATTGCCCATTGTCAGGCAGCAGCAGATAACTGGGGCACTGCTGGATGGTTCCCCAGGAAGAACTCGGTGATGCAGAAAATCTGTCTATATTTTTAGTGCAATTTGTTTTAGTGACGCTTTTACAGTGGTCCTTGAGCACAGGATGACAGTGCATGAACCAGGTTTGTTTGCTTACCTGCTCCCTTCCCTCCACCTCATCCCAAGAGCTGCTCCACAGGGCTCCCACCTGCCTCAGGAGCTCAACCTGGTTACAGACCAGAAACAAAATCTGCAGCCACCAGGAACCTCTTCTACCATAATTAACCACCTACACCATGTCTTCTCAAGATGTTCAGACCTTTGCTGACTTGTCAAGGAGCCAAACTGTAGTTTATCCCAAATTCAAATGCTGTCTAAAAGTTTGAGAAGTCTACCTTGTGTAAACACCGATGGGTTTTAATGACACCTAGTAGACAGGATAGAAGCCATCCATTAAACTTTCTAGCAAAATGCTTTCTCCCACATCACCGAATATTTTAAAGGCTATTTACATTGTGGTTAATTAATTTTCAGTTTTGTTGACCTTCCCAATACCAAGTCAGTGTTTGTTTATGACTAGGAACTATACAGGGGGTTATTTTAAACTCTCAGTGTTTTCTGATGCCTCTTACGTTATTGAGACTATTTCTGTGTGGCTCTGAACTATGCCCAAGCTGTGCCTGAAAACACACTGCAAGAGAAACAATGAGTAAGTTCAACACCCGTTTTACCCTGCCTTGCACCCGCTCACCCCAAGCTCGGGATGAAGGAGCAAACTGGGAGGCACTGAATGGCTACAACAGAGGTGTTAAAGGTAGCAGGGTCAACACCCCCTGCCACAGCCCTGGTGCACAGCAGGACTCACAGGGCTGGCAGAGCACCCACTATAAGGACACCTGTTAAACCCGTGGTCTTCATCTCTTCCCTTTAGTTCAGCTTTGGGCTAGGAAGAAAGGCAGCATCACGCTGCCCTCCCGCAGCACACACGGGCCTCGCAGCTCCCTGCGAGTTATCTGCAGCTGATGTGGTCTGCAGGGCGAGCAGGAGAGGGCACGAGGGCTCGGAAAGCCACCCTGGCATCAGTTAGGTTAAGCTCTCCAGGGAAGGACGAGGGCATCTCCTCCACGATCCTTCAAAATCAGGTGTTAATTCAGAGTCCAAACCAGAGCTCCCAGCCAGCTGTGTCTTCTCACCCACAGGCTCTCCAGCAGGCAGGAGATGCAAGGGTCAGCTCGATAGGATTGTTTTATGTTTCTTTATAAACAGGTCAGAAAAGTGAAAACCAACCGCCACAAAAAATTCCCGTGACAGTAAGTGAGCTGAACAATTCATCGCATTATGGTTTTATATTTATACAGCTCTGCTGTAGTACCACAAAGAGGAAAGATAAAAAGCAGTTCATATAATTCAGATGTTAATGGCTCAAATATACCAGAAAGAAAGAATAAAAAAATATTGCGAGGGTGCAGACATGAAAGGTCAAGGGAGATCAAGTGGCTGGCAATCACCGAACACAAAAGAAGCACTGTAGAAATTTGTATTGAAAGAACAAAACAACAACAAAGAATCTGAATGAAAAGCAGGTGAGCATTTTATTTCCATGAAAATTCCCTTTCCAGATGTCATTGTCCTCAGATGCAAAGAAGAGCAAGAGCGGAGCAGTGTCCTGGCAAAACCAAGGCAGAGATCAGAGCACAGCGGTGGTCACTGGAAGTTTAGCAGAGCTGGAGGCTGAGCCCTGCTGCCTTTTCCATGTTCACACACACCTCCTGCTCCCATTTCTTTCCCATATGAGTTACAGAAAGCATCAATGGAGGAATCCAGGAGGACGGAAACTCGTGGCACAGCTCTCAGGATAACCTCTGCCAGTCTCATCTTTCGCAGCCTGGTTTTGCAGCGCTCTGTCCAAAACAGCGTCATTGCTATTCATCTCACGGCTGCGTTGCAGAACTTTCACCTGCAAATGGGATTACAAATGCAATCATTAGTACAGATTCCCCAAGAAGCTTTCACAGTATTACAATTAGATTTCCCATTCTAGCAGCATCTAAATCAATATGATATGATTAGTTACTCTCGTGGATTACATGCTGCTGTACAAAACCTTCACACACAGAAATCTGGGTAATTTAATCAGGCAGTAATGGATTCTGGGAATGCTCCCACTGTCTAGAAACTTAAAATGATTCTATCTCTATAATAATTTGCCATTATGCACCTGAAGCTAAGTTTCCTGACATACCTGACAGTGGACAGCAGTGATTAAAACAGGTCACATCTTATCATCAGGAGTGGCAACTCCTGCTGAATTCACTTAGAAAACTGAATTTGAGGGAAGGAAAAAAAAAAGAAGAAGAAGAAAAAAACACCCTTTAGTTGTTTATCCAGGGCTATAACTTAAGTTTGAAGATGTCTCTTTAAATATGTATACGCGTGTGTTTGTGTGTGTGAGGGAGAGGGAGAGAAAGACAGAGTGTAAGTGCTATCCATTTCTCATCATTTCAGTCAAGGCAAGAGGAATATATGAACTAATGCTCCTGGGGAAATGCAGCCGACCAAAACAGAAATGAACACATAATTCTATTCCTCTGAAGGTGCTCAGCGCTGCGGAGTGAGCTATCGGGAAGGGGGAGCCTTTCTGGAAGGGTCTTGAGAACAAGGATCCCTCCTCCACTGCTGTCAGCAGCTCACGGGAGAGAGCAACGCTGTGTGGTGGGGACAGAGCTGCTTTTGGGGAAGGAATTTGCACCTCCTGTTTTCCCAGCTTGGGTAAACAGCTTGGCTCTGCACCTCCATGAAAAAGCAGCTTTCTCCCGCAGCCGTCCTGGGATTGCAAACCACCCTAACAAACAGAAGCACGGCGCTCAGTGCCGCATGGGGCAGCTCTCGGCAGTGCCAGGAAAACACACAAAACTGGGCACAAAAGAACAGCTAAAGCTTCACGGGAAAAATGAGGCCTGGGTATTTTTAGACAGACAATACTCAGAAATGTACTGCTGTTCAGCATTTATCCTACTGGTGTGCAACAGCTCATGCCTAAAATATACAACGCATTATTTTACTGTTGAGGACGTTTCTTTTTCTATGGCATTGTCCCATTGAAATATTCCTGACCCAGGGAGCCTGTGGACTCCCGCTTTTGAGGAGCATTTTTTCTGTGGTCCGTTGATATCTCAAACAGCCAGCTGGCAAGAAAGGACAGAAATATAGCCATCCACGAAAACTCTCCTAGGCAATAATTGCCGGTGAACTCTGGCCTCATTATAAAACTCCACATAGCTTTGCCATAAAAAGCCCCACGATGCACATAGGCTTTTCACCTCTGTGTTCTCCGTAATAGTCTTGGTTATATTATTCTGGTCAGACATGTTAACCAGTTGCAGTGCTAACCTTCATCCTTTTTAAGGTGTGCTGTGGTCCCTGTGCTCAGTGGTGCCCAGCACCAAAACCCCGCTGGCACGACCCATCCCGCTGGTCCTCACGGCAGGTGTCTGCTAGACAAACCTATTCTTTTCCTAAATCCCCGTTGAGGGCACTGCTTTCTTCCTCTTGCAGAAGGAAACCCTTTAGGGTGCTCCTTAAATCAAGGGGCAGCCTGGCACCACCATCCCTCCCCAGCCCCACTGAAGGGGCCGGTGCTGGATGCAGGACTGCAGGCCAGAAATTGGACCCGTGCATTACCATTAATAAACAATAAAGCCATTAAGCCGTATTAAAGCTTCGCGATGAACTTGTCAAAATGGATGATCTATAAATCAACGTAAATAACAGTGACAGGCAGTAATTGAATTGCAGCAGTCCCTCAGCACATGCTAAATATGAAGGGACACGACATGCTGAAAATAAAGCAGGAGAGCTGAAAATTTGATAGCATTAGCATTCTCCTGGTGAAACGCGGCGTCACTTTGGCTTTTAATGGGGGTCAAACTGTGAACGCGTATTGACTCCTTCGTTTAAAACAAGAAAATAGCTACATAAATCTGAGACTTCCCAAATTAGAAATCGCTGCTCCAGAGTTCACAGCGGCTCTGGATGCGGTTGTCACAGAGCGGCAGGCACAGCCCTCCGATGGGTTCATTAGCAGGGCTTGTTGCTTTGCTTGGGCAACAAGAAGGATGGGGTTTGTGCGATCCGGGAAGCCTCTGAAGTCGATTCATCAGTTTTCATCTTCCTCAAAGGACCAGCAGAAATAAGTCGGGCAGAGGAAGTTAATGCTTGCACGCTGCCAGGCTCTGGGTGGCTACATATCTTTCAAATTCAGATGTAACAAGCGGGGCCTCAAACACGAGCGGATGATGAGACAACCAGAATGGAAAGAAATCAGCGAAGTCGCAGCGAGCTTTTTAATGGAGATTCAAACAATAGCAAATAAATCATGACAGGTTCTTTGGATGAAATCAAGATCTCATTTTTTTATTTCCTCTTGATGTGCTTCACTCAGTGAAGGATAATCCAGCCTTTCTTAGTTGTTTTTAACAGAGCCCTGTGGTACCGGAGCTCAGAAACTGCTGAAATGGAGGCTCGGGGCATATTCCTGAGAACTGTTTCATGGGCAGACGGTGCTGATGATCAAAAATCGCGAGGGATACTTGCATTTTTGCGGTGTCAGACACAAATATACAATCATCTGCATGTTGAGTCAGTGCCAATGAGGTCCCAAAAGGTCAAGGGCAGCAGAACTGGGGCAGGGGCTGGCGCTGGGGCAGAACCAGCACAGGAGCACGCAGCGTGCTTGGCTTGGCCACCACCAACAGGTGAAAACTGCTGCTTAACAGGGTTAAAGCTCCTGTATTACAGGAGGTGAAAGTTCATCAGGGTCACCCCACATCGTTGTGCCCTGAGTACAGCCCACGTTTGGAAGAGCAAAAAGATGAGAGGCACTTTCTGGGAGTCACGTTGTTTTGACACAGAATTTAACATGAAGTGGGAGAAAAGCTGTAAGGAAGAGATTGAGGAGGCCAGTGGTTTTCTTTTAAATGTAATTTAGAAAATGAAAAAATATAAATCTAGAAGAAAAAAAAATTTAGAAAATTTTGAAATCAGCCAAGACTCACCTGAGCTATCCGATGTGCAGTTGTGAGCATGTACGCATGCAGCAGGTTGAGGGAACCTGTGACAGAAAATGAAAAACCTTTAGAGAAGACCTTTAGAAATGCAAGGTGCCCATCATTTTTACCCTGCACGGAGACATTGGTGTGATGAAGCAGGTCTGAAAGCAACATGTTTTGCCTGCAGAGATGCAGAGGGCTGGGGGTGTCAGCCTCCAGCACCTCCCCTCCCAGCACCACCGCTGCCCCACCAGCTCCCATGCATCCTTTCCTCCACATCCCTCCTAAATTCTGCTCGTGTGCCCTGGAAACTCCCTGCCGTGGGAGCAGTGGTTACCTACCCATGCCTTTAAACTGGCACAAGCTGGGAAGCAATAATAGTACAACACAATAATAGTATTCACTTTAATCAATGGGACACCCCTGACATGTCACCCACTGAAATAAATGAAAGTGCCTCGACTTTTCCCTGTGTTTGTTTCATTCTTGATTTTTCTTGTGTGGAGTTTTGTTTTACTCTCATTTAAAAGGTGAGAATTTAGACAACTGAATGCAGTGCTGATTAGCTCAGTGTTATAATTGTGCTTCATGGACTCCTACCGCTTGCATGTCGCAGCTCTCCAAATCCCCATTATACTATTAATCCAGATTTTATGGTACTTCAGAACTGAAGTATTAAAAAACCGTGAGGTAAGTGGAAAAAAATCACAGTGGCAATTTACCAAAGAGCTTCTGGGTGGTGCTGTGGAAACAACAGGGAAATAAAACACGGGGCCCTGTTTGTGAAATCCAGCCTGAGTCCGCTGGCCCACCAAAAACCCGAAGGGCTGTACCACGGCACTGGCTGCCTTTCCAACGCCACCTACAACGATTCAGCACCCTGCAGTCAGGGCTGTGCGTTTGTTCTTCATGCAGAAGGGAGAAAAGGGTGGCGCAAAGGTAAACGAAGGGAAGGTAGATGAGACCACTCAGAGCTGATTTTACAAAATCTAGCCCTCTCTACTCAGATTGCCTTTCTGTAACATCTGCGGGGGAAGAGAAGGAGCCTGTTGTGATCTTGCTAATACGCTCCCCACATTTCCATTTGCAGTTTTCTCAGAGAAGGGTTTTATACAATAAGAGAAATTTTTGTTCCTGAAAGACTTAGGCTGCCAAAGATGCTACTTCATAGGCATCTCAATCGCTGCTGTGTTTGAATTATTATTCATGTAAGCATTTGGGCCAGCATAACCACACCAGACCTATTTTGTTCTAGCAAAATAACACACAAAGCCACCCCGCAGAGCCAGCGGGCAGAGAGATGCTCCACGGACCTTGCGCTGCTGTGAGCAAGCTCCCGGCCTCGGTCTCTTCTGCAGCTCTCTAAGCCTGGGGCCATGTAGGAAGAAAAATGGTTTAAGGTGAATTGACCAACATTCAGATGAGGTCTTATAAGGAGGTATGATAAATCTGTCTCGGCTTCATCCGTACTTGGAATGAAACCAGGCAACAAGCTGTTTTGTATGGGAAGGCACCACCTCGCTTTGCTATGAAATAACCATCTCCTCGGAGCAGACTAGAAAGGAGTTTCCTCAGGGACCTCAGGAGTGAGAAAGCCACCGGGAACTCTTCCAAAAGCTGCAGATCCCTGGGCAAAGCAAGAGCTTTCCCTTTTTATCAGCCCTAACCCACACCCTAACACCTACCTCTAATCCTAACCCTTCCATAGCCTCAAAGCTAGCCCTGTCCCTAGAGGAAAAGAATGAGGTGGGTATTTTTTGTACATTTTGTTCTTTTTGTTTTGTTTTGTTCTGTTTTGTTTTGTTTGTCTACTGCAAGCCTAGGAGAACTTTTCATTCCATGTTTGGAGCCAAGGTGGAAAGAAAGCAAGCTCAGTGCTCCCATGGCAGTGAGGCTGGGGTGGGGATGCAAAAGCCAAGGGGAGGCTGCAGAGATGTTGGCGGTAAGAAATATTTGAGTAACGACTGGGGGAAACGTGGTAGTTTTAGGGTTAAGATTAGGGTTAGGATTAAGAGAAAGAGAAAGTCTAGGGCCCCATTTGCAGTGGGGCTGAAAAGGAGTCACAAAAAGAATTCCTTGGCAAAATATTTCAAAAGCGTTTGTGACATTAACCCTCACCAGCAATTTGTGAAGTGGCAAGGAAGGAGGGACACACTGCCCAGCTACACCTCTTCACCCAGCCATGTCTCCTGTCCTGCCTCGACAAAATGCCTCGGAAGTGGCTAGTACCCTTCCTCCAGCACTGGCCTCCAGATGATGTGCCGAGATGGAGTTGTTTCCAGGTAGTTTTCCTTCAGTACTGTTTAAGGACTGATTACCCACCAAATGTATGCTCTTCCATGCCTGGCCAACAACCAGCACCGGCTCTGGCCGCTGGACGAAATACGCTGCTTGAAAATAATCAAAATGCTCAGAAAAGATGCTTTGCTCAAAGTGCTTAAAATGGAGCCTGACCGAAAAAAAAAAAAAAAAGAGAAAAAAAAAAAAAAAAAAAGATGTTGCCCAGAAACAAACTGTACCGCAGCACATTTCTGGTTGTCTCTGCCCTCGTTATTCCTCCCGTGTTTATTAAGGACAGCAGCGTTTGGCGCACGGGTCTCTGGAGGCCGTGGAAGCTGAGCCTGCTAACTGCTCACCTCACGAGGTGGCCCCGTGCGGCCCTGCTGCCGCTGCCTGCGCGGCTGCTGCTGCACGTCAAAGACCTGCCGACGGAAGCAAGATCTTCGATTCTTGCCAGCAGAAAGCAATTGCAACCTTATAGTTCCCAGGACAGGAGGACAAACAGCTATTTACTGGGGATCGTGCGCTCGTAAGAAATTAAACCCTTTCGGTGGTTATGGATGTACACGCGCGTCTCTTCTCACAGATTCCGGGAGCTGTTTCCCACCTTACATTTTGGGTGAGTAGCAGACTCTGAGCTTGACAAACATGGAGCCTGAAGTGAAGAACACCATTTCATCCCTCCCTGTGATTGCTAGACAAGGGAGGGAGAGAGCAGGCTGAGTCCAACTGTGGCAAAGCCCTTGGGAGGCTGTGTAAAGACATCTTTTTGATTACACAATGTCTCTGCAAGCCCTCTGCCATTAAAATATTATTAAAAGTGCTGGCCAGGAGGACTTCACCTTTAGAAAATGACACTTACAAGAAATCACTGCCCAAACAGATAGTTGCCTGAGTCCCTGAGATGGAGAAGAGGTTTGATGGATGAGAAGGCAATATTAAAATGTCTCCTCACATAAGAAAACAGAACAAGAGCAATCATCAGAATTTATCAGCCAGAGAGAAGCAGAGTGTTTTCCTGGCACTAAAGAGACCCGATATACTAAATCAAAACCAGAACACAGGCTCACAAAAGAAAGAGAAAGATGTCTTTGCCATATAAATACCATACAAATGAACTTTCTGGAATTGGGATCTTATTTAAGCACACACAGTAATGAGAAAGAAACAACGAATCAAAGCAGAGCACAAAGTTAGTATTAAGCCTGGATGAGCAGCAATTTGTAAAGAATAACGGCCCATCTGCCAACCGCGCCTGGGAATTACGGCTTCCTTGTTTTGTATCTGCAGCTGCGAAAAGCCCCAACCCCTTGCAGCATCTCAACCAGCATCCACGTGTTCGCGCTTCACCCATTTTGAACACGTTCAGCCCCAAACGTGGCTCAGGCACCAACAGCCTCATTGCGCATGCAGGGAGTCACGGCGGGGCAGCGGTCCCTACCCCTCACCGCACTCCTGGATTAAAATGCACTGCAGTGCTCAGCCCCAGCGCTGCTGGAAGGCAGCTTGAACACGGCTCTCGGTTAACACACGCATCAGTCACTTCTATGATACGTATAAGCCGACCCAGATGAGCTTCGAAGCCGAGGCTGGATACTTAAGCTTGCTGGGGGTAAATGCCCACACTGTGTTTTAAGGTTTTTCATTTTCTAAAATTAGTGTCTTTGGACACGGCTGTTCCTGAGAGATTTAAGCACCTCTCTTGTGATTAGATGCCAAACCGAAAAGCACTACCATAAACTTTCTTTTATGAAGATGAATAGAGTCTTAAATCAAGTCAAATTTGGGCGCAAATGTGACTGTTGCACGGCTGCTGAATATTCACTCATGTAGAGTATAAAACATGGCTTCAGTTTCCTCATGGAGAGGTCCAGACTACATGGGAATTCCCCACACAGGGGAAGAAAGGAGAAATGCGAGGAGCAAGGCTTTGCAATAGCTACCTGGGTGAAATATGCAGGGAAAGGCAGGCTTGGAAGTGCCTGCTGACAGAACGAGCTCTGAGAGCAGGCAGGCATCGCCAGGACAGGTCAGGCACAAACCTTTACTTGGGAAGGGGTGAGCTGGCACCCACCATAGCCATCTACATTAACCTTAACCCTGCTTAGCCTTTGCCCCCTCCCTCCAAGAGCAGCCTGCAAACAGCATGAAGCCTGCCTTAGTTCTGGCTGCCAAACTGCACCTTCTGGTTACTGTGATTGAACCCCTCATACGCTGGGTTTCTTCCAGTAGGACGTCAGACTTTTCCTGCCTGCTCTTCAAAGGCAGCAAACAAGTTCAAGGTCCCAAAACTTGCTCCTCTGGAACGGGGAGAGGCAGGAAGGTGCTGGAGGTCACGCAGCAAGCCGCAGCACCGTGGGGCACAGGCGATCCCAGCGGCCAACAAGCACAAAGAAATGGGGTTCACAAGGCATGACACGCACATCTGGGTGAACACACCCTGCTCTTTACAGGCAGCGAATGGCTTGGTAAAAAGATGTGGAAACTTCAACAACATGCCTGACTGCACAGTTATTCAGCGGGAAATATTACACAAATGCCACGTGTGTTGAACTCATCTCAGTACCTGGAAGAGTGAGAGGAGCTGGAGCTAACAGGTCAGCTCATAAGCAAACTCAAGAAAAAATCTTATTTTTACATCCTGAAAGTTCTTTTCTGTTTTGCTGTTGTTGTTATCGTTTTGTTTGTTTGTTTTGCCAAGCACTAAATATTGAGGGACAGCTACCCAAGTACAAAAAGTTTTGCCGCTCAGTTCTTCCAAGAACACATCTCATCTCTTTGTCCCAATCAGTAGCAATTAGTCTGCAATTATTAAAGTCATTGGGGGACTTAGGATAAGCTAATGAATTAATTAGCTCTAAAAGTTTGTATTTCGTCCCCGTGACATGACCATTTATCATTCCTTAACTTAGGACTTTTTTTATCTCTCTCCAGTCATACAAAATGAACGTCACATTTAAATGGAGCAGTAGTGTTGTCATCCCGGCCAGAAGTCAGGAAAAAACATTCAACCGCTTATCTCCATGATGTAGAAATAGCTGAAAAATAAAATATTGCTAACAATAGGAAATTTCCTGTTAATAAATAACACAGAAGAGAAAAAAGAAGTCTCCTGAGTGATATGCCATATCTGAAAAATCCCAGCAAGGCCCAGTTCCTCAGCCTGTTATTGTCATGATTGCAGTAATGCAAATGGGAACACAAGTGCAGACCCCTGACAGAATACTTTTTTATGCTGTGCCATGTACAGTGAGATATACAGTGCTCTATCTTTGCCAGGAACACGAAGCCCAGTTTAAATATTTCCCACAGCTAAACTGGTACCAGGAAGAAGACTGTAAATGTAAGGAATTGGGGTGTTCTTTTGATGCACTGATACATATCCTACTATTTATCCTAATTCTCTCTCAGCACTGTACCCTAACAAGACTATTAAGCAACACATGAAAACTCCTGCTAAACAGATGGCAGAGTTTGCTGAAGGGGCTGAAAAACAAGGATGGTTCCTCTTCGAAAATTATAGGGGTTTTCTTTAAATATTTTGAGATTTCTTGATGTTGCAGCAAAATTCACCAGTGCCTGGTTTTTATGCAATTCCATTTGAAGAGATGAAGAGATGATAAAGAAATTGTTCATTCATATGGAAGACAGAGCGTGGAATTTGTTACTGCCAGTGATTCCAGAAAAGCTTTCGCTGAGGCCACATGTGCAAGGACAGCAAATTCACGGTGGCCACAGATTTGACAGACAAACTACATCTGAGCAACAAAAGTACATATTTACGCACTGTTTGCACACAAAGTCCTTGATTGCATCCTTGAAAATCAGCGGAGCACTTCAACTACTATGGCTATGTATAAAAGGACTGAATAATTTTATGGCTGGTAATAACAGCATTTTTATTTTTGCAAATAAAGGAAACTTGTGTCAGGCAGAAAAATGATTGCTACAGGCATTAAAAACAAACAAGCACGTATGTGTAGCATTGTGTGCTGGACCAGGTTCATAACACTTGGATAAACATAGTAACAAATTTACTGGTAATATTCGATTTCATTTTAATTTCCTTCAGGTGAGATCCACTCTGCTGTATCCCAGAAGCCAGCATAGGCATTGCCACCTTGAGCTGTAGACCCCAGCTCTGGGTGCAGAAGGTTGCAGACTATTTAAGGCCATTTAAGACACAGAGGTGTTGGAATTAGTCACTCCTCTGTCTCCCCTTTGCTTCTGTAGGGAGCAAAGCAACTCCAGAGGGAAATGTAGGCAACTTAACTCTACCCCTACGGCTGAGGATGCGAGATCTGAGGGACTTCCACCCAGTCTTCCAGTCCTCCTCTGGACAGGACACAAAGTGCAGGTGATGGCTGTAGTTGGCACGTTATCCTTGTCCCCTGGGAAGTGGGAGGTTCTGGCTTCTGGACTCCATCGTATCAAGCAGAATTGAACCATGCCAGAGCATTACATCCTAAACAGAAAATCCTGACTATAGGGACTAAAGGAAAACACTCGTCGTTCCTCCTCCTGAAGCCAAGTCCAAATAGAGATGCGAGTGCTGACAGTCCAGAAAGAGAGCAGATGTGTTTCCAATATGAGAAAAGCTCCAAGAAAAGAGGAATCAGGTTATCAAGTCTGGGAAAAATGAATGAGTCCAGCATGGAGCAAAGAAGTTTTAGGTTTAATATTAAGAAAATTTTCCAACGTCTGGGAAAAATTAATGAGTCCAGCATGGAGCAAAGAAGTTTTAGGTTTAATATTAAGAAAATTTTCCAACTGTAAGGACAGCTGAGCTTTGAAATAGGTTGTCCAGGGACATTATAGAGTCACTTAATGAGGCATTAGGACCCATTACAAGTCTTAAAAAATGAGTCAGGGGTATCACAGGTTTCCTTTGCCTGTATTTAAGTGCCTAGTGCACCGTGAAGCACCCTAGGGTGCCTGGGGCACCACACAGAGCCAGCATGCCTGCTGTGGGACAGATGGGTGACCTGTGCTCTTCTGAAGCGGCCGCTACCAGCCGGACACCTTGGACGGCACCAGAGGGCTTTCTGCAGGCAATTGCATAGATCCCCTGGTCGATGCAGGCTGCAGAGCCTAGAGACCAGCTCTGCTTACTCCTGTAGATGCACCTAGCCACTGAATCGCTTTCTAAATACACACCAGCTCTGCCAGCAGCTGCTGAGCAGGGGTGCCTCATCACATCACATGGAGACCTCCTGTCCAAGTGAACGTCACCGCTTACGCTGGCAGTCCCTGATTCTCGCTGCTGGGTTCCTCAGCCTGAATGTGCAACCTGTGCCCCTTCTGCCTGGGAGACCTCACATGCAAGAGCCCAGGATTTTCAGGATTTTTCCCTCCCAAAGATCCTGGAAAAACATTCTGGACAGGAACCAAACACATCTTGCTGCCTCTCCTGGTTTGATCGCTGCCGGACTCTCTTGCCTTATTTTCCTGCTTTCACAGCTCCTTACAGCCCTCTTTTCTTATCAGTACCAAGCCCCCGGGAGCTCTGGAAAAGTTATTATGCCCAGGTTGGCACACTCCTCCACAGCCAGTATGAGTACCTGGGTCCTCACGGGTCACGTAGAAAGAACTATATACTACTTGCTGCAGATTTCATGTGAGGTCAGCGAGATGTACCCGACAGCAGAGCTGATTTTGAGTCCTGGCTCATAGCACCTCGGACCTCAGTGGAGCAGTCTAACAACAAATTTCACAACTCCCCCTTTGCTGTCTGCCACTGATCTTCTCTAAAGATATATTGAAGGAGCAGCAATGTATGCAAGCGGACCTAGAAGACAATGCACTTGGCACACTTCATGGATGTGCTGATTTACCAGAGGTGCTCACACAAGCATCTCAGAAGGGCTGGGGGAGCAGCCCCAGCATCCAAGAACATAGCACAGGAGAGAACCACACCCAGGACATTTCTCTCTCACAGTATTAACCCTGGTAATGATGTCTCCAGTCCAGAAAGAATATATTTCTCTTCCTCAGACTGAAATAAAAAGTTAGTACTTGATACCTCCGCAGATATTGCAAGAATTAGATATACTACTCCACAAACACAGTCATGCTGCGCAAGCCCTCTGCAGTGCTTCGGATATATGTGTTTATAAATCAGTCCTTCCAGAAAGCAAAAGAAGGTGATCTCTGCATTACTACCGTGCAGCATAGCATGCGCTTTTCCTGATGGCAGGTGGTCTCTACAGCTGGTGCCTCCTCGCAGGAGCAAGCACAGCACCTACTGGGGTGGGACCTTCCAGGCTCCTCCATGTTACCTGTGCTAACGCCCTGACCGTGGTGCAGTCTGCAGAGCTCTGCTATGCCAGACATTCAGTAGCAGCTTCTCAAGCAGCTTTTCCCATTTTGAGCGATGTCCCTCCCCGAACAGGTTATGTCCTTTTTATTTTATTTTTCCTGACATCCCAGCTGCAGTCAATGAAGTCAATAGTAAAATATATAGTTGTTTTTCTTCTGCGCTCCTGTGCCTGGAGCTCTCCCAGGAATACAGATCCAGAGGACAGTAACTGGACCTTATCAAGGGTTACACAGAAGCTGAACTTTAAACTGAAATTTCTTCCCTGGCTCACTCTGACACCCATTAAAGGTAACAGCAGAGTAGCTGATGACTCCCTTGGCACAGGATTAGGTCCCTGCAGCACAGATCATCTATTTCTTTTCCTAAGAGGACCGCAAGAGGCCACTGGTTTAAGTGACTTGACTTAGTCATTCACATGCAGAAAGAATTAATTTGCAGTGGCTGTAAAGCAGCAGGACAGCCAGGTGCAATCATGGATCTCGGCAGCTCTTCATATTTATATTAGGCCCTTTGCAGCTGCTCTAGAGGCGCCTCACTAACTCTGAACTTCTCCTGAATACCAAGTGGCTTCGGCTACACGCAACGTGCTGGCCCTCCTCTCAGGAACACACACACGGTTGAGAAGGATGAAATAATCTAAGGAAGTGGCTGGAAAGTTTTACTTTGGGAGGAAAAAAGAGGGGCAAGCAGTTCCTCTCCCACAGGAGCAGTGCGAGAAGGTGGAGTAGGCCAGGCCAGGCCTCTTCGTAGTGAGGTAAGGGCTGCCATGTATCAGGGACCAGGACAGCCTGGTTTGGAGCCCCCAGCAGCTGGGTACCTTGGTTTTAATGCTACATTAGAAGCAGACAGCTGTGTATTTATGTGTGTGTACACACACAGTGTTTGTAAATACAGACACACCAACAGAAACACTTGCACATGCACCTGGGCATGCTCCTTCGCAGAGCAAGAGCCTGGCGATGGGATACCAGCTGCATGGACTTCCCAGTTGGGATCCGACCTCTCCCCATAACTTTGTCACTTGGCTAAGAGTTAATACAAGTCAGGCTGCCTGGCTGTGGTGATTCATGACCCACTCCCCAAGTGACTGGCCAAATTTTGTGCCAAGACACATGTGATTGGGGTCACAGACCTCACTTTTGCACCTTCACCCATTCTTGTGCTCCCGTACGATCTAGGTACGTATGGGGTTCAGGTGATTTTAATGCATCCCCACATCTTTTCACCCCTGTTTTACTTCATCCCTGTGCATGTGGTAGCAGTCAGGGTGTGAAGGAGACAGCCAGGCACTTAGCCCTAATCTAGTCAGGGACCGAACAGATGAACTTACCTTCCTCCAATTGAATGCCATTTCCTGATTACAAGAGGTTAAAGTGCTTGCACCATAACATTGTGGTGGGCTATATATTTTTCCTTGAAAGTTTCACAAGAAGATTAGTCAATAAGAGGATGTTTCTTAAAATTAGGCAGATATGGGGCTCTGATCTGGCATGTGAGTCAACCAGGCTCAAGCCCCTGTTTGTCAGCATCTTCAGTGAAAAGCTGCATGCGGTGAGGGTGCTCAGCACACACCCCTTCCAGGAGGGAGGACTCCAGCACCCAACACATGCACACACGCTGATATCATTTTGCTTTCGCTGATACACCATGTTTTTTTTGGTGTTCAACACCTGGAAAACCTTAAAAAGATAGTAAAAAGGGACCGATGCTCTCTGGTTAACTGTGCCCTGCCGATGAGCTCTCTTCCCTTCCTCACGGTGCAGGATGGGCTCAGGAGTCCTCCCGGGGAGCTGGGTCATATCCCGTGCTGGGTGAGGAGAGCTGCAGCCATCTGACTGTCCCAGACTGTTCAGGTGGTCCAGCTGCAATTTAAAACATGTCTGAAGTTTTCTGAGGAAGAAGCCATGGGCTGTAAGCTGCTAGCAGAGAGGGATGGATGCCTGGACACAGGGCTAAGCAGCAAAAAAAACAGCTTGAAGAAAATCCATATGTATGAGTTTATCTAGGACTCAGAAAAGCTGGAGAAAAGTTCAGAGTCACAGAGTCAGGGAAAGCAGCAGCCAGCATGATTGAAAAGCAAGCAAGCAATAAATAGAGTAGCTACCTGTTCTGTGCCCTGGAGACACATTTCCAGCCACGCTGCCTTGGCCAGGAGTCTGTAGAGACCCTGGCCACAAGCTGTATTGCTTTTGCTCCTTGGATCTCTCTATCCTCATGTTTAGTACTTAAGTAGACTCTATATGGACCTCTCAGTGGTACATTCCCTCACCCACACACACTTGTGGGGTGTGTTTCGCATCAAAGCCAGTGCTCTGTGCAGAAGAAGAAAGTCACATTGCATGCTCATTTCTCTAACATCCAGTATGTGTATCCTTCCCTATTGCTATAATAATACACAATTTCCACACAGAACCAGAGGATGGCTCTTTAAATTGAATAAAAGACAGAAGTTCATTACCGCAAAGCCTCAAGGCACCTGTGTTCTCCAAGACTGCCCTGCCACATGAGCAGCGTACCCAGCCCTGCTCTCCTCCATCTCCTAAACCTCTGTTTTAGCCAGTGGTTAAGAACATCTCTGAAACTTTCTGAATAAATTTACTCAATAAGAGGCAAAACAAACCTCAACAGCCTGCAGAGATCTGAGATTTCAATAAATAGATGTAAAGAGAAAGGAAAGGGAAATGTGAGTGGTTTGATGCCTGTCCTCAAATAGTTGCTGCAGCTCACATCCACTGCCTAACTAACTTATGTCATCTGTACTTTTCAGCTCCACCTGTGCAACCGTTTGCAGAAACATTATTAGCTGTTTGATTTTTTTTCCCCAGTTTGCTTCCATAGCAACATCCATCAGGAAGAGAACAGCAGGAGCATATGGGGAAGTTACAAAGCACATTTTCTACAAGAAAAGGAGGCCAAAGCATTTAACAGACAGCACTTAGGTTTCCCTTAGTAACTGAAAATCCCAAATACCTCTCTTGTTTCAGTATGTCCTAGTATTAATTAGGCTGCTTAACGATGTACCAGTTCAGGCTGGAGGTAACACTTGAGTTGTCTTTAATTAATCAGGGTAGTGGAACATTTCTTTGAGATTTAAGCTTATTGCCAAAACACAATCTTGTTACATTTCTGTGTGCACGTGTTTTACAAGCAAGGCTCTGAGCTGTTAGACAGCCTTTGACATGCTAAACATTGTGGAAGAATCTGTGCATGAAGTTCCAAAGTGAAATGCAAGAGCTGAAAATTATCTTTTTGAATAGTTTGAAATCCGTCACCAAGGAATAGCTAGAAACTGTCAGGTCAATTTTAGAATAAGCATATAAAAAATAAAAGCATATCTCCTGCTTAGTCATTTCTCTCCTTGCCAGTAGCAACCTATATACCATGCACAGTGATATTTTATTAATGAAAACTGTGCTGGTGCTCCTCTTTAGTTTAAAATACAGCCCTTGAAGCTCAATATGAAAACGTGGTTTTGAGGAAAAGGAAAAAACACCTTCCTGCTCCCCAGTCTGCGAGGAAAAGATGGAAAACAATTTGCAGCATATCAATGTTGGAGAAAGCTAACAGGTGAAATAAAATAAACCAGACAGCCATCTCTGCACTGCCTCTCTCTAAAACACGAAGAGTTGTTAGGCCTTTTTAGTAAATCAAACATTCCACTTTTCTTTTGGCTAGACCCATGTTTCTGCCACCACGTGTTTGAAATGGAGATGTTGATGTTTTGGGGGTTGTTGTATATTGCACAAGCATAAACCTGGCAGTGAGATGGATGAGACTGCAGTGTAGGGTGTTGGTGGGGATGGAATTACTGGCACCCGGACAAACACCTTGGAAGATGCTGTACTGAGCAGAGGTATGTCTTGCCAGTGGGCTGTCATCTGTCCCCAGTGTCTCTGCTAGCTCAGAAGTGTGCCCAGTGCTGCACGTGTGATGAGACACCCCATAATTCTCCTGGAGCCACTGAGGATCTGAGAGAAACATTTTGAAATGTAGCTACGATTTCACCTTTTTGATTTCCATCGTTCCCTATCAATTCCCTGCTCACCTTCTTCTTCGTCCCATGTCCAAATCACTCCTTGCTTCACACACGCCACTTCAGCCTCCTCCACTTTTGTCTGCCCTTCCCCTGCTGACTTTTCTCTGTGGCTCCTTCTCTGCCCAGGCCCTTTGTCCACTGCTGCCCGCACTCACCATCCCTCAGTATCAGCTCTTCCACGTTCAGCTTTTCTGTCAATGCAATCTGCCCTTCCTGCAGCCAGTTAACCATTCTCTGCCCCCTTCTACCTTAAACACCATCTCCATCAGCTCTGCAGCTAGAGAGGTTTGCTGCAACAGGACCTTTAAAATCTCACTAAAAATCAAAATTTGCCACGAAGCTCAAACTCGGGCTTTGGCCAGCTATAGGGGAGTATCAGATGCTTGAGCTCTCTGGCTGAATTGAATGAGCAGACTCAGATCTTCAAGCTGCTAGCACTGCTGGAAGTTGTTCTTTACTTGTGCTGAAGTTTTGTTCTTTGAAAAAGTCAAACTTGATTTTGTCCTCCATCAGCTCTCCTGTGCCAGGTCACACTGGTTTGCTGCATAGCAGTAATCTCCAAAATTTCACAGCCAGGTAAAAATAACCCAATCCATAACCACGAGTAAAACACCAAGGAACACAAACAGGTAATTGCTCCAGCTGTAGCTCAGCCAGATGCAAATTATTGACATTTTTGGGGGGTGCCGGTGTTTCTTTAAAAGAAAACTTATCACCCTAACCCCAGAGTTTGAAGGAAGAGCTAATTTCCTGCCATTTGATCAGTCGCTTGGGTTTACGGTGAGAATTGAGAGCCCTCGAGTGACCACGTATGTAAAGATCAGCCTTACCGGATGAGCAAAGGGTTAAGGCTGCCTGAAGGACCAACTTTTCTTTAACACCTGCTCCTGTGATATTACAACAGATCTCACAAATCCTGTTTCTATTAAGGATGGCATAGGCAGAATGTATCCACCTAGAAGTTATCAAACACGAAATAAACAGGAAAGCAATCTCTCTCTCCCTTTATTTAAAAAGCACCTGCTGCATCAACTAAGTTATAGCACAGATAGAACATGAAAAACAAGAGCTGGCAGAGACTAAATTGGAGAAACAATATTTCAGTTGGTCCTCCCACAGGAGTGACTCTTGTCGGACTAACCATGAGGACGGACAGAGCCAGGATCTCCACTCTCCTGTTTTCAGAGGTGTTTCTGCTCGTGAATCCCAGCCAAGGAGTGCTGTTGGCCAGGTCTTAGCAAAAGCAAAGCCAGCGAAGCGCAAAGCAGCCCAGAGCAAGGAGGCTGACACAGCCAAGGCTGGGTAACGTGGCGTTAGGCAGGATTCCTCTGCATGTCTGAAGGCACCACGAGGAAGAGAAAACAAATTGCTTTTGTTCCATAAAAGACCCTGAGCTTTCACTGCTCCACAGAGGTTGTAGCCTGCGTCTTCTACTTCCTACCTCTACTAGGGGATAGTTTTTATTTCTTAATGGAGGCAATGTGTCATTTTTATATACATATATAATGTAAATGCTATTTAAATAAATATAATGTAATTACAGATAAGCTCTGGAGAGCAAATGAACCTCATCTTTTGTTTACTACAGAGCCATAGAAGTAGAACAACCAATAGGACTTCATTATTAGGAAATTAGAATAAAAATAATGGCATTATTACACTTGTATTATTACTTTGACATCATTATTAAGACTTTAAACTCCTGAAGTGTGCTAAATGCTCCAAAGAAAACCACAGGGCTACACTGCGATTGTCAGCTCTAAGGATAGGATTCAGCTCCAGACTAAATCAAGGTGCCACCATTTCAGCTGCATGCATACGTTCGTATTACACTCCGGGGGAGCCTGGTCAATAGAGTCAGTGGAGCACAGAGAGTGATTCGGCTCACTCCACCAAGGTCACATCCAGGGTGATTCAGTTGCACAGACACAGACACCAAGGGGGCCTTAGATGAAACCTGTGGAGGGACTCTCTATCAGGGAGTGTAGTGACAGGACAAGAGGTAACAGTTTAAAAGCGAAGAGGGTAGAATCAGATTAGACATAAGGAAAAAACTCTTTCCCATGAGGGTGGTGAGGCCCTGGCACAGACTGCCCAGAGAAGCTGTGGCTGCCCCATCCCTGGAGGTGTTCAGGGCCAGGCTGGATGGGGCTTTGGGCAGCCTGGGTCTGGTGGGAGGTGTCCCTGCCCATGGCAGGGGGGTGGAACTGGGTCATCTTTAAGGTCTCTTCCAACCCAAGCTATTTTGTGATACTGTGATACTATGATTCGATGATAGGCCTATGATTTGTCAATATGACCATGCATAAATAAAACCAGACAAGGGGAGTCTTTCCAGTCCCAGAAGAACAGTTGCAGAAGGCAGAAGGAATAGGGGGGACCAAGGGTGCAGTTAGAAGAGAAGACACAATTCCTTCATTGAGTTTAGAGAACAGAATGTGAGAAAATGGGGTCAAGAAGCAGGGGATACAAATACCAGCTCTAGGAAGATGGAAAATCAAACCATTGCTTACACTTTAGGAGGAAAGGGAGAGAAGACGATTAATGCTAAGAGAGGATCTGTGAGATTCTGTGCCTGAGCCATCAGCAGCAGCTGGGGCAGGGGTCAGGTAAGTGTCTGCCAGAGGGCAAGGGTGAGGCTGGGGGTGAGGCTGGGGTTCGCCGTCTGGATTTGAAGAACACAAACACTGGTAAGGAGAGTATGTGGTGTGCATTTTTTTCCCAAGGAAAAAAAAATAATATAAAAGAGAAAAAGAATTGTGAAAAAGAAATACTTGCCTTATTCCTGCAAATATGTCCCAAACCCTCAAACGTTCATTTTATAATTTAATTCACCTTCTGTAACGATTCTAAATCCCCTCTGAGATCCAGTATTTTTAATATTTTAAATAGTTCTGCAAGGATTAAATAAGGAGTTAGTGTTCTTATTCTCCTATGGATAACAACACGAGTCTTTTTCACCTGTTTGTTGCTGCGCTCTCTTCCTTTCCTTTCTGTGTACGTGACAGCAATGCTTTCTATTCCTCTGCTCTGAGAATTAACCTCCCCAAACACTGACATGCTGTAACAGCTGTTGTTCCTCAATTTGCACTAAAATGGAGTATTATTCCATAATGCTGTGCAATTTGCCAACTCTTCCACCTCCACAGTCCTGAAATCTTTTTCTCTGCATCAGAATGCATTTGCATACCTCAGGTCATATCCAACCTCCTTATGAAAACCAAACGCAAACTATGCCTGTTTTCTTAATGTATCAGTAGTCTGAAATTTCTGTTATCTAAGCAGGTTGCAAAAAACCCTTTCAATCACGGGCCGATCACCTTGGATGGCAGCAAGAGAGAGGAGAGCAGCAGCTCCTAGCCTGGGACTGGGGCCTGGGGCCATGCCTAAATCCCCATCCACGTGGCACTTGGAGATGTGCACCCCGTTTGTGTCTGCCTGCACGTCATGCTGTAATGTAACGTGTTCAGGCTCCACAGGCAGTGAAATGTCCCTAGGAGTCCTTGCTTTGCTCTGGCCGCATCTTAACATGGGTTTGGCAAGAATTGCCCGTGGCAGATGTGTCTTGAATGGACTGCCCCAGGGCAACAAACCGGGGGGGGTCCTGGTCTGCCAGGTCACAGCCACAGCCAGAGACACCAGCACAGGGTGGCAGGGGCATGGAGCAGGAGCTGGGGACACCACTTGGATGCCACCGTGTAACCGTGTAAGGGCTTATGCCCACAGCTCAAGACCTTCCACATGGCGCTAGTGCTCTTTGCATGGTCTTACCACCAAAAAAAAAAACAGCCGGGGTCTTTTGGTGTCAGAATTTCCTCACACGTTGTTGTGGGGGAGGTTTTGCACATCCTCCTATTGATTTAGGCCCCTACGCCTCCCAGGAACACACCTGCACCACCTCGGGCCCACTTTGGCCCTAGGCCCGTGTGGGTGTGCCTCGCTTCAACCCCGTCCCTGGCTCTTGCACGGGACCTGCTGCTGCCCCCCAGCTCCGCTCAGCTGTTAGGGGCCGTGGGACAGTGCCTGGCAGTGGGGGCATGGCCCACACCAGGGTCCCCCACATCACCCATCTCATCTCCCTCGTGTAGCACCCCTCTCGCTCCCTGGAAGGCTGGAGAAGGTGGTGGCAACCAAAAGCCTGTCGGCTCAGTGCCCAATGTACCTTAACGCTTCAAACGGAGCACATATAAGATGGCATTTTTTCCCCTTTCTCTTTCTACAGAACCAGATGAAAATATTGGTTTTTTCCCCCTTAGATTATCACAGAATTTCAGTCTGTGGCCACCTTGGCCATCTCCACTGCCAGCCCAGTCTCTTGCTTGTCCACGGGGCACTGCAGCATATGCAGAGCTGCCCCCATGAGCCAGGCAGCAGAGCTGAGTGCTACCTCCCCAGGAGGCCACTGGTAGGTGATACTGGGGCTGTGACAAAGGGCAAAAAAAAAAAAAAAAAAAAAAGACTCTTGCAGTTCATCCCACTTTGTTTTTCAGACTTTGGGAAGTGTCAGAATTGAATTTCCCCTCTGCTGTGGATCTGGCTGAGAGATTTAAAGCTTCAAAAAGATACTTTCTTGTTCAGATGCAGAAGAAAACTCACAAGAATAACAACTCTCACGGGATTTTTGCCCAGAAGTGGTAGAAATCTCAAGCACGCAATCCGTTTTGTAAAATCTCTGACTTTCCTGTTCAAAATCTCACGAGGATATTTTCCAGAATAGTTGAGCGTAAAGCGGAGCGCTACCTAGATTAGGTCTGAAATCCAAATGAGTCCATATATCCTTTTTTCTTTGCTCTTTTTAAATAATAATTTGGACTACTGGTGCTCCTTGGTCTAGCTTCGCTGCTTGGTGCTGTGCTATCAGGAGATTTAGGCAGAAATTGAAATGCACTGACCACAGAGTAAGCACAGCATAGGGTTGCCTCCCCAGCAGCATGCAGTGGGCTAAGGGCAGTTCAGCAGTTGGCTTGCTTTGTTCGGTCCTGATTTTCACACCTCCGAAGCCTCCCTGTGATTATATGTAATTGGAAGAAAAGTGGGATCTGGTCCAGCAGAGATCTGCAGCAGGCAGGAATGCAAAGAGAGCCAGAAAGCCATGACTGCCTTGACCAGGCTCTGCATGACGGACACAAGCTTCTGCCCTTGGCTTTCTGCCTGGGTCTCACTGCAGTTCAGGTAGGCCATTCTGTAAAAGCAAGACCAACAAAACCATAACCGCCAGGTATTTTCAATTATCTCACCGTTACACCACAGAAGTGAGCTCCCAGGATTTGCTTATATTCCTGCACGTTTGCATCCTCTCCGCGCTTGCCTGTGGCACGAATGGTGCTGGAGCACAGTCTCAGGAACAAAGATTCATTGTCAGGATTTGTAGCTGATGAGGCACATCAGCTCTAATGCTGAAAGTTATCTGCAGAAAAAAAAAAAAAAAAAAAGAGAAAAAAAAAAGAAGAGGAGAGAGAGAAAGAAAAGGGAAAGTGCACAGGGCCCTTGGTAGTCCAGTAACAAATGGCTCAGAGCCTGTGATGAGCAAAAAGGCTGTGGAAAAAAGAATCAAAAAGGGAGGACCAGGGTGTAAGAAAGTACAAGGCCTCCCTTGTGCAAAGGAGAGTGAATAGGACTGAAGATGTGTGGTCTGTGGCTGGGAAATCCAGACTTCACGTCCTGTCCCGGCTCAGTGCCTGAGAAAGCCCTTGCATGGAGGACTAACACATTCACAGGCAAGAGACAGTCAGGGATGAGGGAGAAAGAAGGAATCAGTGGATTTTATAAGTTTGGTCTTCCAAACCTTCTCTAAGGAGTATTTGATGAATCAGTGACCAAAACCCCAGGAAGTAACACTTCTTGGGGCTCCCGTCACTAAAATGGCATCTGACAGTGCCCACTGTAGACCCAGTGAGCTGTGCTGCAAAACAGGCAGAAAGAAATGCAGCTTGTCCCAGCCACCGTTCTGAGGAGGAATTCATGGTTAGCACTTGAAAATCTGACTCCTTCAGACAGACTTGCTGCTCAGTGTGGTGCAAACTGTTTGATTTCCCTACATAAAAATTCCCCACGTGCACCTCTCCACACTCCCCCGTATATTATTTAGACTGCACGTCCCTGGCTCAGGACCTGCTCCTCGGACGGGGCGTGCATGGTCTGTGCAATAGCAAGGGCCCTCGGAATTACTGGGAAGATCTGTGTAACAGAGCGATTACATTACAGAATAATGGTATCTCACTTACATCAGGCAAAAGTAATGGCATCACGCTTACAGACACCCACAACCCTATTTAGTTTAACAAACCCATTACTCTCAGCGCTGTGCAGAAGAGCAGCATCAAGCTGCTGTTGCTGATCGAGGCCGGCTGGCAGGGTATCCCTGCCTTTGATGCTCTTGAGAGCCCAAAGGCCAGGCAGAAGTTTCAAAGATCTGCCTGCAGCCTCCCCCTGCAATCAGCACTTTTATCTCAAAGACAAACCTTGTCTCCATGCCATTTCCTAGAGCTGTCAGGTAATCACAACTGTTTGTGTTCTCCCAACAGATTTCATGGCTACAAGGCTTCAAAATGAAACAGCCAGGCAATGAGGCATTTCTCTGGAGGAGACATGTGTTGACTAAACAGTTTAAGATTTTTACTCACAGTAGAAGTAAAATTGATCGTGTGTACCTGTACCTGCCCAGTCCAAAGCCTGCTCAAGTTCAACAGAAATACAAAACCACAGTTCTGTGCAAAAAGGAAAGGAGACAGAAATGCCACAGAGGGCATGAGGGATAAAAGGTCAGATGAAAAAAAGCCTCAGGACACCCAGGCACTCATGAAATCACACAGAACATAGATTCTTACGGTGCAGCTTGGAGAAAAGAGTCCTCTGGTTCTGTCAGAGCAGGTGGACAGTGCAGAATACTTTCAGTTAATGTATAGGTTCCCTCAGCACCTAATAGGGCCCAAGGTCTTTGTGGATCTGGCCCTGCCACCAGCTGTGCCTGGAAGGTGGGCTTGCTGCTTGAGAGTTGTATGAAAACAAGAAGTACAAGATAAGCTCAACAGGTAGGAATGGTTCCTGAAATCTTCTCAAGGCTCTGAGACCTGATCTGGAGAGCATGACGTGGGGAAATAATAGTGTCTTCCCTGCCTGTTCAAGCTGGGACGTCCTGGCTGGAGTTATCAGCCAGATGGGCAGCCATCAGTGTCTGATGAGCTTCTCCCTGAGGTGACAGTGTTACACCCTGGGCATGTTGGAGTGTGGTTTTCATCCCTGAGGTCTAGAAAAGGCAAGAATACCCAGCATGTAGATGAATGACAAGAGTGACAATCCGGGGGAAAGAGAAGATGGGAAATTAATTTCATCAAATTGGAGATGGTAGAGGGCTACATCCAAGCTAGTTACACCAAGGCTCCCTTCACATTGACTGGCAGAAGGAGCCATGTTTAGGCACAGTGTCATTTGGACCTTTCTAGATTTGCTTTACATTTCTAGCTATTCTTGTGTCCGTGTGGTCAGATGATTTGTTCCTGGCATGTCTAAAGCTTTAACCACTGATCTGATTTCCTACTTTCTCTATAGCTATAAATCAGGATTTCCTCCAGTGGTCTCCTGGGTGCTCCTTGGCAGTGTTGGAGAGGTGAATCAGACCCTGTGAATTCAGAACCAGGTGCAGTGAAATACAAAACCAGAGCTGTGCTCATATTCATCTAGCAAAATCTGTCTTGACAGGGAAAAAAAGGTTTAAACTACATTAGAAACAGACCAATTGAAAAGCATTTAGAAAAAAGCTGATGCATTAACTTGCACTGGATGCATTTTAAATGTCTGAGAGTAATGAACTGGTACCTCACACAAATGAAAACAAAAGAGGAAAAGGTTTCACATGGAGGGAGGGAGGGTGAATAATCCTGATGCATATGTTGTTCTCTGAATGTAAACCTACTTCACACTCCTGTAGGTTAGCACACCCTCCATGCAAGCATCATTACTCTGAAAGGTTTTTATTTATGTTCATCTAAAAGGAAAACTTCTGTTGCCCAGAAAAGATGAAAGAAAATTGAGCCAGAACTGACACAGCCTGCTGTAAATAACAAGAATAGAAAACATAGGCGGTCTCAGTGATCATTTTACCTTTTCACTGCAGGCGGTTAACCCCCCATTCCTGGGATGCACAGACTGGACTAGCACTGTGTTTCCTGGGAATGGCTGGGCATGGCCTCAGGGTGGAGGGTATGGTCCTAGAAGCTGAGAAGTAATGGATAACCAGTAAAGAAAAAAGTCACTTTTTCATCAAAACCTTCAGCTCGCCACTTAGCAATTTTAAGAGCAAAAAGGAGTACACACGGCTTGTCCTTAAAGTCTCTCTGTAACACAAGAGCAGTGGTGGGGATTAGGGGAAAAGAGTAATCTGCTAGACAAATGTTTACTGCCTTTTCTTTCTTCTAACCCCCCTGGCCTCAGGTGGTGGGGAGCCCATACAGGTCTGTAATGTAAATTGTGTGGTCTCAGCTCGCCGCCATCTCTTGCCCTGGCAGCTCTGTGAGGTTCAGCTCTATCTGCGCACCCTGGTTTATTCAATACAACTGCTCCTTGGAGTTCTCCCAGTTGTTCCAGCAGGGTTTTTCTACGACTGTCCTCCCATAGCCCCTGGGGATATGATTAATTCATGGAGCATCACTGAAGGCATCTTTCTGTGGCATATGGAGTTAAAGTGTCCTCTTCACAGAGCTGCCTGGGGACAACTGTGAAATTTGTACAGACAATCCCACTAGGTAGTCAATCTTGTAAAAGCACTGATATTACAAAGTAAATACAAGTGATCTATTTGTTTAAGGTTATTACTGTGACCGACAGGGTATTAAAACAATCTTTCTACTGACAAAAGATATCAGGCCTGCACTCCCATTTGATGTTCCTAGGCAGGCTTTTTCTTCTCTCTTTCTCAGCCACTGAGCTTTGGGGTGTTCATCAAATTTGACTGATATGGAGATTGGAATACGCTGCACAACCAACCCATTGAAATTCAATTCAGATATGGGCTTAAATTATAAAAAGAAACCTTAGCTAGTAATAACGCTTTGATGTGCAGATGCATAAAAGTTTCAACTTCTACTTTCTTCTGAAAGAAACCAGCTTCCAGTCACGCTATTTGATTCATATTTTATCTTTTAATACATCCAAAGCATGAATATTAAACATTGCCCTCTGTGGTCAGGAAAATTACAGTGGGTACTCTATGAAGGCTTCCATTTCATCCTTTAATCAAAGTTGTATATGGACACTTCCATGCAATGTGAATATACTGCCCAATGCTCAGAGAAAAAAAGGTCAGTCCCTTTAAATCTGGACCATTTTCAAAAGCATACCAGTTGTTTTTGAACTGGAAACTTTGGCTAGGAAAGTACATTGCCTTACTAGTTGGATTTTACATTCTGACAGCAGACAAAGCTAGAGCAAGAAGCCAGCGCTGGACACAGAGAGCACCTGGACAGGCTCCCTGCCGCTCTGCACTTTGCAGCCTTTGCCTTTCTCTCCTGGACACTTTCTGTACTGAAACCTTCCTGCCAACTCTCCACTTTGCTTATTTATATATTTTTGTTTTTATGTATATTTATCCTACGGTGGGAGATCTTGCAAAATCCCGTAGTATTCTAACATGTCTGCTCTGCCATAACCAAATCCTCACGCAGCCTAGGAAGCGGTACAACCATTCCTTCACCCACATCCATGCCAGCCTCATTTCCTTCCTTGGGATTTCACAGAATCCAACAGGTAGCACAACCCCTTTGCCCCCATCTCAAGCCTAGCACTAAACTTAACAATAATTAATTATCAACGAACTATAACCCAGTTGTCCTTCTGAGAATCAAGCTTCATTCTAACTTTACCTCTCCTGTAAGATTCTGTAAATAACTGCTTCTACCTCTAGCTCTCCGACCCAATTCTAGCTTTAAACCCTGCCCAGCAACACCTCTGTGCCCCCAGAATTAAACACGGATGATTCCAGGAAGAAATTTAGCTTATCATTTATCAGAATACATTCATCCAGCTTTCATCCCTCATTTGAGCATTTCACGCTTGCCCCCACGTAGCCTGGAACCTTGATCCAAATCCAAACCGTGTCTTTTTTTCTGAGAGGTTTCAGGGTTTTTCAGCATTAATATGTCAGCATGAGGAAGGGACTGAAGAGCTAGATTTATGTTTCAAGCCTTCACAGGCTTGGGTGAAGTCCTGTGCCCACAGGAGTGGTGGTTTCAGCAAGAAAACCTAGTATAACAATACCTTATGCACCAGAAATTCACAACAGCCCTTGCCACACCACAGGAACCTCACAGGGCAGCCAGTGCTCAACCCCCTTCAGGCCCTTAATTCCTGTTTTTTAAGCAGACCTTAGCTTTAAGCCAGACACACGTCCTGCAAGAAGCTGTGTCTCAGGGGAACCAGCCCTCACTCTGATCCTTCAGCACCTCAAGACATTACCCCAGCTCTTTCACACATTTCCCCAAAAGATGCCTCAAACCCAAACCTCTTGTGAATCACAACCCAGTGATCTATCCCAGACCAGAACAAATCACAAAACATTGGCCCATAGGCACAAGCCTTCACCCTACCTCTTAAAAGAAGTTTTAGCTCTTTCCTCCAGCCTGTGTTATGCTCCAAACTGTCTCCTGGTGCTGTCTGAGCCAGCCAGCTGAGGCCAATGCCCTACGAGGGACTTTGTTAAAAACAAAGCAAGATAGGCAATCACATATCCTAGCACATATACTGATATAGATATAGCCAGAGATACGGTAATAAATACAGCCCTGCAGACCCCAAGATCTGAAAGCACGTTCTTTATCCCACTCCATCTCTGTCTTAGCAGTAATGCCATAAAGAATAACTTTGCTCGATAAAATACAAGTAATTCAACCCTGCAGGCATCTGTCTTGATTCTAGCATGGAGAATTTGGCAGAATACAATGCAGATAAACAATAAATGATTAATTTCCTAGGCCTGACAGGTCCCTGTCGTACAGGTTATTGCTGGGAATTAAGTCCGAGGAGTGAAAAGGAAGAACCAGATAATTGCAGAACAGCTCAGATGAGAAAGGACATCCCTCCAGAGGCCTCTGGTCTTACCTCCTGCTCAAAGCAGGGTCAGCTTCGAAGCAGAGCAGGTTTCCTAACTGCACTCTCCTTGAAAAATGTCCTGATGTCCAGTTGGTGTTTCTCTTGTTGCAGCCCATGACAGTTGCTTCTTGTCCTTTCGTTCTCCATCTTTGAGGAGGGTTTGCATTTGTCATCTCTATCACCACCCCATCCCATGAGGTAGTGGGAGACAGCAATTACATGCCTCTTAGCCTTCTTTTCTCACAGCTAACCAAACAAACCTCCTCAGCTCTTCCTAATACACTGTGTGCTTGAGCTTCCTAACTGTCCTAGTGGCTCTCCACTGGACTCCGTCCATCTTGGTGATCTCTTCCTTGTAGCAGATATGTCCAAAAGTGGGTGCAGAAGGCAGGAGAGGCCTCACGAGTGCCAAGCAGAGGGCTGCTGGTTGCATCCTCACTGGCGCAGCTCAGGATACAGCTGCTCTCTCCCCAGCTGCACGGGTACAGCACTGGCACAATTTACTGCCCACAAGCAACCCCAGGTCCTTTTCTGAAGAGCTGCTGCCTCCTCAGTTGTCCACCTGCAGGGTTTCACGGGGTTATTTCATCCTAGGTGCAGGCCTTGTTCATCCTAAAATTCATGAGTTTCTTGTTGGCCCACCCTTCCTGCTTTTCAAGGCCCGGTCCTCCAGTCAAGAGCCTCACCGCCCAGCCTGCTGTCAGCCATGTCTGTACCCGCCTCGGCACCGAGCCCTCAGCCATGCCAGTTTTAATTAATTGAGGGCCCGAGGAGATGGACGAGTAGGCTTTCTGAGCAGGCTTCTGGGGAGGCCATCTGGGCTAAGGGGAAGGCTATGTGCTAGAATTAATGTCTACTGTATTTGGGGGGGAGGGGGAGAAAAATGACCTCACTTACTGTAACATGACAGGAGGTGGAATTAATCAGAGTCGTGCTGCTATATGTTGGTGGGCGATGATTAAGTTCTGGCTGATAAGCTAGTCGTTGAAGGCTAGGCATTTGATTTAGGCTATGAGTGGGGATCTCATGTGTTGAATAATTTAGTTCTTCTCCCCTGCCTTCTACAATACCGGGTGGATTTGGGCTGGGGTAGGCTCTAGTGGACAATTCAGTGTTTTATTTCCTTACGGCCTTGAGTTTAACTACACCGAATGGTTAAACTTTGTGATAGATCTTTGACAGAGGGAAAAGTCTCCTCTGCAGGCGGAAGGAGACGACTAAACGTGCCAGACTGATGTGGGAGCTAACAGTGGTGGGACGGATGCCACTGTTTAAGGATAAGGAAGAAGTGGTCCCTTTAGCCTGACTGAGAGCCTGCAGTGACCGCAGGCAGGACAGAAGGCAGCTATGAAATGAGGCTAATAGATCAGAATGATTTCTAAGCTCCGTAGTAGCACAACATGATGTGCAGTGATCTCTCAAAAAAAAAAAAAAATTCAGCCCCTGATTCCTAAATCCTAACCTATAACTATCTATATCTCATACCCTTACAAATGAGGAAATGCAACCAATCCTAAAGCAAATCAGTCATCCCAGTGAACGCTGTTCCTCTTCTCAGCAAACAGGCCTTGCAGGACACAGCAATGGCACAAGCATTTCTGTCACAGGAATCCCACATTTGTTACATGGAGAACTGTAATGTGCATGATGCCAAAGGCACCAAACTCACTCCAAGGCTGCATTCTGCAGGACTCAATACCATACTAGGTTTCTAACCCTGGATTTCACAGACTCTAATGTAAACCTAACTGTGTACCAGGTGATGGCATCTGTAGTTCAACAAACTGTAAATTGCTCAGGTTGTTGACACTAGTCCTCCTCAGAGATTCCAATGGCAGAAGGAAACCCTAATCTTTCAATACCTGGTTTTGCATGCCTCCCTGAGTCGTGTACCTTTGGTGTATGCTATGTAGCTCATGATATGACCTTGAGCAATATGATCTAGCTTTGAAGTTGAAGCTAACTTCAAAGTTGGCCCTGCTTTGATTGCAGGATTAAGCCAAATGTCCCCAGATGACACTACGAACCTTAACTCATGTGAACTTAGCTCACACAAGCCTCTCACCTGAGCGTAGTAAAATGAGTCAAGAAATCCATTTATGCAGTTCTTTCCTTACCTGACCACAATGCCAATGATAGCCTTAGTGAGCACCATCTGGTCCAGACCTGAGGTAGAATTAATGCATACTATTTGCCCTTGCTGACATATGGATCTTGTGAGCTTGGAAAGATGCTCAGCAAATTTCTATATCCACCCAAGGAAGGAAAGAAAAGTCATCTTTTGCTTTCACACCATGACCCTCTCATTTACATCTTCTGAAAGCCTTGCTTCTGGCTTCCTTAGGAATCCTTTGGCTATCTTTGTTCAACCTTTCCTCCTGGGCTCAGTCCATCCCCTGTGCACTTTTCCTCTACTTGCAGAGGAAGAGGAACCGATTGCTCTCCTCTTCCCATCCCCAAGTGTGAGGGCTCCTTGTCCCTTGTCGAGGCATGTGCCACGTTCCTCTGAGACACACTGCTGCTCTCTGCCTCTTCTCCCTTGCCCAAGATTCAGAAGCTGGCTTTACCCTTCTGCCTGCCCTTTTTGAGATGGTCAGGGCTTTAATTTTTTCCCAAAGTCCTCATCTTCCTTTCTTGAGAATGAGAGTAAGGTGAAACTTCATGCCATTCTAAAGACAATTATCAGTTATTACCTTAACACAGCATTTGAAGGATGAGGTGAAAGCTTAAAAGTTAGAGGTCAACTCAAATTTAATAATTTGGGCTCTCTCTGATTTAACTCACTTTCTTGGTATTGCAACTTGTAATGGAGGAAGAGTTTCCCCTTCAAGGTGGTATCAGCCTTTGGCTGTGACAAAATTTAGCCTGGCACAGAGCTGGGCCACCATGCCCTGCTCAGCTCCAGGGGAACAAGGGCTTGCACGGTGCCCTTGCTGAGGACCCAGGGACACAGCAGTAATTCCACATCCTTGTTTCAGACTAAATGGGCTTTACCACGGGAGTGGTGTAAAGTTTCAACATGAGAGAAGGCATTTAGTGGGAATAAAAAACAACACTTCTCAATGACTATTCAAGTCAAGGGTTACCGTCTAGCTACAAAATCTCCGTCACTGGAAAACACGAAGTACGTATCAATGTACAAAGTCTACATTTTCCAGGCAGATGGTCAGTGGCAGGTGACCTAACCCACCAGCCACTCGTTCCAAGCAGCAGCTGTGGCTCAGGTTAGTTTTCCTGCCAAGTCTTAACTGTAATTTAAATTTCCTCCACTATTTAAGCTGAGCAATCTGTACTTCAGATCTCTTGAGCATTAATAAAACAGTTATGAGAAGTTTCAGGATAAAAGGTTAAGCCCATAAAAATATGCAACTCATTTATAAAAATAACTCCATCAGGTTTTTCACAGGCTATAAAGACAAGGGTGTTAATTTCTGCATTCGTAATAACCTTGGGACTTATAGCGGTAGAAGTCACAGGAGCAGCTTCTCTTTGGGAATCCCAAACTTTTCAAAGCGTGAAGCTAGCCTGCGTGCTTCGCAGGTGTTTTCTACTTTACAGCTGTGGCATTTTCTACTTCACAACCAGGGAAACAGCTCAAGAGACCAAGGGATAACCTTGGGTGGGATCTCTGGGGCTCAGTGCCTCCTACGAGGCTCAGCCCAGGCCCTGTCAGATGGGTTGCTTGACCCAGCCTGACCACAGAGCCCAAATCTCCCGGTGGGATTGTCCCTCTCAGCAGGGCAGGCCATTTCAAAGAAGCCGTGTTCTGCATCGCCTGGAGTCGCTGTTTACAGGGTAACAGCAGGGACAGTCTCCCTGTCTCCCCTGACCCCAGCAGTGTCACTTTCAGGGTGGTGCTGGGGGTACATCAGACATGTGAAGCACCCAGACAGCTCCTGTTGGGTGGGATGGGTCAGTGCTCTGTTTGTGTCCCCTGTGACCAGGAGAATCTCCAGGGCTAGCTCAGATGCAGACGTCGTGGACATCGAGAGTGACGTGAGAGGAACTTGGTGATTTCTTTCTCAAGACAGACAGAATCAACTCGACCAGAGTTACCAGGTAAGTCCAAATGAAAAGAGTTAAAATATTCCACAGGCATTTATTTTGAGAGTAACTCCATTATTAGTAGTTCCAGTTTGGGCTGGGCTTGTCAGAAAAGCCGAAGCTCCCCAGCCCATAGACAAAGTCAATGTGGTCTAGAGAGAAATTTTAAGCTCTATTAAAAAAGCGGATCTTTTGCTATTGCTCTAAAATACTATGAAAATGTTTATGCCGTTCCTCGGGAGCTCAGAAATTATTTTAAAATAAATCAGCTTAAAATAAACCCCATAATTCCTTGTTATACCTGATACCATATTCATCCTCATATAATCAGCTTTTCTCAATAAGCATTAGCTTGTATTTGCCTATCAATTTTGAAAGGTCTGTTCTTTCTTCTCCACATCTAGCTTCCACTGCAGCCTTTTCTGGGAAGCCAGGCAAGTGCAAGGCAAGCATCCTCCTGCCTCGTTACCGCTGATCACCCTGCTCTGGCCTCTTTTTCTCCTGGCCCGTTCAGCAGGCCTGGCCTTTTCTAGGAAATGCCGTCATTCCTCGTGACAGCATGGCACAGGGACTTGCTGCGAAGACCCTGGCACCACACTACAGCTGTGGTTGGGGAAGCTGTTTGAAAACCTTTCCATCTGGGGGGTGAAAGGATTGCTGTGTGGGTGTTGCCTGGGGTACATGAGGCCAGTGTGTGGTACAGAAGCAGCACACAGCAGCCCTGAGTTGGCCACGTGACATGCCATTCAGGGTCTTTATTAAAATGTACAGTGAGATACATTAAAATGTATATAAATTTACATAAAAATGTGAATCTATGTTGGTATGACCAGCTGCGACAAACCCCAGTGACTGAGGTTGCTTGCCTGTTTGATGTCTCCATCCCATACAACTCCACAAAGCTCCAAGCTGTTCCTTTAGCTTTACCCTGATATAACAAACATCTGCTTCTGATCCAGTGTCTCAGTCTTGACTGGGTCACAAACTCTGCTTTAAAAGAAACCTCTCAAACCAATAGCTTAAGGAGAGGGAAAAGCACTTTCCCCCACAACCTGCAAGGACAGAACCTGCCAGCGCTGCAAGTGAGGAGTCGTCAGATGTCCATGAGAGATGGGAGCAAAACCACAGCTGATGCCAGTGGGAGCTTCAGTAGGCGACTGGAAAACATCACCTCATTCAAACTTTAATCTCATGTAAGGCAGCTCACTCTCGGTTGGCCATCCTTTCAGATCTATATTTTTTTCTTCCTATTTGTGCTAAAAATGAGAGCAGAAGCAGGAGAGTGCTTCAAGCCTGTGCTGTGTGAATAGAAGTAACAATAACAGTACTTAGCCTCTGTGTAGTGGCTTTTCATCTGTACATTTCAAAGCATTTCCACAAAAGGACATTACTGTCACTCTCCACATTCTCCCAAAAGGAGGAGAGCCATAGCCAAGCTCACATCCCGCCAGAGACAGAGAGCAGCCTGGCCACCAACATCACCCTGGCTTCCCCAGTGCTCATCCGCAGTGAGTACAAAATACTCGGGGTTTCTTCTCACCGCCATCTACCCCTGTGTGCCTGAACAGCCTCCCGGGATGGGACCAGCTCTGCCCGGGTGGGCACAAGTTGGGGCCGGGGACCTGGAGCTCGGCGGTGCAGGGAGATGGCTCTGTGCAGACCAGGGCTTCTTCCCAGAGCTGCAGCAGCTTTCTGAGGTGGGCGGCCTAAAGACCTGGTCCTCTACCTTCTGGGGGTTAAAAAAAAAAATCACCATGTGCTAAGAGACCTTCCAATGCACCTCCCATTTGCACTTATTTTTTATAAGTTTGTGGTACACAAATGTAAAAAAAAAAAGACCTATACACGGGGGAAAATGAGTAACTTAGTTGATCTTTTCTACCTTAGGAAGAAAGGATGCTCTCATGCAAGCCTGAGCCCTCCTCCTTTAGTCACTTCAGCACTTGTGGGGTCTGCAAACGGTCCCAGTGAAGGGGCAGGCAGTGAGTTTTGTGCCTCTCTGCAGCTCTTTTATACCACCCTGGAGTCTGCTGCAAGGTCCTTGTGTTTCAAGACAGCAAAAGGCTGGAAAGCCCAATAGTTTCTGGTGTTTAAAAATATTTAAAGTGGAGCAGCCATATTGAATGAGTAAATGGCAGCAGGGAGCCCCTCACAGCTGCTGGAGAATTTGGGCCTGCTCTTTACATGGGAAAAAATGCGTCTTCTGCGCTTCTGCCTTGTGTGCTGTGAACCCTGTACAACACCAGGATTTCCATGGAGATGGAAGCATTGCATATTGTTGAGGCAAGGAAGTGAATTTAAAATAGAAATATGATTGATCTCGCAGTGCTGCTCAGGGGGCAAGGCACTGTTATGCTAAAGAGCGTGCTTTCCAGCCCTCTGCCACCAGCACAGGGCCGCTGCTGTTAACTCCTCCGGCACCGAGCCCCACGCACACCCGACGAGGAGCAGCCTGCAGCAGCACAGAGACGATGCAGAGGTAGCAAGGCTGCCTATCTGCCTGCCTGAAAAGCTCCGGCTTTTCTGCAGTATGATCGCTGCCATACCAGCGTGGCAGTCAGTGCCCACCCTGCAGCCTGCAGGGAGGTTTTGGGGCCCACGGGTTGGGAGGGTGCTCAGCATCCTGAAGGATAAAGCTGTGGGATTTGGGCTTCACAAAGTAATTTAATAGGAGAAGTTTATATATATATATATATATTGATATGTCAGCCCTCCACTAATTGCCAGAAAACATGAGGAAAACATATTATTCAAGCCAACTAAGCGCCTGTTGCCAATATTTTCTCCTTTCACATCCCCCACTCAGCTCTTAACCAGAACTTGAAACACGGAGGGAGCGCTGAGCGCTGCGGGAAGGTGACCTGGGAGTGGTTTCAGCTACTCCTAGCTGAAGGAGCTCTCTCAGATGAATGTCTCCGAAGCTCTCTTAGGACTGGGAAAACTCATAAATATTAACAACAAAGTGCATTGTGCACCTGGGGGGAAAATAAACAGCGTGTCAGAGCAAAGGTGTAGGCAGCCTTGCTGCAGCCCTCACGTGAATGTGCGGGCAGCAGCTAGCCAGGAACACATGGGGTGTGCTGCTTGGGAGGGAGACCTGGAGGCAGAGGAGTCCGTCATCTCTACGGAAATCAAGGCCTAAAGAGTTTTAAAATCTGCAGGTTAAAACAGAGCGTGACACGGGGCAACAGCATCGCCAAGTGCAGAAATACTGTGGTGGTGGCAGGGGGCAGTTTTAGGAGTTTGGGGTGAAAACTCAGAGCAGAACAAAAGAGTCAAGAAGCCACGGAGGGGTTTCTGGTCCGGCAGGGAGCTAACGCAGCTGCTGCAGCTGCCGCAGGGCTCTTGGCATCCATGGAAAGGACTCTCTGCTGCCAGCACCCTCACCCCACAGCCCTGTCTACCACCCAGGATGGGGTCCCTGAAGCCAGAGCTCCAAGGCACCAGCTCAGCCCCGAGCTGGCTGGCTGCCTTCAGCACAAGGCATAGAAGCTCTAGCCCAAAGGGTCTTTGTGGCTCAGCATCCTTTGGTCCCCTCAGATGCACGTTCAACCAGCCGTTCCCAATGCTAGATCACAGCAGCTTCCACAAGCCATAGAATGACAGAATATCCCAGGCTGGGACACGGCTGTACAGGTGTGCCCACATTTCCCCTGCCCAGTCACAGATGTAAAATGCCACACTGTCGATTGCGTGGTGTTGGGAACAATGCCTCTCTCTTACTGCTCTCCAGACTCCACAGAAAATGAAGCATCTTACATATTCTTGATTAGACGAATGGCCCACCAAAGGCAATCTTCATTAAAATTCCATATACATAAGTATCATTAAAGCACAGAGCTGGCTTGTCCTCGCATACAAATTTCCCAGTGTTAAATCATGAAATTGTAGCACTTAATGATGTTAGAAACAAAAAAAAAAGTTTAGTCTGGCAACAAACCATCAGCCAAGTACTGCAGGCCTGAAATTCATTGTAAAACTATTGCTTGGATGTCTTTTTTTAACTCTACCCACAACGTGTTTGAAAACCACAACCTTGAGATTTCTTATCTGCTCCATGAAAAACTACAGTGTGCTGGGGGGGGTGGAGAGCAGAAAAGTGGCAGAGCTGCTGTTTGGCACAAGACTTTGGAAAGGCAGGGATCAATCCAGACAAGCAGGGCATGCCAGCAAGAGGCACGAGGTGGTGGGGTTCTCCCTGCTCGTGGCATTCAGCCATTGCCGTCTCAGCAGCCAGGTACCGGGACCTTCATACACTGACCTGGGTCCACCTTAGACAAGTAGGCTTCCTCAGCTAGGACACAATTCCTGGATCTGATTCTTCTAATAGATTAGTACCTTTCTTGTAATTTCCAGCCCATGTTTTTTCAGGTCCCCCTTATATCCCACAACTATGCTGTCCCACAGACCAAATTTCCCTGAGGCCTGTTCCCTCAATGTGTATTTGCAGTGAGCACATCTCCTCTCAATCTATACTACCAGGCTGAGCACAGACTCTTTGTTTTCTTGCTTCTCCTTCTCACAAATAGTCATAAGAGCAACTGAGGTTTGCAGGCATCCCTTCTGGATGCTGGTGAGCAGAGGTATGCGTTTGCAGTCCAGAGGTTGGGGATGAACTTGAGGGTTGTCCAGAAGGTCACTGCTGTCAGCGTAATAGTCTTGCCTGAGGGACTCTGGCACTCAAAGTAGAAAGTGAAGTACAAAGTGATTCACTGTCCCATTCTCTTTGGCACAGGTAGTTAAATTCCCCGAAGATGATTTCAGATGCAGCCAGGGAAAGGCTTAAACAGGACAGCCACTTTTGGGAGTGTGGGACAGGATGGGCTGGAAGCAGAAGGCTCATCACGCAGTGCTCCGCCACCATCTGCGGCTGTGTGCTCATCCCCTGCGTGCCGCCAGGGCCCCTGACCAAGCTGGCCTCCCTGGGAGAGAAGTTTAAGTGCTTCCTTATATTCTGTCTCGGTGAAGATTTGGATGTGACAAAAGGATTCAACACAAAACAAGTTTCAGAGCAGGTGACAGGGGGATTAAAATTCAAGTAGAGCATAAATATACAAGGTTAGCTTCATCAAAATGAAATTACTTTCTCCTTATTGTTCTTTATAGACTGCATATTGACCATGAAAGTGAACTGTTCTCTATAGCATGTTCAATTGACTTCGGGAAACTTCCTTAAATCAAATTGGAAATGTTTTGAGATTTCTCAGGAGAACAAATGAGAAATAAATAGCAAAGCAGCATTTTGTTGAGGTGTCTAGTCACTAGTCATCATTAGATCTGACAGACAGAACAAGATGTTTAGAAAACTTATTGAATATGGTCTGTTATCTAGCTATGTACCGAGGCTTTTATCTGATGTATCTCTGCTTTTCTTTATATAAAAAGAGCTCTGTTGCATTTGCAACAGAAATATCTGTTTATCCTAAGGACCTTGTTGTCTACATTATGTTGTTTCTGAGTACTACACAATCCATTTTATGGCACCATAGTTCTCTCTGTTTTAATATTGCTGTGAAAAATTAGGAACATTACAGTTTGTCTGGTGAAGGGCAGACAAAAATCTGCTCATATTTATGCTTGAATAAATCTAAAACAACAGTTGACTTAAGTTGCTCATCTAGATACCCACTGCTGTAACAGAGGAGCATCTCATCCGCAGAATGCTCATTTTTTTTGATCACGGCTGTCCCAGCACGGCTGAGCCTGAGCTTTTCATAGATAATGCACAAGTGCTTTGAAAAAGTCCTTGTCCTCCAGCCTGGATCTCCAGCCTTCCTCTGCCCATGGCCTCAGCCTGTCTCGGTGGTATTAAAGCGACTCAGAAACTTCAGAAGCCGTTTCCCTGGGTAGGGACTTACAGGCCATGATGAAGGCACTTAAGCTTCTTCTGGATAAATTATATTGAATTCTTGGCGCTCTCTAAGCTTTTCCAGACTTCAAATCATTCTTGCAGCACTTCTCTGAATCCTTTCCAATTTATCAGCATGCTCCTTAAACTGGGGATCCAAGAAGCGGTCAGTTTGTTCCAGTAATGTTCTTGCTAATACCTCACAGAGTGATAATTTCTCTTCCCACCTCTCATCAGTGTTTTCTTCCTTTGCAGCCAAGGATTGCTTTAGTGCTTCAGCCACTCGGTCAGACTGGGAGCCATAAGCAGTCAGCTATCCACTGTGAAACCATTTCTTGGCCATTGCTTGCTGAAACACAGTCCCGAGCCCCATCACTGCTACCTGCATTTTTTGTTCCACCATACACACTTCTATCTCTGGCAACTCAGCACAGCATTAAAAGGCATATTATTCGAGGAAGCCCAGACTGCTGTGCCATCAGATAGCTCCGAGGAGCTGCCCTTTAGCATCTCCCCCGTGCCACGTGCAGCCAGCCCCACTGGGGCATATTTGCACCCCAGCTGCAGAAGCCAGAGAGAAGTGGGCCACGAGCAGGCGCTATGTGACATCTCGGGATTTCACTGGGATGCTGGTCCCTAAATATAGTTACTTTCTGAAATCTGCCCATTAGCAGATTTCTGAAGCCTTTCGATAGGGGTTTGTATTGCCTTGTGTACAGAAATGGTGGTGTTTTGTGTTTTTTTTTTTAACAGAGCATCATGTGTTACCAAATGAAACGCCTTACAGTGCGGCGTTTGGCAGTGCTGTTACTTTTATCAGTCCAACTGAATCTCAAAGAAAAAGCAATATCAAGTCTGACAGAAAGACTGCTCTGCGCTCATTTGCCTATGCATACAGAAAAGCAATCAATCTGCAAAACCTCAGCAAATAAGAAAATATATTCAGTTATTTAAATTTTCAAAGAAAAATCTTTAGTTCATCCGCCTTGCAGTATTCCTGAAAACAGAAAGGTTTTTCCTCCTTGCTGATATTCAGCAACTCCCATAACATCTGAGACAGCTAATTTCACTCTCAAGCCATTTAAAGCAGATGGATTGTACTCATGCACAAAACTCTCTAATGAATAAGTAAAACTACAGTTACTTATTATATTATATAATAGCCATTTGTAAAGAACTGATCGCTGAAGCAGTTGAAGTTTTCAGCTTCTCCTTGCCTCGCTGTATTTAATTGCCTTTGTCTGAGGTGGGTTTGCTGTGCATCTACTGCCCTCCAGTGCTTCCGGGAGATACCGCGCCTACACCCGACCCGAGGCGAGGCTCTTCGGCTCCTCACGAGTTCGCTGACCTCGTTCGCAGAAAAAGCGGTGCGGGTATTTGACAGCCGCGGTGCTCCGCTGGCGGCAGCGCTTTGTAAGGATGCAGCGTCCCGCTCCGCCCGCAGCTTGGTGGCGAATGGTGGCACCCTGCTGCTGGAGGGGGCTGGGCCGAGCTGCCGCCGTGCAGGTGCCGAAGGGAAGGCAGCTCACGATGAGCACGTGAAAAAGCTGTTCGCTTTGGTTTGAAGACGTTAATTTTATTTTATTTTTTTTTAAATCCTCCCTAGGGTTTGCTTGTGTTTCATAACCTGCAAATATTCACAGGCGTCTTTCAGAGAATGGGATGCTTCCGCTTTGCTGAAAGATAGAGCTCGGTATTCGAAAAGCGTCCATCTTACCTGGATGTGGTTTTTTGTTAATTATTTTTTTTGTCAAAAAAGTAAAAAACAAACACCACACTTCATAAGATGTGTACATGTTTGTAGAATGCCTAAGAAAGCTAAAGCAGTAGAGATTTTAATTTTAAAGAACCCAAATTATTCCTATTTTCATGAAATTTTGGGTGGGGTTCATAACGTGCAGTCCATTTTGATTAAAAAAAAAAAATAAAAACACTAATCCTACATTCTGCTCTCTTGTCTAAGCCTGGGTGGCTTAGTTCTGCGAGGAATAAACTGGGGCTTCAGGAGGGCCAAAAATGTTTCTTCAGATCTCATGAGGAGACAGGGAGAGGCTGGACCAGAGAAAATGGGACGCCTAGGGCTGTGAGCTGGGATGTCAAGCTGAGCCCCGATCCTGGCCAGCTCAAACCACATTCCTGAACTTCAGCAAGTACTCCTTGATTTTGGGGTGCGTGAGACACCGGAAGAGCTTTACATATCCGGTCATCTTCTTATTACCTTGCAGTTTACCTATGCCACCTAGTGGCATTTTCCCTATTGCAACAATATAATACATTCTGGTGAAAATTTAATCTAAGGAAAAAAATATATTTGTATATTTCAGTTGAAGTCTATTTTTCTATCAAGTGCTGATTTAAGGAAGGCTAAACTTGTATAATACAGCACTTGAACTTTTCTTTTTTTTTGAGTGTGAGGAAGGTCAAACACTGGAACTCATTGCTCAGAGAGTTCGGGGGGTCTCCATCCTTGGAGGTACTCCAAACCTGACTGGACATGGTCTTGAGCAACCTGTTGCAGCTGATCCTGCTCTGAGCAAGGGTCAGAGTAGGTGGTCTCCAGAGGCACCTTCAGCTTCAGGTATTCTGTGATCCTGTGGTACAATCTATCGATTTATCCTGCAACAAAATATTGTATAGGTGCAGGAAGATGATATTGTATACCAACCCTAGCCAAAATCATAGCCAGTTTAAATATGTTCATGAGCTAACCAGCTTTCAAGTTCTATTAAGATAATGAAGCTCTAATGGCACAGCAACTCATAATAATGTTCATAAATATCACGTAATTTAACTCCCAATATACTAAAATGTTCAAGCATGTACACAAATATAAGAATAGCCATGCAGTGGTCAATATTCACATTAAGATTAAGCACGTAGTTAGATGAACATATAACCTTTACCTCTTTTAACACATCCACTGCTGTGGTATCCATATTCCAGACCACTGAGCTGGTTAATAAAGGGCAAACAAAGGTTTTCTGGATACTAGAAATTGGTGTGTGTCCAGGTGAGACAGAAGCAAACAGTTTCTGGGACATCCCAAAGAAGGGAACACCTGGTCCCAAAAACACCTTCTGTGCTCTTCACTCAGTCATTGTCCCACTTAAGCAGGAGGCCGAGGAACTGATGAATACCATGATCCAGTATTATATTTTTCACTACTGAGTTTTATTTTCTTTAAAAAAACATGCTAATTAAAAATCTTTGCCTCAATTAATCACCGTGGCTTAGAGGATTTCAGCTGAACCTTTAAAAAAAATGCTCTTCCTCCTTTATCATTGTTTCTAATTTTGTGCTTCTTTCAGAGTGGTGAATCAAAGAGAATTTAATCTGATTCAATTTGTTTTTAATTGATTCCAATTCCAGATGGCTTTTACATCCTTCAAATGCCTTAATGGTGACGGCAGGGAAATGCAGATCCATTTTCACGAGAACAAAAACAAAAAAAACTGTCCTGAGGACTTCCACACTTATCTAAAACAAAACACCAAAAGCACAAAGACCTCAGAAAGGGCTTTGCAGAGAACCTGCGTAAGAGACCTGAACCCTGGGAGGAAGGGGTTGTTTTGGATGCACTCTTACAAAGCTTTCATTGGATTCGTTTCTTTTACTTGCTCATGAAGGCTAGGAGCTGGAGGACTATCATCTGTATTTCTCAAGGAATAAAAAGTCTTCAGAAAATAGTAAAGTTTCCTGTGGAGGAAAACAAGTAAGATGTGGGGCAAATGTCATTTCATATTAATAAACTCCTAACCTGTTCTAGCTATCCACTGTAGTCTTCAATCCTGAACAAGAAAACAACAACAACAAAACACCTCAATGGATATGTTTTAATTCCCTCTCCTACAGCTTAAAAAAATATCAAAAAGACATAAAAGAAATGGCTTTTCATGAGATTAGGAAGGAGGCTGCTTGTCTTCCTTTTCTTAAACCCAACGGAGAGCCCCATCCTATGGCAGGACCCAGCAGCAGCTCTTCCAGCCACCTGGCCCCACGTATGCCCTCAGGTCTAGTTTGGCCCCAGATTGTCCCAAATGGAAGCAGTGAGATCCGAATGAGCTTTGTTATTGCTCTGCCCACAGGTCTAAATGGAAAACTGATCATTTAAGGATATTTAAAAACACTGAAAGAACATGTAACACGCTAAAGGCTGAAATCACAGTTGAACAACAGAAAACGGGTTTGCTTTTGAAGTAGCAGGAGAAAAATGGGTTTGTTTTTTCCACAGATGTCTGTAAAACTGGTCAAAGAGTGACCACTTAGCCTTTTCTGATCACTGACATCTTTACAAGGCTGTTTGATACAACATTGCTTCAAAAGTTTCATTTCACCTGTACCCAGAAGCCTGCACTACTGGTGCCCCAGGTCGTTATTTCACCATGACCTACTCTGATATTCATGCTGTTGTTTGCCACGGAATCTAACCTGCCTGTTCACATGTTTAGCTTGTTCTCCTACAGCCTCTGAAGAACTCTTTCCTTTTTCTGCTAACCTGAAAGTATTCGCGGGTAATGACATTATCCCACTGCTGTCCTTTCCTTCAATGCATCACATCGAGTTTCTGCAGGAGCTCCTCCTCATCTTATCCAGATTATTTAATTCTTTTTGGTTTGCATTTTTAGAAATGCTTTCAGTCAGGTTAATCCCTCTCTGCATTTTATTCTTCTAGATCTGAAATGAGTGTTGGCAGTGATTCACTGGATGCTGCATAGATGCTGCAGATCTGTGTACTAAAACAAAGAAAAAGGGAAAGAAAACTTGTTTTGACCTTGAGCATGAAGAACATTAATTGTACCCAGCGCTTCTGTTAATAATTTCATAGTGCCTGATTAGGAAGAAATCCTGCAAAACCTAAAAATATTAATTGGATCCTACCTAATATGAGAGCAACCTAGGAGTCGAAAGAGATGTTGAAGGCAACTAAGAGAACATAGTACAGGTCCCTGTAGGAATGTGGGGGCTTCCATGAGCCTCTTTTTTAAAGCTGGAAATTTGAAGCCACTACCAAACAAGTTTATAAAGCTCATCGGAGCTTTCTATCAAAAGGATTTTTTAATTTATCGTGACTGTGGGTAAATAACGGGAGACGTAATTCCACTTAAGAGACGACCCTCTGAGCCTCAGCCTTTCAGACGCCGCACGTGTGCTCAAGGGGCTGACAAGGTCCCACAGCAGCAAATGAGGGAAAGTAAAGTAGGTTGTGCCTAATTGGCATTCCTTCCTCGGGGTTTTTGGCTGTGAGGCAGCAAAGCCTGAAGACTAATGCCACAGGAGACAATTGGAGCAGAGAGGACATCAGTGCGCACCCCCGCGGACTGCAGCATCAGGGATACATCCGCGCTGTAGATCACAGCTTATAGCACAAACTTCTAGCTGTTTCCACATTAGGTAGTGGCTTTGAATGTTTCATTCCCCGTGTTTATGCTCACGTGAATATTTCAGCCTGCTTTAGGACAAAACAACAAATGCCGAAGAACCCGTTTTTCCCCTGGGATGAAAAACCTAATTTCTGCTTGGCTGTGGAAAATAAACAATCTGCAGTAGCTTAGAGGCTTAATTAAAAGCGGGCTATACCTGTGGTAGGAACTGGCAAACATCGACTTTTTAATGGCTTGTGTGAGCAATCAAAAAAAAAAAAAAAGACAAAGAAAATGAAAAAAAGCTACTTGACCTTGCAGTCTAAGGAGAAAAGCAGTTCTGAAGAGCAGCCAGTTTTGGGGCCCTGACCTTCACTGATAGCACCCTTAGAGATAAACACGGCTAACACAAGTACCAAATGATGCCCAGGATATAAAATATTACCTTAACAAGATGTGCTTTACAGAGTGTTTTGCAAGATGTGTTTTGCAGGATTTTACTACCAGGACACAATTATAATGAAAAACAGAAACAGAAGTGCTTTTGGGGTGGTGGAAACGAATTTTGTTCCTACCACCGGTTGAAGGGAAGAGAGGTGTAAGCTGGTCTCTCAGCACTTTCTCTGCAGAAAGGGAGCCACGCTGAAGCAGTGCAGCTGGCCACCTTGTGGAAATGCAGTACCACTCACCAGAGATTACATGGGCGGGATTTCAAAGAAATGGCACCAAAACCTGCAGAGTTTAATTCTGTTTGAAAGGATCGTTTGCTGCGAACCTTCTGAGAAAGACCATCACTTGCTCTAAAGGCTGGTTCACAAGCAGATGGAAAGCTGTTATTTGCAGAGCTGAACAGGATTCAGCTGTCCTCAATAAACACTGCAATAAGAAGAAAAAAACGAATGAAGTTCTGATACCCTTGAACACAATAGCAGAGGAACAGAAAACTGTTCTTGTCAAGCTCTCATCCTTGCCACTGCTCTAAGGCACACTCCCAGGCTCACCCTATTTGTTTCCAAATGGCTCATTTGTTTAAAAGTCCCTTTTTGCTGTGCTGAATTTCCCTACTGGATAAAGAGCCACATTTCACACTCACAGTGGTGCTGCAGCTTGCAGACCCCCTGCAAACACAGTGCTCCTCACTGCTGCCTTCACTGGCTTGCAAGGAAGTTTGCTCTACCCTGATCAATTACTAAAGAGGAGACTCAGTAGCAATTTTTTTCAGTCTTGCTGACTTGTTCATCTGTTAGTGAAAGAAACAGAGGAGGAAGCTGGTTAATTTGGTAACAGGAAGGCTTTCTTCACTGAAATAGCACGAGCAATAAGTAAGCATTCAGGGTTTTAGGTTTGTTCCCTTGATTATTCTACATCTGTAACAAAGAGAATGTATCTGGAGCTGTGTTTAAAGGAGGAAAAAATATATAATCATTTCTACCGAACTCTTAAGAGGGAAACCTAAGATGTTTGCAAGAAAGATTATAATAGAAAATAAAACACACATGATTTATTACTGACTTTAATCCTTTTTGTTCTTTCTTTTAGACAAGCTCATTACAGGAGAACTGAATTTCTGCAGTCGCTGCCTTCGTTCACAGGCCTCTGATGAGCAATCAGTGCTGTGCACTGAAGCGTGAACTTTATATGTGTACAGAAATTCACAGTTCAACAAATTCCCCAGATCAGTCTGGAGATGGAATAACAACAGAATTAGATGTGTTATTACAGATAGTGACCCAACACCTTCATTCTTAGTCTTTTCATTTACCTTTCCCTTTGCCTGCATCCAAAGTGACAAGCTGAGTCTATCTCCACTCCATCACTTCTGTGATGAAGTGTATGATGAAATTTCAGCAAGCCAAAAGTATTATTGCTCTCTTTTTAATTTTGATATTGTTTTTCTCGCTTTGCTAGTCGCATAGAAGCCCCATATGCATGGAAGAGATAAAGGAAAATATCAAGCTGTGCAGCCTTTGAATTAAAATGATGTTCTTGCATCCCACTTTGGCATGTAGGAAAACACATGAAAGATCCGGCATTTCCTCCACTTTTCCAAGTGGGATCACTGGGTGATTTTATCTTTGCCAGTGCAAGCAGCGAGGATTTCAGCCTGCAACAGGCACGATCATTTTTACATCTCTCATTGACTACAAAGTGAACTGCTCGTCCAGATCTACTTCCTCCCTGCAAGCCTGCCACCACATCCCTGGTCATCATGCTCTCCAAATGCAGCTCCTGCTGGGGGGCATCTCTTTGACCCTGATCTTGGGGACTGAGGGCCTGCAGCCAGCACAGATAACAGCGTACCTGCTTGTCAGGGTGGGCAGCAGTCTGCTGGGCAGGTATTGGTATAAAGCTACAAGGATTTTTTTAGGTCCAGCATTTTTAGCATATCTTGGCTTCCCTTCTTCAAAGGGAAGAACCAGTCCGTGAGGCTTGCAATGATGTTAACTTCTTTCTGTAGCACTGAGGAGGAGGACACCGGTGCTCTTAGCACTGTGGAAAGTGAACCTGAAGTCCATAAAAGCATTTTTGACAAGTTCCTTTAATTTAATATATAGTAACATTGCTATTATGAGGCAAAGTAAGGAAAGGGTAGCAGTCTGGTATCTGAGACTTGAGATTTAGTAACTAAAAAACTCTTTTCTGTAATACGTGTTCCATAAAGCAAGAGATTTTGCAGCTCATTCCCTGATGCATTAGCTCAGTGAAGATGAATTTGTAGTAGACACAGTTTGTAGGGAAATGGAGCTGCAGGGTGCACTCATCCCTGGAGTCAGACCTGTTTTCACGTCCTGCTTGCTGATGGCCAAGGGGCAATGGCTGTCCCATCCCCTGCCTCCAGCAGCCACTCCTCCCTGGTACAGCGTCCTTATCCTCTGTCCTGTCTGCAGGGGGGAGCATCCTTCCAAGCACCGAGGGCATCACAGCTCCTGTTGGCATCAACCATAACTGCCCATACAATGATTTTTACTGATAACAAATATGTTTACTTTACCTATTAAAGATAAAGGGATAGATATGTTACTATATTTTGAAGCAGTCACAAAAAGACCAAAAGAAATGTGGTTTTGTAAGGACAGACCCAGCTTCCCCCACTGGTGCTGTTTGAAGGCATATCTCCTGCTTCCATCCCAACCAGGACAGGCAATTCTCCTTGTCCTCCCTGCCTTCCCCCACAGGAATCAGCCCCATGAACCTCATCAGGCACTTCTCATGCCAGCATTATTCACATCTTTCATGCATTTAAAGTCCCCTAGCAAAGACGTACATCGTGACAGGCAGGGAGGTGTGCTACTGTGAGTGCCCGGGGTCTCCTCCACAGCTGTTCCCCTTCCAAGCCCTGAAGCTGAGCTCTCCTTCAGCCCTCCCGATACTCCCAACCAGCTTCCTAATTCAGAGCTACTCCACAAGCACGGCATCTCCTCTGTAGTGCTTCAGCTCAAGTGCTGATGGTGATGGCACAAGGACTCCTGCCACTCAGCTCTAGGGCCATGAGAAGCGGATCGGCCCCCAAACTTTGGGAGCTAATTTAACACCTGCAGAGGTTTTCCTTCCCTGATAGCGCAGCAGTGGCGCCAGGTTTCTCACAAAGTAAGTCTGATGTCACGCCAGCGATGTCAGATGTCTCTGAAGGTATTTTTAATTAGTTCAAGGTGGCTTATGCTACCATCGGAGATCACAAATGTCTGGTAGCTTTATTGTTGCAGAGCTCTGAACTGATGCGTCTGATAGCAGCCTGCGTCGGATCTGTTTTCCATTAGAGCATTAGCGGTCCGCAAAAAATTGAAAATAAATCAATCTATTATTCACTGACTTTGACCATTTCCTAATCTCATGAAACACACAAAAATAGCTATGCTAATGACGTTGTTATGAATCCCTTTTTCTTACTCATCATTACCATTTTAAAGTGGCTTAAATGGGCTAGTAATCACCATAGCAACAAAGCAGCAGTCAGAAGGACTACTATCAAGAGAATTTGCCATCTTAAAAGGAAATGTGATTTTTTTTTTTATTTCTTTTTAATGAAACCTGGGTTTCTTTTGATTTTGAATCCGATAGCAGACCAGAAAGAAACAAGAAGAAAATAAGAGTGTTCTCATGAAAGCAATGAATATCCCCAGGTATACACTTCGTATTTATTGAAGCAAAGTTTAAAGGGCATGAATAGAGAAACAAGTAAGAATTAGTATGTCACTAAGGATCTAGAGCATGCATTGGGGTAAATAACATATCCAGGTAGCAGAAAGACAGTGCTACACTTTGGAAAGTGGGTAACTGGGGTCTGGAAGAAGACGGAGGTGTCTCGCTGTACCTCTGATTTCAGGTTTTTGATTGTTTTTTTTTTTTGTTTTTTATAGCTCCTCTTCCTTCTTCTACTGCTAAATACTCACAGACCCTTAAAATGACCTGCCATCGTATGCCTCACAGTTTTACACCTTTATTTTAGGAGCAGAGGGAGAGAAGAGGGAGAGGGCCATGCTACTGCTTGGCTCATAAGGTTTCTGTTTGTTTACCAAAAAATGAAACATTGAAATAACTACTGTTGTTTGTCTGTTGTCTCTTTCCTATCTTTCACTGTTTCTGGAAGACTTGATAGGTCACAGGAAGAAGCTGATTCAGATAGACATAATAAAACTGTTTTTTGTTTTGCTTTGTTTTTTGTTTGTCTGGTTTTATCATTTTTGTTTTTGAAGATATATATAAATAATGAATCATAGCTGTTCATATCCCTTATGACCTCTCTGGATAAAACCCCCATCTCTGAAAATAAAGCAAGCTGTGGCCGAGGTTCGTGCTGCTGGGAAGTTCCTCTGCCACCTGCCCATCACCAGCACATGGTGCCAGGCCTAGGAGCTTCCCAAAAAGAAGAGCTTTTTGTCCCCAGAGTGCCTGGCAGCGGTTGTTCTATTTAGTCAGCACTACATAGCCAAGGCAGACAGCAGGTACAAGACAGCTATTTGCCTGTATCCAGGCACAGCTCAGTAGCCGTGGTGGAGAGCCCTTTGCGGTGCAGCCCTTTCCAGCCCTACAAGAAGGCAGCAACGGGTGTTTTCTGCCTGGGAGGGGCTGCCACGTAGACCCACAGTTAGGTTCGTGTTGGAAGGGACCGGGATCACCGAATCCACCCCCCTGCCGTGGGCAGGGACACCTTCCTCTCAAAGCCCCATCCCACATGGCCGTGACCACTGCCAGTGGCGGGGCATATGGACAACGGGTTCCAGCACCGCTGGGCCTGCCGCAGGGCACGGGGAAGGTGCGGAGCCTACACCACGCTGGGCAGCCCTGGGTTAAACCAGACACAGGCACTGCGACACAGAGACCTTTTTCCAGCTGCCATCAGCCCGTTCATCTTGCCAGCAGCTGAGGAGGCCACTTGTGGCCTGCCAAAGGCGAGGCCTCACCACATCGCTGCCTGCCCTGCCTCCAGCTCCAGACTTGTGCATCAGGGGGGTGCTGGAAATCAGCCATTCCTTCAGCCTCTAGCCCCTGCATCGCTACCAAAGCATTTCAGTACTACAGTGCGCTTGGATTAACTAGATTTTCTTGGAGCGTGCAACCAGAGTTTTCTTCTTTTAACTGGTTTGGGTGCACGTCGAACGCTCGCATCCAGATGCTGCTGCTCTGGTGGGCACGGAGACCTTTCCGAGCCCTGCACGCTGCTCTGTAGCCAGATGCTGTTTTCACCTCACTGCTGACGAACGTGTAGAAACTGCTGATGAGCAGATCTAAAGCTGTATGCTTTCTCCACGTTTCTTTCCTTCATTATTAAACACCAGCAGACAGACTCGGCTTAATGTCTCACCTGGCTGCGCCCAGGGTTTGGGGGGATGCAAGCTGTCTTCACCATGAGCAGAATGCAGCCGGATGCCACCAGATGAAATAACATTGTGTAAAATAATAATAATAATAATAATAACAACTGAAACAAGACAAAAACAAACAGACCAGAAATCTCACAGCTGAGCTGTGCTCCAGGTGCTGAAGACTTCAGCTACAGCAAAACACAGGACCCTTGTGCTGCACGGGGCAGAGCAATTCTTCCCCACCACTTGCACAGGAGCCACCCCACTCGCAGCTAAACGGGCTCCTGTGGGTTACAGACAAACTGCAAAAACCAGTAGTCAAGTGATGGTGACACAGATGCCTGCTGCTCATTAAAAATATGCACAATTAGAGAGATGGCACGCAATGTAGCTCTTCCTAATGAAGACATCAAACCCAACATCTGGGAAATGCACTGAACTTCATTCCCCACAAAGGCTTCACTTTAAATAAGGTAAAAAAAATTATCAGCTGTATTTCAGCAACAATTTAACAGCAGGAAAGGGTTTTCAGAGTGCCTCAGCCACGTCGATAGCAAAAGAAAGCACAGAGAGCAAGGGTCCCCTGAGCCCAGCCAGGCTCGAGATGGCGTGATCACAGAGTCACAGGGTGGGTGATGTTGGAAGGGACCTCCGAGTCCAGGCAGGGAAGGCTGCCCAGGACCATGTCCAGGTGGCTTCTGAAGATCCCCGAGGAGGAGACCCCACAGCCTCTCTGGGCCACCTGTGCCAGTGCTCAGTCACCCACACAGCACAGAAGTGCTCCTGGTGGTCAGAAGAAGCCTCCTGTGTCCCAGGCTGTGCCCACTGCCTCTTGTCCTGGCACTGGGCACCACTGAAAAGAGCCTGGCTCCAATTCCTTTGCATCCTTCCTTCAGGTATTCATAGATATCGGCCTAAGCATCTCTGCTCTGCTAAGAGAAGAGCTCATGCAATTAGAAGAGTTTTTTTTTTTTTTTTTTCTTCTGCTGAAACCTGTCAGGCCGTAGCCATGGGAAAGAAGAGCAGGGCCTCTTCCACCGCTGCTCACCTGCTGGTGGCTTGGGGACAGCTCTGACCTGGGTGCAGGAGGTGCAAGATCTGGGTGCTTCAGCTGCTCGCCATGAGCCACACCCAGGACTGGCCCTGAATAAAGCTGGACCTGGCCTGGAGGCCTGGACCTGGCCTGGAGGCCTGGACCTGGCCTGGTTTTGCCAAGCTGGAGAGGAGCAGCACCTTGTTCCGACCACTTGCAGTGCTGGGGGGAACATGAGCTGCTCCCTCCCGCCTCCCTGCCAAGATGTTTGGAGCGCGGTGCAGGCACCTCCGGCCAGAGGCCCAGCCTCACGCAACCCTAGCCAGAAAGCAGCAGTCCCACCACGTCTCCCACCGCCGCGTCCCATCTGTCAGTACCCAACTGCACAGCTCGCGATGTGCCCTCTGGTCGTGCCAGGTGCTGGGGTCTTTGTTCATCAGCTGATCTGGTTGTGAGCAACCTAACGAGATTGCTGAAATGACTCTGCTGAAAGCAGGGGGAAAAGTGTCTCTCACGCCGGTCACGAAGACAGGGGCCTGGGAATCCTAAGCCTTGGCACCCTGTGGTTCTGGGGTCTGTCCATACCATCCATGCCACTTCTGCACCCAGCTTTCAAGTCAGGAATTAAACTTTTTGCAAGGATTCCACCTCTAATTTTCTTTTTGTGCAGGCTGACAATCTGATCCTGGGTTTCTTTGCATTTTATACCAATCCAGGCCTGCTCCTCTGAAGATGGGTGGAGTACAGGTCTTCCCAAGCCTTGCTTAAGGAGATGAGAACTGGTCAGATGAGAAAGCAGGGAGAGGGTTGTGCTTCCCTGGGGGAGCTCAAGAAGTGAGATAAACCCATTTCTGCCAGAAAAAAATAAAAGGACTGGGAAAGCATGAACTAAATTCATACAAACACATCTGCTGTGCACTGATGGGTACATCTGGGGCTTGTTCATTAGCGCGCACAGTGACATGCCTGCAGGAACGTGGTCAATAAAGATGCAGATGCCCTACAACTTTCCCTGCTCTGACTGCGATGGCCAAAAAAAAACCTAGATGGGCAACTGCCACCCCCTCCTCGCCTTCTTTTTGCCAGCTCTGAAGTTTTGAGAGGTGCCGGGGAAAAGTCACTGCTTGCAGGCAGCAGATTAAACATAGTGCTGACAACAGCACGCAACTCTGCATCGGGTTTGTGCGATCAGGTTTGTGCCAAGTTAACTCGTGCATACAGAAGGTAGCTTTAGCTGCCTGGTTCTTTGCTTTGTTCTTTGCTACTATAAACTCAGGGCTAGCACTTTAAAGTTTATATTTAATTCGTATTGAAAGGTTACCTACCTCTGGAATCTGATGCTCTTCGCAAAACTGGAAGGGGGAACACAGAGCCAGCTGTGTACATCAGGGTTGTTACATTCCCCCACGGCTTACCTGGGACTGGGGTTTCGAGGGCAGCTGAGCCAAGCCCTGCTGGCTTGGAAGGGAGATGTGCAGTGCTCTTCTCACCGCTCCGAGGTGCTGTGCTGGGCTCTGCCATTCTAGGAAGGTCTGATGAGCCCCAGTGCTGGCATAAGGCAGGTGGCAGGAGACAGCAAGCTCTTAGTTTGGCTTGCAACCATAGCTAGTTTAAAGTATTTGCTTGAGCACATGTCAGAGTTTGGGCTTTTCAAGAACGTGTTTACAGCTAGACCTGGAGCCTGGCACACCTGGGAAAAGCGGGAATTAAAGGGCTCCTGTCAGCCGCAAACAAAGAGAAAGCTGTATGGTGCTCAGTAACTCTTCACTGAGTTGTCCACCTGGTCAGGAGTATAAAACAATGAAGTGATAAAACAACTACTCAAACAGTAGGAATAAGTTTTAAGCAAAAGCTTGTAGAGCTCTAAGTCCAGGTTGTTTGCTGAGGTCACATTTGATTTTCTCCCCACCCCAAAAGCCACAAAACACAGCTGATATTTGCCATGTAGTGAGCTTGCATGAAGACCACAGTGGTTATATTTGAAAATTACTGTGTTAGGACAATAAATCCACATCCTTCATATAGACACCCTTATTCAGTATATTTAAAAGCAGTCTCCCAACATATTTATACCTGTATGAAGAGAGCATCTCTCCCCTTTTCCAAGAGCCCTTCTGAACCCTGCTCAGCCCCAGATGGCAGCGGGGGATGAAGCCACAGCCATCACAAGCCCAGTTTTGGACTCAGAGCTGCCTGTCCCTAGCATCCCATCTGTGCTCCCTTCCAGCAGACATCAGTTCAGACCTGCAGCGCTCAGACCGAGTCCAGGGCTTAATTCCCCTTCGCTGTGCTTTCCTTGGAAAGCGCCCAGTCGTTGCAGATGGACGTGAGTGCAGACGCAGCCACCACTGCTCCACGAGCCATGCAGTTGGGTTTCAGATCTGGGGAAGCTTGTAGAGGTCAACACACCACGACACATGAGGTATAGCTCTGTCCAGGAGCAGGAAGGCGGTTTTCTAAGGCATCTCCCCTGCCAGGTGAGCACTGACGATGCCCTGTATAGCTTCACTTTTCCCAGAGCACGTCCACTAAGCAATATCGTCTCAGCACGTTTCCCACAAACATGCAAAACACAGGGTTTTGCAAGAAAAATCCATCCAAATACAGGAAAGGCCTACATTAACGCACTCCATCCCCTCAAGAATAATGGTAAATGTTACCATCATATAACACATACCCCATAAGGAAACATTCAATGTATGTCGTTGTTCAATGTATGGTGTTGTTAGTTCACGCTCTGGAACCCCACCCCCAGCTTTTCCCAAATAGCATCTAAAAGATTTGATCATTTTTCCCCAACCCCAAATGCCTCTCAGACTGATGCCATTTCTGTGAATTTATAGACTTGTGTGATGTTTTCAGGGACTGGGGGGTTTAGAAACAGCTCGTGTGTCTCTCACTCCTTATTCATATGTGACTGGTTAACATTTTTCAGTGGCTAATGACATTTCTGGTCAGAGATGACTTTTCAAAACAAATAAATAACACTTAATATATCTGTTTGGTTTACAGACTTTATACCAGCAGCAGTTCCTCCTAAATACTTATCTAGCCTAAGAAAAACAGGGAGAGGATTTACAGAAGTTCTTACTGACTTAGCTGAGAGATCAAAACCTGATGCCCTGTGCTCAAGAGAACAGCATGGAGACGGCTGAGCAAATACCAGCTTAGGCTCGAACAATCCTTCCCAAATACCTTTCTGTGGCATGCAGCTAGTTCTGTGTTTATTTCTCTACAGACGCACATTTTGCTCGATGTAAGCCTGAACCAGTAAGAAAACTGGTTTGTCAGGAAGAGATTGTTCCCTTTGAAAAGCACACACAGTAGCTTCAAGAGATATCCTCTTCCTTCAGCCACGCAAAGACATGACACGCCAGCTTGAGAAATGGAAGGCACAGAGTAATCCAAAGCAGCGGAGAGTTGTTTGGTTCCTATTTACACAAAATGGAAGATGTAAAACGTGGAGGCAGCTTTAGTCAACATGTGACGTGCTCATCGGGACGTGGCCAGTCAATGTCTGAACAATCAGGACCTAAAGCACAAGGAGGAAGAAAACTGGAACATTGCTGAGGACACATCAGAGGAAACACTGGAAAGCTCTCAATTCAAAACTTGAGTAGTTAGAGGTAGCAAAACAGAAATTTGGGAAGTTTAGGAATGAAAGGAAAAAAGAGAGCAACTCCTCTTGGACACAATTCACCTTGAACCTGAAGCTAGACCGTAAGGTAGAAACCATCCACTAATCGCCATTAATTACTAAATGAAGTGGGGATGAAGACAAATTTCTGGTCCAAGCATGCAAATGGCTAGTAAGATCTTACCCATTCACGTGAGATCATCCAGAGATAAAACAGAGAGCAGAGAGTAAAGAAAGGGATGCAGCAGGCTAAATGGGTCAGGAGGTATTGGAGGAAGGTTTCTATCTGCACATGAGAAGGAGCGAGATAGAAGCATAAAGGAATATACATGAAATTAGGGGAGGGTGAAACGTAAGGGAGAAGCTAGAGAATATGCAAGGTTGCTCTGAAAGAAAAGCACAAGGAAGACTGAGGGAAATCCTTCCCCGTGTACAGCCGTTTTCCATTTGAAGTGGCAAAGACGGAGCTTCCGTACAGGACACAAAAATGGAGATTTCACCGAATTCACATCTGAAATAGGTTTGATGCTCACGAGGTACAGCGAACAGCAGGTATTTGAACATGGAAACAGGTCTTTATCTTCCCATCATCTCTCTCTCTCTCCCATCCAAAGCCAAATGACCAAGCACAATTCAGGTTAAACATAGTATCAGACATGTTCACAACCATGTCCTTGCGGCACTGCATTAAGCCCACTTAACTTTTAGAGTGTCAACAGCTCCACGAGGATACTGATGCTTCAAGAGACTGTTTGTACTTTTACAAACACCCCAACTTCTCTAACACAGAAACTACATATTTTCGAACTTTTTACTCATGATGCAGGAAAAATATTTGAAGCTGAGAGGAGCCGACAACGTGTAGACAAAGTTTAGCGTACTGAATTCCTCTGTTTAGACAGTTTCAGGGTGAATCCAGGGATTCCGTAGTGGACTCAGACTTCAGAATTACTTAAAAGTATCAGGAAACAAACAAACGAACAACACCTGTTCCTCCAAGATGAATGCTCTAACTGTCCTTTACCAGCCTGTTCATCTTCGTTCTGCACAGCGTTAACCTTGTCCTGCCTTATTTGCTCATCTGCATGAAGCCGGCATACGCTGGTGACACCCTGCAGACCGCAGCTGGCATGCCTCCCCTCCTTTTGTACTTAGAGTTACAGGGAGAGCAGGTAAGAGTTCATTCAGTAAATCTTTTTATTTTCATGGGCTGCTAAAGGGAGGTTGAGCAAACAAGTGGAGTTTTCAGGAAGAGCATCCCCTTCCCCAACTCCCACGCAGTCTACAGCCAAAATCAGAAGTCCAGGCTCCAAAAACTCTTTCCACGAGGCTGCAGGCAGGCAGGGCTGAGTCCAATCTGCGTGAGCACTGCTGCAGATGCAACTGATCTTGTACAAATATTTAATAAAAAATGGCATTAACAGAAGTACGAGAGGGATGTTAACTATGGTGAGAACACACAAGTATTTAAAACATAAGCACCACTGTACCGCCAGAGGCATAGCTGCCATCGTGAGAAAGCTAAATATAGAAGTAAATGAAGCAGCATGCGTTCATGACTGCGGGGTCCGCCATGGACTGATCTCTGTCAACGGAGCAAAACATACAGAGGAGCATTGTTGAGACAAACAAATACGTCGGGATTAGATGACCAGGAAGCTTACTCCTGGTATCATATTCCTAGCCAAAGACAAAAGCCAGTGTACCCAGTGAAAGCCAGCTCCTGTTGCACACAGCGTGGATAAAGAAGCCCCACCATTTATTCCCAGCGAGGTTACAGATTTCACAGAAGCACAGCCAAAGGCTCAGCAACTAGGTACGTGTTTGTAAGACAGATGAACTGGGCCACTACAGGTTCTGCAAGACAAAGAGCAGCCCTATTCGGATGTCAAAAGCTTCTCTCCTGCATACCTTTGGGGCAGAGAAGGGTTTTGTTCATACCTCCAGTGCCTACCTGTAGCAGTGTCTTCAGTATTACTGTGTTTCGTGAAAGAGCTTTTACAGGTATCCTTTTGTGCTTTTCCTAACAGGCTAAATGGCACAGGAGACAAAAACATTACTATGCTCTGCAATACACCAACATGATTACTCCAGATTAAAGCAGGGTCCTTGGGCTTTAAAAGCAGTGAAGCAAAACCCACCCACTTCCCCCAGTGATGGGCTTGAGGTGGCTGTGAATATGCCAAAAGCAGCTCACCTTATTCCAAGAAATCAGGTCTGGTTTTGCTATACGAGTCATTAAAGTTTGTAAAAAGTATTAGCACAAAGCATTTTTATGTTTATTTAAATAAAAATTATAATTTATACAAGACTTTTTAAACAAACAAGATTTTCTTAAAAAATGTACAGGGCAAATTATTTCATTATTTCAATTTTTCATACAGTATAAGTCTTTTGTCAAACAAAAGTTACACTGATAATGAGTTATTTACAACTTCAAAATATAGACTCGAACTTCAGACATAAAAATTTTAACATCCATTATATTTCAATGATTAGAAGTAGAAATTAAACATCTGCCAAAATGTACAGAATTCAATAAAAACTACCAGTGTTTTTAATACAAGTTTAAGTAGCCAAAAAAAAAGTACATCCTTTCATCTCTTCAAGATTGGGCAAAATTGTGTTTTTCTTTGTCTGCAGGAACAATAGTAGGGTTTTGCTGCTGGCTTCCTGTGTGGTGTTGCTACTTATAAATAGCTTGTTTCTCTCAATCTTGCCTCACAAAAGCTACAGTGTAGGGAAAGGCATGATTTCATATTTCAGCTTTTTTTTTTTTTTTTTGCCTTTTGAATTTAAATGGTCATCAATAAATAATTAAAGCAGTCAGTTTTCATCTCCCTTTTTTTCCTCCTTTAAAAGGGACTCAAACTAACCGATGCAATTCTACTGAAAAAAGCTAAACCCAATTACACCTGAATGATCCAGCAGTGAACCACACACATCAACAGAACTGCAAATATAAACAGCAAACAGAAAGACAAGAACATCACCTTCTGCTATTAGAAAGTAACACTTTACATTAAGTGACGCTACCCAGCCTGCTGATGAAGCAGAGCAGGCTGCACTGCGAAGCTCGGTAGGACAACTGGAATTTAAGGTTAACTGGAGTGTAATTGTACAAGTCAAGTACTTATTTACTCAACTGTCCATCCCCTCCTGCCCTCCAAGCCCATGAGGATGTAGCAGAAGAGCAGGCACAGGAGTATTCATGAGTAAACACACCGAGGGGACTTTCTACCAGCTCTGATGTTCTGTAACACACGAGCAATTCCATAGCAGTAACCTAATGTAAGTGAATTTTGTCAAATATGTACATAGATGTCTGACAGTTATATTACAATTCTTAAAAAAAAAAAATCCAGTCTTTTTTCTACACGTTAGAATGAAATGATGTTGCATTGCAGTTTGCACTAGGTTTACTGCTTTAAGAGTAGTTCGTCTTTAAATTCACACTGTTAAAGCGTGGATTAATTTCGAATGCCGACACATGAGATTTCCTAACAAGTTTCTAATATCTTTGCTCAGAAAAAAAAAAAAAAAAGAGCATATTGTGCATGAGGCATTTCAGGCTGGGAAAAGAATAATTATTTCTTTTCTCCTTCTCTGAAGCCTAGGCGTGGTTAATTGTCCTGGCACCACAAGCACAGGACCTATGTGTGGCTCCTTTGGGAACCAGGATCTAGGACAACCCTGTATGCTAGGGTCAAACAGCGAAGGGGGACGTGTGGGGGGAGTAGTAAGTGCCAGTCAACTGATTTCCTACTGAAACTGCTGCTATGATCAGAGTGAAGATATAAATTACACTTGAAAAAATGATACAAAAATAAGAAAAAGAGCATGCTCTCTGTAAAAAATATAGTTTTCTGTTTCCTCAGGAAAAAAAAACAATAGCTTTAAACACACTCAAGAGATTTTTAAGACAAAATGAATGAATCTGGTTAAGATTTATAATATAACATTAAGCGATTTTAATGCCTATTAGCCACACTTACTATTCAAGGAAGCTTCTGGAAAGGAAGGTCAAATGATAATACACAGCAGTTACAAAAAAAAAGATTAATTGACTTTCAAGCAGGTTTGAAGAAAAAATTTAAGTTCAAGGATTTTAAACAAAAAACCTGCATATGTGAAGTGAAGAAGCCATAAACTGTCAAGCTATATCCATATTAGATGGTGACAAAATGCATTTCTCAGCCAACTTCGCTTGTATGTTAAGCTTTCATGTCCTGATGTACGCCATACCTAAGGAGGTGTTAAAAATGTGCCCCTTTTTCTGGTCACGTAAAGGTGCTCTAACCAATGAGCTCAAAAATTACATCCTAGCTCTTCTGGTTGATTCTCCCCACCTCGTGTTCACAGTTCCAACTCAGGGAATGGAATTGTACTGCAGTCAGTGTTTTACTTTACAACACCCAACCGAATCACAGTATTCAACAGTATTTCTTCACGTCAAGCTCACGTCAAGTTCTTCTACCATACCTCGTCATGGCCAGACTGAAATAGGTTTGCACAGCTTGACTGCCACCTTCTTCAGTACCGCTGCATTTGTTGAGAGACTTTAAGTAAAAATTGTGCTAAGAGTTAAAGACCCTTTGGTGCTTGGCTCCCCTGCCCGTCCTTCATTTTACCCCTTTCCCCACAAAGAAAGAAAAATCCCCGATTAAAAAAAAAAAAAATCCATAAAACTAAGTCCCATTTTTTAGGTAAGAATTTGCATCTGCAAAATTACTTTTTTCGGGGACCTTCATATGATGTCTGGAGACATCCACACTAGCAACTCAAAGGACATAGCAAAGGAGAAGACAAACGGGAAGGCATAGTGTAACTCCTACTGTGCTTTAAGAAAAATGCAAATATAATTCTAAACCTCTCAGAAGGGTGCTATTGTATAGAATATAAAAGCTTTCTGTATTAAAGACGAAGGTCAAATATGTGCTTTGCTGCTAGAAAGGCCTGAGAGAGTTTAGATAAGGAGCCCAGCCTTCCTGTTTTACCTGGCAATTGGGTTTAATTGTAACTAAAATTTAATTTTGCACGGGGCAACACAGCAACATTCCGGTGCCCCTCAAATTATGTTCTGAAAAGGAAACATTGCTTTCAGTTGCTATATTATAGTGTTGTTGTAAGGTAACTCAAGAGAAAAGCTAAATTAAAGAGAGTCATGTCTCAGTTTAGTTTAATTATTCCCACCTCCCCCAACACAAAAAGCCTGCAAGTCTTTTATGCATTAACATACAAACACCTTGTACATACAACATGTACAATAGTTGAGCCCTTCTATGACAAGTATCTACAGAAATACAAATATACGATGCCTAACATTTTAGGAACAACATTTTGATGCCGTCTTTTATAAAAAGTATCTGCCTGCCTTCCTTCCTCTTACTTTGGTTAATTAGGAAAGGAAGATATAGTTACAAACTTTTTCCTCCAATTCACTGTACAAACAATTTAAACCTCTATATGCAGGAAAATCTGAACCTAACCCAACCAGTAAAATATCCTTCTGCAATGCAAGTATTAGCAAGGAGGAGTTATTTTAAGTGCATTTACAAATACAGAAATACTAAGATGATAATACTTCCTTGGTGTTGCTATCAGTTTTAATATAGAACCCAATTAAAAACTCAGAGCCGAAGAAACAGACTTCAGGCTACTAGAGTTGTCATTCTCATGTCTTGGGGAAAAAAAAAAAAAAAAAAAGAGATAATGGGACAAATGTATCCCTAGTGATGATATCAGTGGAGTTAAAGGGATCAACCTGTTTCAGTCCATTATTTAGTCAGTTCTCCAAGTGTCTTCCCAGCTTTTAATGTCAGTAAATAAACATTAAAAGTGCTTAATGTGCAAGGCTAATAGTGATGATAGCACTTTCACCGTCTTGTTTCATTTTGTTTTTTGTGTTTTTTTTTTGTTTTTTACAAAAACCTTAAAAACAAACATGAAGGCATATATAAAATACACTTGATTTATGTAACAGATAGAATATAAACCACCAGACAAGAAAAATTATTGCAAAATAGATGAGGATGTTCATTTTTTTTCACTACCAAGTTGTAAAATAAGAAAGTTTCCTTTAGGTCTTCTATGATAAGATACTAGCTCTCACTGTTGGATGATGCAGACGTTATTTTCACATACTGGTTGAAAATCGTCTCAAAAGCTTCATCTCGGTGTACCATGGCACCAAACACCAAAGGCTGAATGACAGGGGAAAGAAAAAATCAAAAAAAGATCACGTCAGTCTGGAAAAGAAAAGTCTTCTTTCAGGTATAGTTTTGGCCAGATCATTAGCAGCAGGAGATGAACTATATTCAAAGTGCATTCATAAAGAAGTAAGAATCCTTTTCTCTACTAAATCCTTGGATGCATGCCAGAGTTTCTAATATTTTCACTTCTCCATCCTCTTCCTAAAACAACCATGGCATGAAGTGCATCTGCATGGAGTACTAGCAATAGAGAATATTTTAACTCTGTCATCTGCTCAGTGCATGAAGTTTTCCTGATTGACCTCTGCCTTTATTAAAGGTTTCTAAGACTCTTTATCAGTGCCTCTGAGCTCCAGCTCATAAAATATTTATTTAGGTAGATTAACATTTTCAACCTCTTTATTAAGGACTTCTCAATATAAAAAAAAGTGAGCAGAAAGCTTGGTACAACCATCACGTGACTTAAAGAAAAGCTATTTATAAGTGGTTAGTTTAAAATAAGGTACAGTAGTATGTTAAGAAACGCTTCAGTTGTCCCAAAGGTAATTTGAGGCTTAGAGATGTTTAAATCTTTAGCACAATAAGGTCGAAACAGGAAAACTGAATCCTGAGGGTCAGGCCCTCCTACCCCAAAACCTGCCACGCAGCAGACCATTCCTCACACAAAGATACTGCCAAGCCATCATCTTTGAGCTTCAGACTGTTTGCACTGCAGACCACCCCCTATGCTCTCAAAGGAGGTAATGAAATAAAGGAGCAGAAAGGAAGAAGCAAATCTTTCTGAAGTGTTGCAGTAAAATAGTCCAGATGCAGTAACACAAGCTGAATGTTTAATTCGTTAAAATTCTGAAACCAGACATGCTGATATGCACACAAATGAAATAAAGAAAAAAGCCAAACATTAGCATAAGTGGGGGAAAAAATAAAAAAGCCTGTTTGCTGGTGCTAGCCAGAGAAAGACAACAAAAAGAGCATGAAGTCAAACACAGCTATATAGATACAACCAGATATATAGATATAACCAGCTACTTACTTTTTGTGTAGATGGTGTTGATACAGCAATACCCATCCCTGATCCCGGGAGAACAGAGAGCACTTTATACTAAAAAGACCAAGCACAGACCAAAAGATGTCTCATATGTACTGAATGACTGCAAAAGGTGTTGAGAAGGTCATGCCACCCATCACTGGCAGATCCTCCCAGCCACAACTAACAGACCTGCAGTAAAAACAAGAGCAGGCCAGGCACCCCCCTCCGACCCTGGTCAGCACTGCTCGTGCAGCCAACACTGCCCCTTCCCTTCCTGCCACATATAAGTGTGTATATATATATATTATATATATGATATATTATATACATAATATATATATTACATATATACACACATACATGTAAATATACATACATAAACAGGCAAGAGAAAGTGTGCAAGTGTGTATCGTCTAAAGGTTTCCCTGGAACTAATATTCATCTACTGTTTAAAGAAACAGGAAAGAGACCAGAAAAAGCTTCTTTTCAAAACTAAACAGAAAACAGAGTATGTACAGTTGGGCTTTTTAAAGAAAATCTGTCAGGCTAAGATGGAATAAAGTTGGCAGAACTAGAGAATATCCTAAATATGGAAGGAGCCTGAGCGTGGTATGTTTTCACCCATCCACAAATAAAACAAGGCACAGTATGTTTTTATGCTTGGCTGCATGATCTCTGTCTCATCTTCATTAAGAAGCAAAAAAGATACAAAAGAACATTTTCAGCAGTAAAGACCTACTAAACAACAAGCCCGCATTGCTTCAAGTATGATTAAAATGCCTTAATATGAATTATTAATGCCAAAGAGAATGCTCAATTTGAGCTCAAGTTGTCTCATTTATGGATGTGACATAAATGGAAGAAATTCATTTGAAAATCTGGAGGTACCTAAACAGTAGACACCAAACCAAATTATTTCTCTGCACGACATAATTTAAACTGTGGCGCTCATGGCCACGGGATGCAGTAGAAAGCACTGGTGTTGGCCTTTAAGAGTAAGACAATTTCAGAGAGGTTAACAAATATCTCCATATAGCATGGTGTGGACTAAAGCCTCTGGTAACAGCAGGCTGATAAAACTCAACCAGAGGATCACATCGTACTTGCCGTGCTTCTGATCATCCACTTTTCCCCTCTTTTAGTGATGGGATGCCACCAAGACAAAACTCCACTCCGATTCAGTAATGCTACTCTAATGGTTTACCTTTCTCCACTGACAATAATCCCTCTTCCCTCTGAGGCACCTACATTTAAGATGGTGCATCTACTCACATCGACACACAAATTTAAGTTAACATTACACAATTACTGCTAACAAAAATCTTCTTAAAGCCTACACAACTCTAGCAAACAGAGGAATTAAGAAACAGTACAACTTTGATTTTAAAATAAATCAAGAGTGTAAGAGTTTCATAAACTTTTATGCTCATAGAGAGTTTGTGTAGGGTCAGTCTAACTGGCTAGGCAAGCAGTTCTGAAAAATATTCTTTGATGAAAGAATTATGTCTTAGTTATAAACATCATCAATATTATTATTTTTTTAAAGTATCAAACAAACAACAACAATAAAAAACACCACAGAAAAACAAAACAGAAGTAGTCGAACAGAAACCCAGCTCTCTCCCCTACTTGCAACACAAACCAGCCATACCTTCTGAATATCCGTTATATCCGTTAGCTTTATAACCTTATTTCTTTTAGATGAGCCAGATTTGGAGCTTTCAAAGCACAAGTAACTGAAAACAAGGAAAGAAAATGCTCATTTTGATACAGTATTCTGAAACAAAGCTCACAATATCCTTCCTGTCACTTCTGAAGTTTGAAATCTCACAGGCTGAAATCAGCTTAAAAAAAAAGGGGGGCAAACGACATGCAATTCAGTTACAGCTTCCAATTTAGAACAAACACTTATAAATCCTAGCAACTAATGTGTTTGAAAACCCAGAACATACAGTATGCGTACACAAAAAATATATTATTTTTAGATTTCTGCATTGAATTTCTGAGCCCAACAAGTATTTTAAAGATACAAGAAAAAAGTATAGCCTTAAACAGTTAAAATACTAGATCTCAAAAGGCTTATAAATCTTGTACTTTCCTAGAAGATTAATGGAAAATACTGTGTTAGTTACATTGTATTGTGATGCAGACAAAAGCTCAGATTTCTAAATGCTACAGATTCTAAACGCCCTCTATCATTAGGTGACATTGCATACAGATTAGCTTTACTTCCATTCACTACACTCCAAAGGAATTTCAGTGCAAGAGCCAAACAGTAGTCCCGATACTTATTTCAGCACAGGGGAGAGGGAAAAGAGAAAGTAAGAATTACAAACAAACAAACATAAACACTAGTTTTGAAACCAAGGCTTGAATTTCTATTTTTTTGCCATTGTTGCACATTGCTTCAAGGAAGCTATACATTCAGTTTGCTTTAAAAAAATGAAACAGAGTATTTGCTAAATAACCATTAATCACAACTCTCAAAATACAATTAGTGTTTAGTTTCTTTTTTAATATACATACAGTAAGTATGATACCCATATCAAGGACTGCAGCTACTAACAACTGACTACATGGAGCTGTTCTCCATTCCCACGCAAGCCTTTCCAAGACAAAAACATGTTTGTTAAGCTTTGCCACACCCCAGATTTAGTTCTCCCTCTCCTACAGTGCTTTCTTGAGGTTTTAAAGCACCATGAAAAGGCACTTGATACCCACTTATCAGCAGTGTTGTTCCAAAATATTGTCAAAGGGCTGCTTTCAGATTCAATTTTTAATGTCTGTTGCATTTCCCTCCTAAGAAATGTGTCAAATGTAATGACTCACTTTTCTGTGACATAAAGAATTCCATTCCTGATGTAGTCTGTAGGCATCTTCCTATCTCTATTAATCAAGCAGCAACGCCAGCCATTTTCACACACTAAAAAAAAAAAAAGAAACCTTACTTTAAGAAAGAGAAAAATAGATATTACCCCTACCAATTACTTTATAAAACAGCAGAAAGCATTGAAAACGAAACTTTAGATACCCAAAATCAGAGGTATTTACAAAGCAAAGCCTAAACAAGGTGTTTCTAGACATTGTAACATCTGTTTTAACACTGGTAACATAATAATAATAATAATAATAATAATAATAAATTATAGATCAGGAAAAAAAAAACAACCCACACATACAAAATTTTTACTTTAACATTTGCACTACCACAAAAGGCATGACAGGCTGTGGATTCTCACACAGAATTGTAAGGATACGGAATGAAGAGATCACCTCCATTCATCCTAATTCGAAGCATGTATTTTTTTAATTAAAAGGCTATATTTGTACATTTTGCACTGAAATGGAATCCAACTTGAAATTATCCTCAGCTTTTTAGAACAGATTCCACTAATGCAGCCTTTCCCTTTGCAATACCTGCTAAAGGACGCTCATTTTCTGACAAGTTAAAAACTTCATGGAAATTGCCCCTCTTGGTGGTATGGAATCGACTCGTGTCTTCATCTTTGTTTATTCCGGTCGGGGCATTTGAGCCCACATAACTTCTGGATGCTGCTGTCTGAAGCTGCAAAAAAATAAAAATAAACATAATTCTAGACTGTGAACAGCAAAGTTTTTCTCTTAAAAACATGACTAACTATTCTACCTTAAAAAAACAAACAAACAAACAAACTGTAATACAATAATTTTCATTAACTTCACTGAAGTTGACTTTGGATTACTGAATTCTACTACTTCTTTATCACAGGCTGTAACGTGCTATCTGAAGACAACCTTTCAAAGTGCCATGCTTTGATAGGCACCTTTTGCGGGGACAAAAGCACATGGCACTAGATATTCCTGCCCTAAAAATACCCTTTACTGTAGAGAAATGGTAATCTGATTAGATACAGCTAAGTCACTGCACACAACTCCAAATTACTGCACTAGTGGAACTAGTAATAACTAATATATTATCAGTACTTAGCTTGTCTTCAAGAGACAGGCCAAGCACAAGATATTTTTGCACAAAATAAGTTTATAAAGAAGAAAGAGCAAACAAAGAAAGAGGCACGCAAAACTGCATAAGCTCATTATGAATACAAATGCTGAAATTGAAAGGCCACGCTACGATCCATACCTTTTCATGCCCTGACAGCTAGCAGGAAAAGAAACAAACAACACAAATGTGACAGTGACAAAAGAAAAAAGTGAAGTCTATTTAACAGTATAATACATAGAATAAAACATGAACTGAGTGAAGCTGCAAGATCTTGCTCACATACCAAAAGACTACATACAATGAATGCAATTAAAAATGAGAGTTAGCAGTGGTTAGAGCACACCGGTTCAATTTATTCAGGTTGTGTTAGAGTCATTGATCTTTGCTTTGCTTTGAAGTTCCTCTGACTTTTGAGTGTAGACATGTGAAATAAAACTGAAATGGTTGTCAGCATCCTTGAGGAAAAAAAAAAAAAAAGAAAAAAAGGAGCATCGAGTTCTCAACACTGAAGTCCTTCAGTAAAACTACTTTTAAACAGGACTCCTGAACCACTGAGACTGCCCTAAAAAAAAAAAAAAGCCTTACTTCTGGAAGGACTGAAGGCAGTTTCTTTCAGAAAGCTTGCCTGCATTTGCTTTTTTCATCTTGGTAGCACACCACGCAATTCTAAAGGCTGGCTTTTGTCATGAAAGCAGTACCAGCTCCGTTCTTAGTCCTACTGTACACATGCAGTTAAAACTGGCAAACTGACAACATGCAAGCTCAGGAATAAGCCCTTCTCCTGTACAGCCCAGTGCTGTCAGAGGGTAACTAGCCTCAGCTGCTTTTGGAGCGTAAGTTGGCAGCACTCAACACTTCACAGGATTTAGCTCTAACAAAAGAAATACAAAGCAAATGAGAAGTGTGCACTGCAATCACTGAGTATAAAATCAGACCGACAAAACAGTTATGCACAACAGAGGGTATTTACCATCCAGCTTTTAGGGTAACCGTAATACAACGATGCCTCAAGGGAAAAGAATAAAGAAAGTTGAGATTGAAAGAAAATAGTTGACAATAACTGTACTACTGCTTCAGTTACTGCCCTTCTTCTGTGCCCTTAGCAGTGATTAAGCCCCTGGAACCAAGGAAAATAGTAGCTTCCCCAATTCTTTGTGTGGGAGTAAAGATCAGATGAATTTTTGGAAGGCTCTCTTGGACAAGTTATTTGGCTCCATACGCACGTAACCAGGTGAAGCTCCACGGCCCAAGACACACAGAAGGTCAGGGCAATAGAGCTAATGCGTTTTGCTCTGGAATAAAGATTATTCCTGCTCTCTGCTGCATGGCTTCCTACCTAACCACTATATAAGAGGCAAAAATAAAAAGGTGGTTAGGCTTCAGTATCATATCCCATCCTGAGGCTGGAGATGTGAGAAGCTATGCCCTTACTTTGAGTCCTTCCTAAAACAGGCAAACGTTTCCATTAAAATAAGTAGCTCATTTAGCTATAACCACCCAGGCTAGAGATAAACCGTGGTCCATTCCTAAAAGAAAATCATCAAACCCAATTTTAATAAGCCTTAAATATAACTGGAAGTCATTGGATTTGTAATGCCAGAGGAGTCCTGTTACCAACCATCTAGAAGCAGGCAAGCAGTATTCCTTGCTGGTTCCACTTGACCTGTCCTCAGCTTTTGACATACAGCCTTTACCCACCAGACAGGATTTTTCTCTAAGGACACAGGGTCAGGGTGGTACAGGCAATGCATATAGTGTCTAAGTTTACGGTGTCGTGTGCACTGTTTAAGGATAATAAGCCAAAGCAAATGCACATAAGCTGTACGTGCTTCCAGGCTCTGCTTTTTGTAAGGGGATCAAAAAGAAAAAAGAAAAAGGAAAACCTATTTGGCTTTTACCTTTTATAAAATAAGAAAAAAAAAAAAAAAAAAAGAGAGACACAGAGACCAAGTTAATGCTTTCAAAGACATTTTGAAGCAGGTAATGCAGTCCTGCATGTCTTTTCCAGGGAGAAAAGCCAGCCCTGTCAAGTCAGTCTCAAAACCCTGGTCTACTTGTCAAAACTTAAGTTGTAAGGAAGGTCCAGGAAGGACAATTACTGTCTACGGATGACACATTCGAGTTCAGTAATTCAGAGCCTTTCCATTCCTAAAACAGATTACACAATCATCACAGTATGTGAGTGATAACCTACAATGATAACAAAATGGTAACAGAAAGTTTTAAGTCAACCTTCTGCAAGCAACTGAAATAGTCTGACTAGGGCTGACAGAACCTACAGCTCTGTCTAACCACTCACTCATCTCTCTCACCTCTTAGAAAATACAAACAAAAGAGTCACTTTCAGTCAGAGATTTTCCTTCTCTTCTACTTCCTTCTGAAATACTTGTTACATTGCTGTTACCATTTTGCCACCTGCTGCTAAATTTCCCCCAGACATGAAATTTCTTCTTCTTCTTGACAGGTTAACCAAGGGTTCATGTGTTCATCCATTTTGCTCCCCAGATGTGTTCTCAGGCTGAATTATTGCAAAGTGCTTCACATTATAGTCAGGGAGTTTATGAAAGAACTCAGAAACCCCATGAATGCAATTACGTATTGTAATAAGAGGCATTAACCAAACACTAAAATAGGATTAGACTAAAGTCTATGAGACTAACAAAAGAAAAAATTACTGTTATGAGTACCAACGTGGTGAAAATTTGTCACCACTAACTTACATGTCATCTAATACAAATAACCTTAAGACATAATACCTAAATGTGTAAACTACTTTACTAATGCTATCAATACTTATCCCATTAGTAAGCTGCATATACTCAATCTTTTTTTTTTTTTTTTTTTTTTTTTTTAACTGTTCTTCAATCCACACAAGCAGCTGAATCTCCACTAAACAGAATATCTGGAAACAGAGAAAGGCAATACGAGACAACTAAATTTTGACAACAAAAATCACACAGAATGTATGTTACAGAAATTGATATGAATCTGGACAGCATCATTTTTGTGCGTTTAGCTTCCTATGATTTCCATTATTTGTGTGTATGTGTATAAATATATACACATTTTCATAATAAATTCGTTTCTTACAAGAAACAAATTCTAGATGAAAACTCCGTGAATCTTGAAAGTAATTATAAAAATAGAACTAACACTGACCATTAAGGTTTAATTAACCTTCCCCTTAATGTGCTCTAGTCACTGGGGAAAGGGGGAAGGGAGAAAGGGATCTGAATTTCAGATGTTGGGAACAAAGAGACAAGATGACTTATTATCCTTACCCGTCTCGACACTGTAGCATTAGATCGTTCTTTGAGCTGCGGATCTGTTGGGAGGCTTGTCCAGATGATATAAGGAGTATCATACTTAGCTCTTAGTCTGGGGCATCGTTTGAAGATGAAATCAATAAGGAAAAACTTGATTCCGGCATAGAGTCCTGAAAAAAAGGTCAGTATAGTATGCATGTTGTAAGGGCACTAAGAACATCGCAGTTTTGACCATGTTTTAAAAAGTTCATGAAGGAAACCAAATTATTTAAGTATCTTCATTCACAGTGCTAAACCATTCTCTTTGTTCTATTTGGATTCTTCTTACAAAAGCAGGAAACTACTCCTTTTCATCCCCTCCCAAGATCCCTCTCTCCCCCAGTTTATAAACACAAAGCTTCTTACTACGCAGAAGAGCATTGAAATAATCCAAACATACATTGCTTATTAACAGAAACGTTCTGAAAACATAATATACTTCCAAAATAGAAAACATGCCAGAGCATTATACTCTGCAGTTCCTTGCAAGAATTTAAATGGCAACAGAGGGCTCTCACGCACTGCATTAAACTGTATCTTCCAGTCCAGTACGCCTTATCTTACGGAAGATATTTCCTTGCATTCTGCCAGATTAAAAGGGTTTGAAATAGTCTTAAAACTTCAGTGAACACAATTCAGATCTCCTAAGAGTCACGGTAAGAAAATAATTCCTCACACTCATAATTCAATAGCTATATCAAGCAAATCTATGTATATGTTTAAATTTGAAGCTTGAAGTTCAGTGCCACTGAAGGTAACACTCGTTTGACCATCTCGTTACCTCAATGAGTTAAAAAAAAAAAATAAAAAAATTATTGGCTCACAGGACATGGCCTCAGACCTTAGAGAAAACAGTCCTGTGCTGTAGAGGGAGCTGTCTTTTCCCAATTCCCAGCTGAAAGTGGAAGTATCTGCAACTCTACCCACAGTAGTCTGTTTTGTCCAGCCTATCCTCCAAGTTCTACAAGTAGTCCTACCAACCTCTTCACTTTTTTCCAGCCCTACCATCCTTGTGCCTTCTGTGTGGTCCCATGTATTTCATTTACAAGGAAGAGACAGCAAAAAAACCACCAAAATATAGGACTTCCCGGAAGCCTTATAGCTGGCACTCTGAAAACCTCTGCTAAAAGCTCATCATAAACTTTCCCACTTCAAGGAGAAAATACATTACTTTTTCTATTATATTATGTATTCAGAGGTGATTTTCAAAATGAACACAACAAATGATGCCAAGCACAATGAAGATACTTTAAAACACTGCATTATTTATTAATGCAGGGTTTTCTTTCTCATACTCGAAAATTCTCCCTCTGAAGACCATGCTCTATTTTAAAGCATTAAGTCTAGACTTTAATAGGTCAATTATTTATTGTGTTTACCCATTGCAAGACCAATAATCCTGTAGGGCAAAAAGCAGGATGCAATAAAAGCCGCCCATAGAGCAATGTAGAGCTTCTGTGTTATTTCTGGTTGGACCCACATGAACAAGCTGAAAACACACAAACAAAGAAAGAAAAAAGAATCAAAACTGTATTACCATGCTTTCCAGACATCGGTCAAGTCTTAAGAGGGTAAAACGACTCATGTCAGATAACTTACTTTTTGATTTTTTCCAGTATGTCTGCCATCTTTCCAAAAAGGTTCTGCATAAAAAGCAAGAGAATTAAATCCAAGTCCCGTGTTATTTTGGTGGTGTTTTGTCCACATAATAGAAATCAACAGAGTTATCTTACAGAACAAGCAATCCCTGGAAGTGATTTTTGTAATAACTTTTAGCTATTTATGTACTTTGTAGTTGAATAAATACAGCGTAGAACAGCAATATTCAATGACTTCCATCTCGTTTAACACCTTGTTCTGTAGCTCCTGATTATTAGAAGTGAAGGGAAGAAGTTATTCAGCCTCAGTGGTATGACTGCGAGGTGTTTACATCACTGTAAAATTTTTAGATTAAGTTGTCAGAATTTGAAAGTTAAAAGCTTCTGTCATTTGGTAACAAAATGGAAAGTCTGTTGAAACACTTTGAGTACTGACATTTCAGGAAGCAGTTACTGACTTCATGAAATGTTGGTCCATTAGTTTTTTTTTTGAAACCTACCACAACGAGGTTTTTATAATATACTCTTGAAGTTATTAGATTCCATATAATCCCTACATTGCAGACAACTGCTCTGTATTAACAGTGTTACTCAGCAACCTTCTCTAACTGATCCTTGCTGTCACAGCACCTGTAAATTTCCTCTTCCCAATAAACTTCCAAAGGTAGTCATATAAACATAGGAGAAGCACGGTCGCTTATTGCCCAGACAAAAAGAACCAACAAATTGGTTCTGCTGCTACCAATGGGACATCATTGTAGCAAGAGACCACGCTGATGGCTCACCACACTCCTACCTGAGGCTAGCAATGGCACACTGCCACAGTAAGCTCCTTCCCCGCTCTCAGTCACATGCCCCCTACTTGACAAAGAGCTTGGTTTCATTTTCTGTCAGATTAATTTTATGCTGACACCATGAACAAGGCGTCAGGCACGTACCACAGCCAGCAGAAGGAAGGAGAGGAGCTTACGCAGTTGGCAACAGAAAGGTAAGCTACTCTGAGCAGCAGCACATTGTTAGACATGGCACAAGGCTGCAGTTCAACTAGATGGTCGAGTCACGGGGCTACTGGTGTAGCTCATCAAAATGACTTAGCTGGGAGAAAACCTTCCCTCACCCTTCGCCATGCAAATAGCAGATTTCAGGGTCAGGTAGGGTGGTGGTGTCTAAGAAACAGACTATTCTAGAGATGCAGTAAACTGTTGAACTAACAGCTAAATTAGCAGCAGCCTTCAGATTAAATCTTGAAGGAATATGGTCTCTTAAACCAGTTTTGTTTGTCACTAGCAAATTTGTGATATGGATCCATGCTCCAGCATACTGGTAAGATTCATCACCTGATTTACATTCTTACTGATGTCCTATTGCTTGTAAGTGAAGATCCCCATGCAAGAAAAGTGTTAAGCATTTGTTTTCACACACTGTGTAACAAAGTGCTTTGACCACTTCAGAATGAATGAACCTCCTTGTTTTAGGGAAGCAGCAAGAGAGGTGTGAGAGTAGCACAGTACCTGAGCCTTCTGAGCCACATCTAGAACAAGCTGAAACTTTTCAGATACCGTCAGGTCCTCTTTCGGGGGTTCCTTGGGTAAGAAAGAGAGACACTCAATTAATTTTCAACTCAGATGAAATTGGTATTTTACAGAACTCCTCATGAGAACGTGACCCCTCCACATTCTTGGCAACAATAGTCTCACTTTAAACGATCTCTAAATCTACCAAGTTTCTCCCATTGTTTTAAATCTACTGATTATGTCATACTGATGGTTATCTTTAGCTATGAATGCTTTTCCTCCGTGACATATGCAAATATAGTAATATGACACTGCGAAAGACACAGCAAGTCTTTGAAGCAATGCAGTTACAATGGCTTTCAGTCTCCACCATAGACCTAAACTGACTTATTTCCGGCCTAGCACAGAAATGTCATTTTTATAGAAGCTTCACAACTCTTATTTATTTATTTTAAAATAATCGAGTATTGGCCTTTTAAAAGTAACAACATTATCCTGGAAGCAAGGCCAGATGATAATTCAGGTTGGAAGGGACCACAGTAGGTCATCTAGTCCAACTCCCTGCTTATAGCAGGGTACATAAGTAATACCTCCAAAATGTTGCTAAGGAAAGAGACTGCAAGGCTTCTTGAAGATCCCACAAGATCTAAAGTGTCCCAAGCTGCTACATTAACATTTATTGCAGAAATGTGATTCAAGTGCAGAATATGTTATGGTGAAGCACTCAAATGTAAGAGTGCTGTTAGTAAAGATTTCTAAATTGCAAGAGAGAGAAAAAGAAGTTGTAGTGTCTTTACATACACCTTACTATTCGTTCCTGCCTCAACTAGCCACACAAACACACGGGAAGGTTTTGAAGGTGCAGCTTTTAACATAGACATACAGAACAAACTGATCAAAGACTTACCACGGGTTCAGAAACTTCAGGCACAATGCTCCACTGTATTCTCCAACCCCTAGAAGTTACGGAAATAGTTAAAGATAGCAAGTATTTCTTCTCCACCTGCCAACATGGATTGTTTGCAAGAGGTTAAAAAACAGTTTTCTGAAATAAACTCTTACGGTTTAAAAAGAAAACAAAAATCAAATGAACCACCACGTAACAAAAGCACAAGTACTCAACCACAAACAGCTTTAAATGTATATAAATTATTTTTAAATGGTACTAGCTAGGTAGATATTGCATAGAATCAGGTCAATTCACAGAGGATTTTTTTTTATGTGAACAAAATTGTATCAACTTATTCAGGAGTTTATTTCCTCCTATTAATTTTCAAAGAATGGAGTGTCAGATAGTAAGTGCCAATTAGGAAATCAGAAAATGAGTTAACAATATGCACACTAAAAGGTCTAAGGGGGTTGAAACTAGATGATCCTCGAGGTATCTTCCAACCCAAGCCATTCTATGACCTTATGATACTCTGAATACTGTTGAATAGTTTTATTTTAGAAATTTTAAGTGTTGAAGGATTTGTCTGATACCACATAGCATCATTTATGATGACCCAAGTCAAATTAGGAGACATTTCTTCTCAGAAAGAGCAGTCAGGCACTGGGACGGGTTGCCCAGGGAGGTGGTGGAGTCACCGTCCCTGGGGGTGTTCAAGGAGAGGTTGGACGTGGTGCTTAGGGACAGGGTTTAGTGGGTGACACTGGTGGTAGGGGGGTGGCTGGACCAGATGATCTTGGAGGGCTTTTCCAACCTTAATGATTCTATGATTTTATGATTCTAAGTCACAGAAAATAAAGATAATTCCTTAATGTAGTCAAAAATTATAGAACTGAGTAATGAAATCAGTTTGAATTTTACCTTGTTAAGCTGAATTCACAACATTAGGAAAAATAACAGGTTATGAGTCGATAACAAATAATAAAACAGATTTCAAGCAATGTGTTACAAGAGAATGATCTAGTATTTAAGTAAATACCTGGCTATGAGGTAATTTAGGGACAACCTCAAAATTGCTAAAAATAAGAACATAGGAATGGCCCAGCCATGCCATACAGCATTCATGTAAATCTGCAGATTCAGAAAAAGAAAAAAAAGAGATGTGGATTACAAACTTGGGTACAGTGAGTCATAGACTGTTTCCCACTGTACCACAGAATCATGCAACTCAGATCATGAACATTAATGGATTTTAGCCACCCCACAACTGACAACAGCCCTGCATTCATGAATGTTAAGTTAAAACTGTAAGATTGAACCAAATCTCCAGAGATAACACTTAAATAGTTCTCAGCCACTTGAGAGACTGAGTATTTCCCAGGCTGCAATCACATGATGGTGCAGAAGAAAAGAATGAACCTTCAAGTCTGTGAATCTGCCACGTGAACACGATAGGGTCTAACCTCATCTAAGGCAGCCGTTGTAACGGCACAGTAGAAGAGCAGGAGTTATGACAATTGTACCCTTACAGGGCAACAGGACAAACTCACTGCATTACTTCAGGCCAATTAAATCCCAAACTCTTTACCAACTTAACAACGGTGGGACAGGCTCCTCCTCAATATTCTCTCGACTGTGTGGTGCAAAGCAGCATTCAACAAGGCTCTGTAACTTACAGGGGTGGATCACGGTGGTGAAAACGTCACACACCTTTTCATTAAGAGGCTCATCCTGACAAAGTTAACTAAAACTACTGCTAACAGTTTTCTTTAACATCTGAATATTGTGTCTATATCATGACCAAAAGAATTTAGATCATTTAATTAACAAGTAGAAGAAAAAAAAATTAACAAATTGAAACTCCACTGAATAGTTATATCACAGCAGTATGCAAACTTCCTTACATAGCCCTGTGGGAATACTTAAATTTAGTTCATGCGAATACTTAAATTTAGCTCACAGACCTCCTGTTGGCACATTAAGCGATACTCAAATCAAGACACTTTGTCTCTCATCACTAACTATGATCCTAATCAATGGAAAAGAGCACTGCTGGTGAAGATCCTTCCTATCAAATATAGCCTCTATCAGCATTTCAGCTCTAGAAAAGGAGAGATTTTGCAGATGCAGAAGAAACTATCAATTTATAGGACAGGGAGACAGGAAGCAAGGAACATGAGAACAATGCCCTGATTGTTCTGTTATTTTAACAGTTACAAAACAAACCAGAATACACAATTGAAATGGCTTTGAAATACAATTAAAGCATCAACTACATGGTATTTTGTGTTAAATGTAATTCCGCTGTTTGATTTGACTTGAACTGTAGCACACCCCTACTCATATATGGTATTTTCAATGAATTTCAGTAGATAATACATTTTAAAAGTTCTTATTACTCCTGGAGGAATTGAATAACTTACAATAAAGGCAATAGCAGAAGTGTAGATAGAATACCAGTCTGATAAGGCAGAAAGATTCTTCACAAAATTAGTAACGGGTTTGGCACCTCTCTCTAAATAAAATGGAGAAAAAAGCACAATTGTTAGAATTAGCTGACAATGGTGTTAAATCACTTGTAAATGGTAAACAATCAAATCAGAAAACAGGAATATTCAAGACATGTAAATGTAAAAGGCTTATCCAAATTAAGGAAAATGAAAACTTACAGACTCATCAACGTAACTGAACAATTAGTTGAGTAATACATTTCCAAAAATTTAAGTGTCTTATTCAAGACAAAGGCTATGTCTAGACTCTTAAATACAGACCAAATAAATAAATAAATAAATAAGAAAAATCAAGCATAGCATTATCTTTACAAAAGTTAACTTGGATGCCAACAGCAGTCTGTTCTGAGCTCTGTTCATACCACCTCCAAAGAGCTCGGCACAGGTCAGCTTGTCCTACTGTAAAGCAAGGTAAATTAGCCTGACTGGACTCCAGGTCACCAAGGAGCAATTCACTGCTACTCCAAAAAAGCCAACTCCAAACCAGGCTAGGTATCTCTTGGCTGCAGTTAAACTGTTAGCACTTTGCTGCTTACTAAGCCAGGAGACAGAGGGCCTCACTGCCTGAGGGCGTTTGTCTCTCACCTCTGCAGACCTTTGCTCTTGCTGGGTGACAGATCTGTGCAGGGAGAGGCGTTGCTCCCACATGCTGATGCACACAGTCAGCTAGCAACAGCAAGGGCTCCCTAAAAAAGACTTGTCCTTTACACTTTCTATTCCTATATCCCCTTTTACTACTTAGCTAGGAACACAGGAAAATAGGAAGGGGCTTTTGCAAGATGACCTTTGCTTACTCCACTAGCAAACGCTGATTTTTGCCTTTCCTGCTGAGAAGAGCGGAGACTCCCCTTGCGGGGGGGGCCCTAGTAGTACCCACCCTTGTTTGCAGTACAGCTTACAACTTTGAAAGGCTTTCCTCAAGAGAGCCTGCCACTTGCTGTCCTAGTTTGTTTGACTTGAAATGCAGCTAGCCTTGATGTATTCCCTATGGGAAGCGATTAAACAGCGAGACTTCCTTGAGCATCAGTGACACAAACAAAGCAGCGGATGAAGCAAGTGGAAGGGGCCGGCTCAAGGCACCAGAGGAGGCCACTGACTCAAGCACTGCTTCCAGCAGTTCTTCCCATCTGCTCTGCTCTACCAACACCAAACCTGCAGGGAAGGTCAACACTTGGAGCCACTGGTGACAGAAAGGCCCTTGAGAGGTCTTGGTGGCAGTCAGGCACTCTTGGACAACAGGGATGTAGATTTTGTGGCTCACCTGCTGGTAGTTAAGAACTACTCAAAGCTTAAGCTCAGCGTTTGTTTTTTAAAGCTATTCCTAAAGGCAATGCCCACCCACCACAGAGAACAAGTCACAAGCGTTCTCCCAAAGGAAATTATTCTAATACTGGTGTTCATTCTGAGGAGAACAAAACTCAAATTACACAGAGATTAAAGACCTGTATTTTTCTCCTCCCTACAATACTTTAAAACCTCAGGACATAAATTAGCCTTTTTTTTTCAGGATAGCAATTCTCTGTTGCACAGAAGGTTAAACTACTTTGTTTAACCTGCAGTCACCCATCCTCCACTTTCCAAAGTAAGTTATCAGCTCTCAAAGAGAAAGAAATGCAAGACACGCTCAGGGTCTGCATGGTCCAACCCTTCCCCCTTTGAAAGCATGAGCTAAAAGCTTAGCAAGCAAACTACACGCAGCTCAGGCGTAGCTTATGGGCAGTGACTTTTGCCACTGGAAAAATAGGCTGTTCTCACTCATTACATGTTTACACATTTTTATTAGCACTGCATTTTTAGTTCTGAGATACTCTGTAATTCAAGATTAAAGGTAAGTTCCTACCACTGCTCCTCTAAGTTACTTTGTACTCCAAACATACAGGATTTCAGGATTTGTACTCAATAATTCAGGATTTCAGAATCATTTCTGCTTATGGACTGGCAGAAATATTTCTGAACATCAGATTTTGCATGCAGCAGTCCTCCCAACAGGGTTACTAAGAACTACTTTTACTTGCAGAAAATAAGATATTTTTAAGTACTTACTTAATCTTCTCATATTTTCAGTCAACCTGAAAAAAATAAAATTAACTTGTTAAATAGACTACTGGTGAGTTATATTAAAATGCAGTTGATACACATTTGGTCTCTGAAAAACTGCTCACAGTCATAACTTAAATGTTTGTGCATAGAGCTTCATTCTTGCCTGCTGTGAAGTGTTTCTAGTGGGTAGTATAGACTATCAAGCCAAAAACTGAAATGTAGAAGCTCTCCAGCCTAACTAAGCCTTTGGCCACACTTTTTGAGAAGTACATGACAGAATCTGCCAAATAATACCTTCTATTCTACCTTAGAGCACAGACAGACTTCAAATTTCATGTTTCAGCCAAGGTATTGACAAACCATTTGAGATAGCTCAGTATCTTCAGTTTCATTACTTTTTATAGAAACACTTGCTCAAACCACATAAAAGGTTGTGTTGTGTTTTTAAAAGAAAAAAAAAATAAAGAAGCAGCAGCGACTTGTAAAGAAGCCAACAATTTCTTACAATCACGTTAGAGATTTACCTTCTAGCACTAAGTGGCTCCTCTGTTTCCACTGTATTTTCCTCTGGCTGAAATCTGAAGTCCTCAACATACTCCCCAAATTTGTCACAAAACCACTTTTGGAGTCTTGAACATACTGTATGACTACGCTTATCTACAAAAAAAGAAGCACTATGTATCAGGATATTACATGAAAACATCACACAAAACCTGCATCTGTTCCCATACGCTATGTTTCACAGCTATTTATGTTATTTTGGTAACAGCATTTCTGTCCTTCACTACTACTTTTCATGGAAATTCACTATGCAATCTATTTCTGCCGTTTCACCGAAAGAGAGATTATACCATACTTATAAAAGATGAACTAAAGGTGATTCCTGCTTCCAGCAGGAGCTTTGCTGTAGGTACAGCACATGGGAGCATCTTATTACAGAAGTACAAGAATTACTTAAACACTCCACACAAGTGCGACTTTTTAGCAAATGCTAAAACGTTTTCCTGTGTTCCTGTAAAGAAAAGACTGCCCTAAGTCTCAGCACTCCTATGGTGCTGAAGGGGCTGCTAGAGAAAAGTAAGTGTAAAGCAAAACCCTCCTGAGCAGAGAACAGGACAATCACCTTACAGCCGTGCTAACTGGAGAGGAAAGAGTTTCAGTGGAAATCTGGAACATGGCAAAGCAGTGCAGGGGAGAGCAAACCAAACATCTGGTGTTACCTCTAACTTGGAAAATCACTTTCTAGCAGCAACAGACAGACTGTTCTTTGGAAAGGACGGTCAATAACACAGTGTAAGAAAGAGATGGGTCACAACTAGGACCTAACTTAGTACAGAACTCCATAAAATTAACACATGATTAATCAGAGGCATAAAAGACTGATCAGCCAACTATGGCTGCCCGAACTACCCTTTCTAAGCATACAGAAAGGGTAAGAAAAAGCATACAAAAGCGTAAGAAAAAACAACCAGGCCTCGGAAAACAGGATAAAAATATATATTAATGTGTGACAGTGAACTAAGAAAACCAAGGACTTCAATGCCAGTTCACAGCTGAGAAAAAGCTTACATTTGAAATAAAGAACATGAAGTAGCTTCTCACATGCTAATAATACTTGAGGTAGTACTGAGAACAAAATTTTGAGCATACAGCATGACAGATAAAAATGGCAAGCTGTAGTTCACAAAAAAAGACAGTACTGACATTACGGAAGTACATGAGGAACAATTTTAAATACTTCATTCAATCCACAGACTTAAAAGTCTAACTGGTACTGTAAGAATCAAAGTTGTGGTTTTGCAGTAAAAAATTCCACTAACCTTTTATATTCAAAAGTGGTTGTGCAGTCACAGCAATGGGGAATGTTAAGCAGATAAGGGGACAGTGGAAGATCCCACTGTTCCAAAATAAGGAATATGGCTAAGAAAAACAAGATGATCAGTGCGAAAACAGTAAAAACAAAAAGAACAGGCCCTCTAGTCACAAGAGAAGAAGGAAAAAAAAAAGGGGGGGAAGGAGAAATGAAAGATTCATCAAATAAAATTGTACATATATGGCATAGTAAAAGTGTCAAGTAGGTTGTGAACCTGTAGTACTCAACCAATGAAGAAACAGGGGAGGAATTAAGTGTCAGGTAATAGGGAATATAAGGTTATGATATACTTTTGCTGTGTGCTCCTGCTTGCAAGACGCCCGCCATTGCAATTGCAAATAAATTAGCTTCACAGAAGACCCTGTCCGAGAAAATTATTGAGAGATTTCTCACAGTACTCTTAATCAAGAGGTGTGGGAAGAAAACTCAAGTGTTCTGAAAGATTGAGAACCTGTCTGTTACCTTAGTTTTTTCAGATACTATTCCATTTATAATGAGCAGCAGCTTGAGAAATGTGGAGGTCTTAAAAAATTTAGTAATTCATTTAAGCTTATTCCCTCTACAGAATGTCTTTTCTTTTAGAAAAGAGAAGTATTACCATTAATGGCATAAAAGAGGTTTTGCAAGCTGAGAATGAAACAGGACATCTTTCCTATGTATTGCAGCTGTTTTCTGATTAGTTGAGGATCAGCTAGGTGTGCAAGAATAATAAAGTCAGGCAACAACAGTTCATTACATTCCTGAAGGCCTTGTAGTATAAAATAGTTTCCTTGCTCAGGCATACAAAATCATCCACAAAGAGTAAAAGCAGAATCATATACAGAGGTAAGAAACTGCTCAAATGCTCTTTCATACTTGGCTTCTTCAGAAGTCTGCTTCAGGACCCAGGAAGTTCTTCTGCAACATTTGATTTTCTGGAACAGCTTCAAAAGAAAGAGGTGAAAAAAAAGATCTGACTGCATCAAACTGCTCATACAGATTTGACCGAGATTACCTGTTCCATTGGCTTGTGTCTGTGGCTTTGCAGCTTGCTGTGTTGCAGGCACCTCTTCAGCTCTACAAAGAAAACAGGAACAATGTGAAATGCTACAAGTTAAGAATTTTAAGAGAAAACCAAGTTTGCTCCTTATTGCAGGATTCAAAATATTCACTGCACACTGCACTTAGGATCCAGAGAAAGACCATCATGTAAGGCAAAGTGCGTTTTAGCCATTTTGTGTCACCAACAGCTCAGTCTGATCTTCCAGCTACTGAATATTTTAGTATCAATTTTCTTGCATTACTTCTGGTTTTGCATCATAGATTCATTGCAATGCCTGCCAGGAAAACTCTTCAGAGTCCTGACTTTTCCCACAGTAATAAATGAAAAGGGATTCCGTATTGCAAGTTGATAACCACAGTGCTAGAACAAAATCAGTTTAATACATGAACCCTGAATTCTGCCACTGTTACTGTAATCAACACCACTCATCTTTGCAGTGAGAAGAGCAGATGTCAAGAATTATGTTCAAATGTTATGTTGTAAGCTCTTGAAGTGCAAAGATACCAACCCAAGATAAAAATATCTTTTAAAAAATGCAAAATTTAAATAAGTGTGAAAACCAGAGACAACAATGTGATAAAAATACATGGCAAGAACCAGGCACCACTGGTCACATCTTTCAAACAGGTTAGGAACAATACTCTCATTTATTACAAGTAAGTAGATCATGGAAAATACGAATGCCTTGGCCATTCTGCACATGTGCAAGGCTTCAAATTACATTTGCAATATCCATAGCCTCCAACTGCTAAAGTGGCTTGATAACACTTCAGGCATCAGTCCAAAAGCCTTGAGCCATCCATGAAGATATGCTACAGCAAGATTTCTCTAATGAAGCAGCAGCTTTGACAACATAACACCAGCTGCAGCAAGGTTTACTTGACACAGTTGTATGATGGAAAAGTTTACTAACTGAACTTAAAAATGTGCTAGTTGCATAATTTCAATATCACTTATTTAGCAAACCATGTAGGTGCTTTCAAATATTCCCTTCATCTTTCAGTCCTCATGAAGGGAACCAAGTGGGATGCAGGTCAGCAAATGGAGAGCAGGAGGAGGGATCCCACTGCACTGGGCTGATTACAGAATATATAAGTGGATTTATAGGTATCTCTCTGTTCCTCCAAGAAGTACATGAGGAAAAGATCTCACTGTATTGTCTGCATATGGAAAAGGCCATTCTGAATTCGTGCACTCCAAACGAGTAAGATGGAAAAACCACAGGACTAATTGCCTCCCTTCCTCCCTTAGCGCTCCCCATATTTAATGAACTTTCCACATTCCAGTTTATTTCTAAAAGGAGCACTTAGAAATAATTTATTAATTTATAGCTATAACTGGACATCTGTCAGGGTAAGTAGCCGAATTCAATGGCTTCTGCTTTTCACCTGTTTTCAACTCCCCTGCAGGATTTTTCCATGTTGCTTCTGTATTTGCAGCAACTCTTCAAACCTTTTCAAAAGCCACCTGAATTCCATCAGTTAATTTTTTTCTAACTAAACTTTCATTTGGGCTTCTCCGCTGTCAACTTTGCACAGACTGTTATACAGCAGCGGCTTGTCTTCCTGGATCACACTCCTTCCAGCACATCAAACGGTTACACCATACAGGTGGGACATTTTTAGTCACAATCTGTCACTGCCACCGTCTCTCATTAAAGACACGTTTTGGCAGAAAGGATGTAGTCATTCACGGGCAGGAGGCAGTTACTCGGCCTGCTCCCGTTGTGCAAGCTCGCTGAGGGGATGTCACACCTGAACGGCTCTGGTGACAGAGCCAAGATGGGATCCCACAGCCACCACCCGTCGGAGCCTTCAGGCTGGGCCTTCCTTTCACACACTGGGGTATATTTTCAGAAGCAGCTCAGCATCATTACTCCCTACGTTTCTTGGAAAAAAATCAAGAAAAATCTCAGCCAAAAGCAGTCTTGAATACCAACCTTACTGGGCTCCCTCAGTGGCATGTGAGGGTTTGGCCTTGGCCACTCGCGGTGTTTTTTTTTAATCCTGTTCATTTCTTTTTTTTTTTTTTGGCAATGTCTTACCCGCCATCTGCCTGTTACTCTTTCCCCACAAAGAACCTGACCTTTACGAATCATCAGGTTAATGATAGCTCATTACTGCACCTGTGAATCAGGTTATAATTAGCCACCTCAGACAGATCTGGTCCAGGAAGCTCAGAATTCATTCTTTAGGCTTGCACACCCACTGGGCCCAATCCTAAAACCAGGTCAAATCAGCCACTACTGAAAGACCTTTGACAGAGGGCAGGAATTATCATTCCTACAGTTTCTGAACCACTCTTCATGCCAGAGATCAGTTAGGAGGCTAGAAAACACAAACCATCCCCAGAGTCACAGAATCACAGAACTGTAGGGGTTGGAAGGGACCTCCAGAGATCATCGGGTCCAACCCCCCTGCCAAAGCAGGTTCCCTAGAGCAGGCTGCCCAGGTAGGCGTCCAGACGGGCCTTGAATATCTCCAGAGAAGGAGACTCCACAACCTCCCTGGGCAGCCTGTCCCAGTGCTCCATCACCGTCACCGTGAAGAATTTCTTTCACATGTTGGTGCCGAACTTCCTGTCAACCATTTTGTGACCATTGCCCCTTGTCCTGTCCCTAAAAAAAACACTGAAGAGAGGTTGGCCATATCCCTCTGTCTCCCACACCTCAGGTATTTATACACACTGATGAGATCCCCTCTCAGTCTTCTTTTCTCCAGGCTGAACAGACCCAGGTCTCTCAACCTTTCCTCATAGGGAAGATGCTCCAGGCCCCGTATCATCTTTGTGGCCCTCCACTGGACTGTTTCCAGGAGATTCCTGTCTTTTTTTGTGCTGGGGAGCCCAGAACTGGACACAGTACTCCAGGTGAGGCCTGACCAGGGCAGAGTAGAGGGGAGGATCACCTCCCTTGACCTGCTGCCACGCTCCTTTTAACGCATGCCAGGATCTCTTCTTGGCCACCAGGGCACACTGCTGGCTCAAAATGTTAGAGCTATTCAAGACTGGTACAAGTATAATGTTCAAAAATGACAAGCACACATCAGTGAGGCTCCCACTCAATGCTGCCCCAGAGAAACATCTAGAATGGTGCCAAAGTGTTATTTTTGTAGGTCCAAAAGTTAAGAGAACCTTGACACTGAACTGCTGGCCATTTATCCTCACTAAATATTTTGGGTTTGTGCATCTTTAGCCTTGACTACAGCTGTGAGCTGAACAGTATGTGAAACAAAAGAGTCTCTCCAACAGTTACGTGAAGACCTGACCCATTGCACAACAGCTATTGGGCTGTTCTGAGCCATATTCAGAGCAATTTTCCTACAGACTAGCTCCAAGTACTGAGCTCACAAGCAACCCATCATCATTCTTTGGACAGCTTTTGTGGAAGCCGGTCAAGTCTGTTTTATCTGTGTAACTGTTACTGCTCATGGACGCATATATGCTTCCAGGACGAGCACATTCCAACCTCAGAAATGTAAAAATTAAACATAAAGGAGGTATTTTCACAACCTAGTTTAAACACAACTCACTCAGGTATACGTGGCTCCTTAACCTGAGGAGTTGTCACAAAACTGAGTTAAAATATTTTCATGTGTTTTCCATCTCCCTCCCATTAAAATACACCGAACGCATCAGAAGCCTTTGTTGTCCTCACAGATATTCCACGTTTTACATGGCTAATGTCCTACATTTGTAGTGTCAGAAACAAAAGACAGGCTTTCAGAAGAAATGTCATCAGCCCAAAGTTGTACAAGATCTAAATGTTTGTGGCCAGAGGTTAAAAAAAAAAAAAAAAACAAAACACTCTTGACAGGAGGTACTTCACAAGTAGATTTGGTGACAGGCTGCTAAGTTAAAAATAAAGACACACACAGTTCAGCCAACTGGGTTTGTCAGCAATCAAGTATGTTAGCAATCCCAGTGCAGCACAGCAGCCAAACTTTTGACCCGTGTCTCAGCTTCTTTCTACCTGTGCGGAGTCCCAGCCGGACAGGTATCCTTCCAGCAGGGAACGTCTCCAGGCTCCAGAGGAATCTCCACTGCCATCTGAAGCATCTTCTCAAGTGACAAAGTCAGCTATACCCAAAGCATTGCGTGTGTGGAAGATGATGCCTTTTAGCAAAGGGCCAGGAAGAGTCAACAAAAATAAGTGGTACAGAAGAAAGAGCAGCTTGTGCAGGAGCACTGTCTATTCTTCCTTAAAAATAGCTCACAATGATACTACTAAAAGGTTTGTACAAGCCACAGCATGTTGGTAGGTGTTATTACAATACTTTTTTTCATTTTGTTTAGTGTTTTTTTTTTTTTCAAACTGTGTAATGGAGCTGGCTCACAATTTGTAAAATAAGGCAGCAGCAGCCTACAATTTACACTAAACAAGTATTACTCACACAGACTATTCCAAATTATTTATGCATTGTTCCACTAACAAAATGTCATCGACTTCAGCTGTTGTACCAAATGCTGGGCTGTCCCAAAGCATCTATGGAAAACTCTAACTGAGGGCACGTTTTTGAATGCTCAGACATACAGACAATGAACACCATGACAAACAAACCCACTAAGCATCCTTTTCTTCCACTCCTCCCTGCAAGCAATTCAATGAAATAAGCCCATGTTCTGCACACACAAAATAAACAATCTACACTGTTAATTCATTGTTTTCTCCCTGATGAACATTTTGCAGCATGTATTTATATGGCTACATGTATTGATCTAGTTCACAAATACTTCTGAATAAAGCAACAATTAAAATATTTTTTACACTACAACATGCTTTGCTTTTCATTTGCAGTTCAATGCTGTAAGCAAAACAGAATACATGCAAACATTTTTATATGCATATCTATTTAAAGATTATATGAAAAAATACCTGAGACACAAGGCAAATTTGGTTTTGTTGACTTCAATACAGATAATGACTTTCTGGGGTCAAGCTGCTTAATAAAATTAAGTTTCTAGTAAACATAAGTTTGGCCTATTACGTGCTTGATTGTGTCAACCAACACCTTGCCTGTAGTGCTAACAGAACTATTTTAAAATGCCTGTAGCAAAGTGAAAACAGATAAAAAGCAGTGATAAAGAATTTCACACAACAGAGAACAATTTATGAAGAAGCCTAGGCAACCTGAGTTTTCTTCTGAGTATAAACTGGGAAACTCTTTGAATGTATTTATTTTTGTTATATATACCTGCCTGTCCAAAAAAGGTTAGAATATTAGCAAGACTAGTCAGAAAAAGACTTGGATAAAATGGATAATTGGCTGAAAGTGCAACTCGAGCTAAAAGGGCTCATGTCATCCTTAGGATATCTAAATGGGAACACAGCACTGGAGAGGACAGGTCATGCCACCTTAGTTTAATAGTGGCACACCTGCAAGAGATTTGCTCTGATTATGGTTATCTACAACCCAACAGGACACAGATGGTGACACTTGAAGGAGAAACACTGAAAGAGCTAAAAGAAAGCCTAAAAGTTTGATAAACAAAGACCAAACTCTTTTCTCTGTAAAACACACATACTCACAAGCCACAGTGGGCCATATCAGACCCTGAACCATCCTCATTACTCCCTGTAAAGAGGGACTCAGCAGGCTGCAGTTTGGGTACCTTCTTGTAGAGGAAGTGCTGGCAGTCCTCATCCTTCTCCAGGACTCTCAGCAACGATGGGATCATTTTCCCCCTTCCGGGATGGGTATGACCTAGAACCCAGGTGTACCTGCTTTCAGGAGAAAGCCTAAAGGCCAGAGTTGATAGTGTGACCTGTACTGTGCTCAACTACAAGCCTGTGGAACTTGCATCTCAAACACCTTCAAGGGAGCACGTCAGAGACAAGAAGGAGTCCTGAAGCATCAGTTTTCTACACCAATAGAAGAAAGGACCAGTCATTGCTTTGTACTGCTGCTACAGAGCAAGCAGATATTCTCAGCGTGGGAACAGGACCAGGTTTGTTCCTCTTCCACTGCCCCCAGTAGTCGACTCAAACAAAGGAACATCAGTCTAGACACAAACTGGAAATTACATGAGTATGCAGCCAGGCCAACCAGCACAGGAGACAAAAATGCACTCACGCTTTCCAGCTCTAAGAGCAACTGTAAAATGTCAGAAAAAAATCCCCAGAAAACAGAGCTATGCAGATCGCCTTCCAAGTGCAAGATCGCAGCCTGGCTTGGGAACAGACTCCTCTGTAAGGACCTTGCAGAACCCCTTCTAAGCATGCGACTTAGCAGCTCAGGTCAGGTATGCACATGGACCAATCTTCCACGGAACCAGCAATTTTGGAAGACTGTCAATATAGTCAGACAAAATACATCAGACAAAACAAGTCTAACACTGTCCTGGGTTCTGAGAGTAAGAGGGAGGGCCTAATTCAACTGCTGTATAAAGCCTTGGTGAACCCACACTTTGAATACTACGTGAACTCAGTCTCTTCATCTTAAGACACACGAGTTAAAGAATGGTAACCAAAGCGATGAAAGGAATAGAGTACTCTTCAGAAGACACCAGAAAAGCTGGAACTCTATAGTCTGCAGAGAAGAGACCAAAGGAGGTACATAAGCTGAATGCTGAAAAGTTGTTCGCCAAATCTCACAATTCTGTAACTCTAAGGTATGTCTTGAAACCACTAGGAAATCCGTTTAAAAACAAACAAACAAACAAAAAAACATACAATTGCTTTTTTGTGATCAACAGTGAACTTCTGTAATGTATCACCTCCTTAGCTTCCTGTGGTAGACAGCACTGGCATGTTAAAAAGGGGACTAAACAAATTCATGGATAACAGGTCTGCAAACAGAGTCACAAGTAAAAAGGCAATGATATACCTTCAAATACCCCTCACACAGTGTTCATGGATGCTAGAGGAGTAGGAGGTAAACAGATCACTGAAAGCAAGTGGGCTCACGTGTTCCCCATAGACAGCTCCCATGTCCTTGCAAGAGAATACCAAGGGATATGGACTGCTGACCTAACCAGGAAAAGCATTTTTATGCTCAGAATGAGTACAGAAGTAGGCAGCAGGCTGGGAAGACTTCATATAACATTCAGAAACCTCATATCCAAGCAAAAAGTTTTACCTTTTTTTTTTTTCTTGCTCATCACCTCTAAATAACTGACAGTGTTTACTGCACATGATTACTAAATCAGCCTGCACTATTTAGTGTTGACAGTAGTCGATGCTGAACCACAACTCCTACTGCTCAGCCAAGTAACCTCAGCTACTGCTGAGGAAGATAATGCAGGCAACTACATATGCAAGTGGGTTTGGACCAACAAGGCCACCAAGCAGCTGCTGTGGTTCTAAGATCTAAAGTCCGTACTGTAAGGCAGACCAAGGAGAGACATCATCAAACGTGATGCTTAGCAGCACCACGGAGGATATCCTCAAAGCTGAAGGGTTTGGGGGATTATTGGATTATGGGGAGGCACATATCCGCTTGCCAATGCAGTGGCAAGGAAGGCTCAAATTTCAGTGACTTCCACACATTTAGGTCTGTGGTGTGGTACTGAGATGTCCTTGCTGTTGTTAGAAGAGGAGTAATACAGGCTGAGCAGTCTGGAGATGACAATGTTTGAAGAGGCAAAGCATATGCAATGTCCTGGCACAGGCTCTGGCATTCAGCAGCACACAGTGCGCACTGATATCTCCAGGTAGGTAAGATCCAAGAGAAAGGGCATCAAAGACAGTGGTATGAAGAATATCTCAACCAGACAGCTGTCAGGACACCTCTGTAGCTATGGCTGTATGTGTGGTCAAGTAATATGGGAGTACTTGTGTGTACAAGATGTACATGAAAGCACAGACAGCTTCTCTCTGTGAGAGCTACTCATTTATTTTAAGAGAGCCCAGGCTGGAAACGGATGTTTTCATCAAAACTCCTCATTAAGAGAGTCTGAGACCTCAAGTGGCTTTTAGTTATAGAGTGAAGACATTTCTCTTACCTTGCTTTAAGTACTTCATTGACTTTTTGTTCTAGTTCTAGTCTCCTCTGTCGTTCCTTTTCCAGCTCTTGCCTTAATGTTTCAGCGTTTGTTTCTTCTCTCAGCTTCCTGAGTTCCTCCTCTATCAATTAGGGGAGAAGAAGATTCAGTTATATTGAAGAAAATTAAAACCTAATTATGACAAATCAGGTATTTTTCTTTGTTTGCTTGTTTTTTCCATTTGTGTTACAGTGAATATGTCCACCATAAAAAAAAAAAAGGTAATCAAGAGTTAGAAAGACTTTGCAAAAAGCACACAGGTGTATCATGTACAAAATGTTAATTTAGAATTGGTAAAACAAGAAAAACAACAACTTTAAAGTTTTCTTTTATAGATGGTAAGTCCGTGTAATCTACCTTTATCTAAATATAACTTCACATACCCTTCATTCCCCAAAGAAATAATCATCAGGAAAGGTTGTTTGTTGTTAAATATGTTGTGTCTCCCCCACACCCCTAATATGTATGGGTAGGAAAAAAAATATACATACACTCATAAAGTCATACGATGCTATGCAACCCTCTATCCATCAACTCCTGGCACTCTTATTTTTATACAAGTCAGATGGGCCCATTAAGAACCTGAGTATATCACAGTTTTAAGAATGGGTTATGAGATGGAGAGCTAAGTTCAGACTTCTATCTTTTTACGAAGTTACAGTCTGCCCTACTAACTTCCAAGGAGTAACTTATATATGTATGTATGTATAAACATACATATGTGTGTATATATACATATATATATATATACACAGACATTTCCTTTCATGAGCACAGTATCAACTATGCATAAGGCTTTTTATAGCTAATTATCTTTGCTTTTTGTCATTGGAAGCGTTCTTGTTCATGACCTTATTTTAGTCTAGAGCTACACAAAGGCTCGCTATCAGTGATCACTTTGCCCAGATGGGCATCAAGAGATGACAAAAAGAAGATTGGGAATCTCTTTTGTTTTTTACCTTTTTTTTTTCTTTTGGATGACAAAATTACTCTATTTTGTGTTCTCTGGGCTCTTTTTTTTAGTTCAATTTTGACAGTAAGCAGTAAAACAACAGAAAATACTTGCTAATTGTACTATCAACAGAGACACATGGGTTCAAACTTTACATAGTTTTACATGATTCGTATATTATGTTGTACCCTACAGCAACCTCTTCTGTTTCTTTGTATACATTTTCTTGTAAATCTTAAATAATCTGATGATTTTGATGTTTGAATCTTTCTCTCTTCAATAAGTATGTGTTTTGAGAAGGTCAGAAATCCTACTGCAAATACTCAGAAGATCTGATAAATTCTCTATCCCCTCCCTACAGGAGGCCCTTATGCAGTATCTCAGATCATTTTATCTGCTGTGCAAGCTAGGCGGTGGTAGATTATCTGTATTCCTGCGGCACTAAGGGCTTTAGAGCACAGAATTAGAAGAGAGGGAAGAAGACAGATGAATTGAGAGGACAACATGATGTGATGTGTTACACTGTGAGGCTACAGGTTGAATGCCATTAAACTGAAAGGAGTTTGCTATCATCTCATCACTGATGCTTTGTTAATGACCCCAGAAAGGAGAGCTGGAACACAGAAGCCACCTTATCCTCTAGCAATTTGTACTGGGTTTACATGGCATGGGTTCGGTAGCAGGGGGCTGCAGGGGTGGCTTCTGTGAGCAGAGCCCAGCAGCTGCCCCATGTCAGATCAGAGCCAGCTCCAGCCGGCTCCAGAAGGGACCTGCCACTGGCCAGAGCTGAGACAGTGGCCGACACTGGTTGGGCCTCTGGGAGAGCAGATTTAAGAAAGAAAGAAAAACACTGAACAACAGCAACTGGGAGAGCGAGGAGTGAGAACCAGCCCTGCAGCCCCCAAGGTCAGTGCAGCAGGAGGGCAGGAGGTGCTCCAGGCAGGCAGCACAAGTTCCCCTGCGGCCCGTGCAGAGGCCCCTGGTGGAGCAGGCTGTCCCCCTGCAGCCCATGGGTCCCACACGGAGCAGATCTCCACGCTGCAGCCCGTGGAGGAGCCCCCGGTGAAGCAGGTGGATGTGGCCTGGAGGAGGCTGCGGCCCATGGAGAGCCCCCGCAGGAGCAGGCCCCGGGCCGGAGCTGCAGCCCGTGGAGAGGAGCCCACGCAGGAGCAGGGGGTCTGGGGGGAGCTGCCGCCTGTGGGGGACCCGTGCTGGAGCAGTTTGCTCCTGGGGGATGGACCCCTTGGTACGGAGCCATGTGGGAGCAGTTCTTGAAGAGCTGCTGCCTGTGGGCAGCCCCCGCAGGCTCAGTTCGGGCAGGACGGCATCCCGTGGGAGGGACCCCACGGGGAGCAGGGGCAGGGAGTGACCGTGAAGGAGTGACGGAGATGAAGTGTTAGGGACTGACCGCAGTCCCCATTCCCCGTTCCCCTTCACCACTCAGCAGAAGGAGGGAAAAGAGGGTGGATGGAGGGAAGGAAGGAATTTTTAGTTTGCTTTTAGTTTCTCACTGTTCTAGTCTGCTAGTGATAGACAATAAATTATATTAATCTCCCTATGCCAAGTCTGGTTTGCCCATGATGATGATTTGCTGAGTGATCTCCCTGTCCTTATCTCAGCCCTTGAGCCCTTATCATTGTATTTTCTCCCCCTTTTCCTTTGAGGAAGAGGAGTAGCAGAGCTATTGTGGCGGAGTTCAGCTGCCCAGCAAGGTAAAACCACCACACAACTAAAACTGAAATTTATTTCCAAGACCATAGTATGTTATGGCATGGTACAGAAGGAAGCGTGGATGGTTGCAGCAGGTATTCTCTCCTGTAAATAAACAGACACATACGGACATAAGGGCACACCTACACACTGAGCTGTTCCTAATTACGTGTCTACAAGCAATTTTAATTCCAACAAGAAAACTGTGTTTATGATTAGCCTGCCCTACACTTTCAAGAGCTTGCCTTGTTGCGTAACGAGAGCATGCAGCAGCTGAGGGGAAACATCTGTTGCAGTTCAAATTATCACGATGGTATCACAAAGTTCCAAAAGGGATGTTATCTTCTCAAACCATTAAAGGGAAAAAAAACCCTCTTTGTTAAGCACTTTTAAAAAAATAAAAAAGAGGAAATGAATATGCATCGTGTGTACATAAGAAAACCACAAGTAGTGTAAATTAACCTCAGTGCTCTTGAAAGTCTACACAGATCTTCCAGCTTCCTTAATACCAGTTGTTCTGATTACACTATATCTTGTTCTATTAAAAACAAAATCCAGAAACTCAAACACTAGGAGGACAAGAAGAGCAAGAGATACAGAATTGCTTTACACAAAGAGGAAGAGATAAAGGGTGCACAACGAACAAGGTTGAACTCCTATAGAAGAAAAAAAAAATACAGCATCCGATCATTGGGACTCATCAGAGCTTCGCTTTGCATGGCATTCTCTAACGCCCAAGTACAAGACTTTGCAATTTAAACCCACCCCAGTTTTGGCCTTTCCCACTCTTTAAGGCAGCATTGTTGCTACTTTGGCAGCAGTGTGGGTCTGGCATCATAAAGCCTCCGTGCCTGGTTAGTTAAATACTCTAAGTTTCCTAAGCAACAGAAACCACAAACGAGAGGGAAAAAAACAAAACAAAACAAAAACCCACTGTCTTTCCTTGCTCACTCCCCTAAAATAATCTACAGTTTGGCTAAACTGAACTAAGTTTACAAAACAAAAAAAAAAAAAGACACTTCTCTAGAAGAACCCATGAGAACATTTCACTATGGAAGTCTTAACACAATGCCTTATCTATTGAGCTTTACAGGTGTGTATCCTCCTCGATGATGAGAAAAATGTGATCCTTGCATTTCGTCCTCAGACAGGCAGGGTACACATAAAAGGTCAAGCTTCAGGTCCAAGAGTAATCAGCTTCCGTAATTTCCCTCTCAGGCCTGTCAATCACAGCTCCCTATCTCATGCTGGACAAGAAACATTACAAGAAGCTTAGTGCATGGCTTAACTAGACGTGCAGGTGTGATCCTGCAAAAACGCTTTAAATCCTCTCTAAACAAAGTCAACTTGTGTAGAAAAAGCAGGAAAATACCTGAATGCTACGGCACTTGCAAAAATAAGATTTAGAAGTCTGTAAGACTAGGCAACAATGGCAACAATAGTGTTTATACAACATTAACCTGCATGTTATTACAGTGCAAACCCTACTCTAGTAAAGTTGACCTCGTGGGAAAGACCATCATCAGCAATGTATCTCACAAGTTACCAAAAAAAAATATATGTATATATATATATATATTTCAGTTTTTCTACAGCACTTTATCCTCTATTAGTTATAACACCACTGTCACATCTGCACTCTAAGGATTTGGTCATCTGCATTTAAAGATTTAACAACTCAAAAGGTTTAGTTGCTATCACCTAACCATTCAAAGACAAGCTACGTAGCGTTTCATCGCAATGCAGTAATCGTTGAATAGTATGCCATCAGCCCCTAGAGCAACTGAAAACTTTCAGTTTGCTCCTCAGAATACACAAGCTTGTTGTAAGAAATGTTTTGCTGAAAAGCTCAAATACTAAAATATTTAGTTCAGAGAGACCGTACAAAATCTGAGTAGTATTAGAAAAGAAAGATGCTACAATAGCCTTGGAAAGCACGACACAGTAAGTTGGATTTCTAATTCAATACTGCATGTGCAGTAAAGCGGATGTCTCCCTTAAGACAGGGATTGGAGGTGGATTAGGGAGTCTCCTAGTAGCTGCTTTACATAATAGCAATCCTTTGTAGGCCTACAGGTATGGTGCAAAATCCTTCCGTAGGACAAAGTGACAAAAAATTTCTTCTGGAGAAGAGCCTAGAGATCAGGCTGTAAACTGCTGTGTACAGATACCAGATCAGTTCATTGTTAGATCGAAAGAGACCAAGTTAAAAACTACTAATGCCAAAAACCATACATGTATCCTGTCATATTTACATAGGGAAATCAGTACTTAATAAGAAATAAGTAACTGTTCTACACGTATGTTAATTATGGCAAATCTTCCTGTAATCCTCTGCACATTGCTAGAGTTCAAGTATGTTGTCTGATTGGTACTAAACACACCAAATCCCAACCACACACCATCAAACTGGATCTCATCAGCAGTGCTGACGGAGCCAGAGTTATCTCCAACACATAAAGTTTCTACCCTTGCCAGACTCCCAACTCTTAGGCAAAGCCAGTATTTTAAGTCTGTCCCAAGTAAGCCAACTGTACGACATTACAGACAAAATGTTAGAAGTCTGAAAATAGATATATTTTTATCTCCATAGATATTGAAAAGCCTTTTTTCTTTATCCGTAACTGCAGCAGTAAAGAACAGTGCTGTGACACATATGGAAATGCTCCACCATGTGTCATAAAGCAAAGACACATACAAAGAACACCACCTGCCCAGCAGTAGTCATGGGGGAAAGACCCACCAAAAAGTAGTAATTCAATAACCTGCTGTTTCTGTTTATAGTTATTTTGTAATTCATGTTGTCTTCCGCAGGCAAGTTCACAATTCACAGCTATAACTGGATATAGCTTAATTGTGTACCGTTTATGACCTGTTCTTCGAATTTCTGCCTCTCCTCCTCCGTAAGTCCTTTCCACTAGCGACCTGAGAACCACAGAGACTCCAAATAACGCATTAGCCTTTGATACCAGACATCACAAGACATTCTTCTACTTTGCATGAGAGATGCTTGAAAAGGGCTTACCAAGGACACTGTTCCAGCAGCTCCATTTTATCAGCAGTTCTTTCTTTAAGTCACCTCTTGAGTATATGCCCTTTCAAGCTCAGACTTCTACACTTCTACATGGGAAGAATGAAGCTCACCTGCTTAGGAGACTACCCTTAGCATTCTAACGAGGAAGAACCAAAACACCTCTCCTCTCAAGCCCAAGAGGCCAGGATTATCATCTAAGCCTTCCTTTGTCTTGCGTGCTTAGGTGGTCACTTGCAAAACAGATACCAGCCTTGTTGCTCTTCATAGATCTTCTCCAAGAAGACGGACAAGGAGTGGTCTGGAAAGTCATCTGAGCTGACAGAGAGCAGCAACAGTGGGAATAGGGTGGAAGATGCAGCATGTGGTGTTATCACAGGTTTACAAACTCCTTCCTACTATAAAAATGTCAGATACTATAAGCAAGATGATTCAGTACAATACTGTAAGCTGACGGCATTTAAAGCACAAGAAGAGATCTTCATGGTGTTTTTAGCAGCTAAGTATAGTGTCCGGTAAAGGTAGGAATCCAAATTATTTTGACTTTTAAGTCCCACAGTCTTTTTTTCTATTTTCACTGTTATCTCTGCATACCAACAGACTAAAGCCAACCTATCTTTTCCTCTAGATTTGTCTTTATTTTTCTATTCCCTTTAATTCAGAAAAAGACACAACTGAACTTAGTAAGACATAATGATGAGTTTCAGCATCACTGATCCCTCTTTTGCCAAGTGCTTCCTCCGAATTTGTTGGTAACTATGACTTATGAGGACTAACACCATGTAACGCCATTTCATTTTATATCAGTAGGAGAAAGGGGGGTTATGTTCTGTTAAACTGAAGGAGAAACTCTCAGACTTTGGCTAACTCAGAGCCTATTCTTTATGACAACTCAGGCACACAGATGATGGCTATTTTTTCCCTATTTATCTTGCCACAAATATTTCGTGAAGCAACATGAAGTAGACCCTGTCATACAAGCACATTTAAGCAGCTGCATCGAGTGAAATTGAAGAGCTACTTAGCCCAGCATCCTGGTTTGATGATGGTGAGGAAGAGGTGCTCTTCCACAGGCACAAGAAAGACTTGCAGCAGTGCCCTCCCAACCTCCACCTACCTGCAAGTTCAGGGAATCCCTCTGCCTGGGGTGCCACCACTCTTCTAAGGAGGAGTGGAAGTGCAGCCAACATTTCAGCACCAGAAAGAGTACTATAGAAAAACTACTTCCAGTAAGTTGCAACTACAGTTTCCTCTAAAAGCACAGTTCAAGGTGTCGGCGAAAGCATTATTTAGAATAATAAAAGCCATTTAAGGGCTCAGATTCATCTATGCAACCTTCAGCAGTTGGTGTTACAATGAAAATTTGCCACAGCAAAAGTGAAGTTTTGTTTTTTGTCTTACTTATTCAGCACTGAGGAGTCGTAGGTGAGCAAAGAAACCCTTGTATGGATAAAGTCAAATCACAAGTAAATGCAAAAACCAACCAACCAAGCAAAATCCCCACCTTGCATGATCTACTACTGTAGAAGGATCAAAACTCATTTGCCGCACATTCAACTACTTTTCAAGAACTCTCATTCCTCCTGCCTCAAAAACGTCTTTTCATATTGTTCTAAAAGACTTACCCTGAACTATTTTATCTTCAGCTGATCTTTGCTCAACTACGTTATCTGTGAAGCATAGAAGAAAATAATGATAAAGAAAATTGAATATGTGTTTTTAATCCAACCAACCTATGCATGGGGACAAAAAGTAAGACATTCAAATGCTAATAAGATAAAGGGAAAAGAAAGAGTCAGCAAAGCTGGAAGACTAAAGGAAGAGCTTCATTTTATTCCTTTTGAAAATATCTTGCTTTGTCAACTCAATGCTTTTTCTTTGTGGTCAGATCTCGTTTGCTTGCAAGAGTCCTTCATGCCGAAAGAAGGGGGAAAAGATTTTCTAATGAGAATACAGCTGTTACAAGAAGCCAGAAAAGCAGCAGGATGCATTAAAGATGAACCACGTCTATCTAATGCATATCCTTTTCTCCTTCCTACCGCATTTTATACAGGCATTTTGGTAGCGTGGAGAAATGAAATAGTCACAGATTAATAAAAAAGAAACACACACAGACATTTTCACCATAACCTTTCTCCAGCACACATCAAACTGAGAAACAGTCATGTTAATTCACTTTAAGAAAACCTAACACAAGTTTGGCAGATAAACAATCCTCCTTTCTCCTTTTTTCCTCTTTTTTTGTTTGTTTTTCCATCATTCTGTTGTGCCTCTGCTTTCTCAAAGGCAGAGTTCCTGCTCCAGTACTTGCAATAAGCATGGCTTTTGGGGACCAGTTTTGGAGTCTCTTATCATACACCTACAGGAGCTCAGACGGGGAGCAGCACGGCCTCCCTCTGTGCTTGCTGGTAGGAAATAAGCCAACGCTGATCCAGAAACAGCAGCAGGGGGGCAGAGCCTGAACTATCAGCCTGCTGCTCAGCTGTACGACATTCCTTATCTCGACAGCAGAGTTTTATGTAAAGCGTTCCCCTGTTTCATGTGATCAGGAAGCCTACTTCTAACAGTGCTTCTTATTTGACAAGATCTTCTACTGTGCAAACTGGTCTAGCCTACTCCCTCACCATTCCTCTTGCATCCCACTTTGAGTGGGTGAGCTTAGAAAGAACTCAGTTGTCATTACTACTGTACATACAGAATAATTATGCTAACAAGTGATCAGTTACATTTACATACAGTGTTCTCAATGGAGCTTTATTATGTTATTATAGACACAAGAAGAGACAGGATCATTTCACCTTTATTATGGATTTTAACTTTCAAAAGCTTCCTGAAAATATGCCAACTATCTTAAAAATCAACAGCTTACTGAGATAGACTCCCCTCTCAAAACATCAAGTGTGAAGCTCTCTATTGCTAGATACACTTTTGTCAGCTTAAAAGTCATGAGAACTACTGCTGCTCTACAAATTTTCAGAAATTTCAGAAAATAAAAATGTCACAAGAGTTGCGGATCCATCTAAAATGAAGGGAGCTGTGAAAAATGTTGTCGCTAGTGCAGGAACTGTTTTCACTCCTTGTTTTTGGCAGAAGAAGTGAAACAGGCTATAAACATTTCAACGCCTGGCTCAGAAATAGCAGCAGACTCTTCCAAGACTTTTGTGTTACTAAGCCGAGCAGGGAAGGACAGGTTCTGCACGGAGCTCCCAAAATCTTTGGCCTGGTTATACAAAAGGGGCAGGCACAGCAGTGCTCAGTGCTGCCCTGTCTGAGCTTTCGACCAGCTCCAGCCCTGCAATTCACAAAGCCAAGCCAGGAACCCAAAAACAGCAGGAGGAAGGAGCACGCTGTGTCTACATGATGCAATGTGTAGGTGGCACCTGTAAGAGCCAGTGCAGGAGCAAGTTTCAGAACCAGAAACAATCCCCCTGTGTCAGCACGGTGATTAATGGGCCCCACAAAGGCAGCATGAGCAGCGCGTGATCCTCCTGGGATCCTCCTGTATGTATAATTTTTTTCCTACTCATACATATTAGGGGTGTGGGGGAGACACAACATATTTGTGCTCGCATATGTGCGAGCACAGCCCATCCTCTACCTGCTAGACATAGTCCTCGCAGACAAGAAACAGAGGCCTGAGTCCTCCTGAGTCTGCACTGAGGTCTCTCAAACCCCAGACGAGTGGTCTAGCCTGCTCACGATTGCTTCTTCCAATGTTTGCAGAAAAAGAAACTGGAGTTTTGGAGGGCTTTTCTCTCCAGGAAACGTTAGACACGAACTCAACATACATGGTGCATTATATAAGAATCTCTGGGCACACACAAAAGCTTTCTGACACCTCTTAAGAAACCTTCCACAGATTTACGAGAAGCCTCTCTGCTGAAAGTCAGACCTAGAAAATCATCTGAACGTTATTTTAACACAGAAGAAAGTGAGAGCAGCTCTGGTGAGCAGACAGCTCTGCTGCAGAGCCTGGACTCACATCTTTTTCCCTGTTGCTTCTCTGGGTGCCCAGGAAAAATGTTCAGGAAGATTCCCCACAAGTCCTCATATGCAAACTACAGATCTCACCAGAGAAACTTCGCAAGCTCGAGGAACACCCCTGTCAGCACCTGGGAGCCCAGGATGTTAAGCTGAAAGAAACAAGGCTTAGGGGAAGGAGCAGAGCATGTGATAAGCCCTTGGTGTTCACCAGCGTCAGCTTCAGAAACCCATGCTGCATTATCAGCTTTTAGTCTACTTCTAGATTTGTGAACCAAAGGTGACTGTAGGCTGCTGAGTCAGTAAGAAGAGAGCAGAAACGATGCACTGAAACTGTTCCTCTGCTGTCCTCCAGCTCTGCTGCTGCAGCAGGTATTTTACCCTCACACCAGGAGCAGTCACACCAAGGGCGCTCTGACAGTCTGTAACGGGACTCTGACTTCGCTTTATAGTCAAGTGTATTTGTTGCATACAACTACTACGGCTGTTCCCGGAGCTATTCGCATTTCTGTGCAGAGCAGGACTTCTTGGTACAGTTTATTTGCTGGTCACACACCAGCACCACACACACTGCCCCTAAGCTGGCCACTTTCTAACATCCCAGATCTGCCTGAAGGCCACATGCAGGTTTCTGGAGCTCTCCTTCCATTCTGCTGGTTTGCTCTTCTTAAAAACCATCGTTGGGTCATTTATACCAAAACAGCAGAAGTCAGAGAAAATAACTGTTAACAGTAACTAATACTAAACATACGTGGCTTAAAAAGGCATGTGAGAATCAAGAGTGTGTGTGGGGGGGGAGGGAAGTTCAGCAGAAATTTTAATAGGAAAGAAGCATTTTTAATGTAGTTTTTTAACATTGTTATAAAAATCATAACCAAACCCAGTAGGATTTGTTTGTTTGTTTTAGGTCCCTAGGGACTGCTGCCCCGGCCTGCAGAACAGAGAGGAATGCAAAACCCTCGTGGGAGAGGATTTTATTTCCTCCCCAAGCCTTTCATCCTCATGCAGGGTTTCTTCGGTTTATCAGTTCCTGACTCACCCTCTTCCCTAAGTCACCCGGCTTGTTTACGCTCACTTGCTGCCGCGCCTCCTCCTCTTCCCTGAGCTGCTAAAATTAGCATTGCAAAAGGTTTGAACATCCTTGAATGAGAATTAGCTAACACATAGGAGCCATAGGATGTATGCAGGCCCACAAAACATGCCTCTAGCGCAGGGACCACAGTGCTGATACCAGCTGCAGAACTGCCCTCCGTAACCAGGCCCAGGCAGTACCAGAAGAAAAGCAGAGCATTTCCCCCAGGGAGGTGCATACCCAGAAAGATGCTGCCTATCGTTTTGCCTTCCAAATGCAAGAGCAGCAAGTGAGTTGTTATTTCTTGCTTAGATACAACCAGATTTTGAAATGGAAGCTCTAAAAGTTATCTGTCATAGCGTGTCATACATCATAAGAGGTGTTCAACCATTTGTTCATCTGTATTAAGTGATGTATGGCTCAAGAGGATAAATATAGACCATATTACTATATATATGTATTTACTATATATACATATAGACTGTAGACCAAAACCCTACTAACCTTAGCACATTAATCCAGCTGCCCCAGTTCAGGAGCTCCCTTCCAAATCCGAACCCTCAGCTAGCACCCAGGTTGCGTTGGTACGCACCAAAACAAGGCTGTAGTAACATGCGGCCCTTTACAAATGTGTAATTATGATGGTGACAGCCCCAAACCAGTTTTTTTTCTTCCACTTCCATTTGGAGTTTCCAGCAGACTAAGCTTTTTGCTCTTTTCATTCAGCAGGCGTTTCAGCATTGTTCTGCAGGAATGAATCACTGAGTCATCCACTCCGATGTTGCAGTCTCGCTCTCCCCAAAATGCGTGTTGTCATCGTTCCTGTCACAAGGCTCCAAAGGCCCCATTAGATTAACAGACAGGCTAAGAACATTCCTGCACAGACAGGAAAAGCAACTTCAGCCCTTTTGCCTGGAAGAGTCAAGATGATCCTCCCCTTGTTTAAGATGTCATTATCTAAGATCCCTTCCTCCTCGTGCCTCATCCGCTTGTCAGCCTGGAGATTAAAATCCTCACGTTTCCAGCCGCATTTTACTTGCTTTTACAGCGATGCAACACGCTAATAAATTCCTCTCCTGCTTCACCTCCCTGGATTTTTATATTGCCATTAAGGAAGAGATTCATCTGGCATCTTAGACGAAGATATCCTCCATTTAGACAAGCGTGCGTGTGTGTGCCGAGTATTTTCTTCAGATTTCCTCTCCAGCTTTTAGAGGCTACAGTTAAGACTGGATGCGTTTCACTGAACACATTTCTGAGCCAACCTGCACTTTTTACTTGTGCTTTTTAATGATTGAATGGAGTTTAGAGAGGACCAGCAGCTTGCTTCTCCCTGAGCCAGACACTTGCAACTATACACTAATACCGAGTTGTGGCTGTATCGTGCATATTACACATCTTGTACGGTGAGGAGAAATGAAATAAGAGGAAATGACAAACTGTTTAGGTAAAAATATCGTTCTAGAAAAGTGTCCTCAAGGTACTCCATATTAAAAAAAAAAAAAAGTAGTAGTAGTAGTATGCAAATATGGCTGAGTTAATTGCCTTCTTAAAAAACATCTATTGAAGCAGTATGATTAGAAAAGAAACAGGCTTCCTTCCAAGGGCAAATTAAAGCAAACAAACTGCACATTTCAAGAATGTTTTTCTGCTCACTGTCAGTTCAATTTTGGGAAGAAAAAAATATTATGAAGCATTTCTAGTACCAAAAAGAAAACACACTAACCTTGTAGAAAAGAAGGAAGAGATTAACGAATACAGGAACCATACCCAAAAAAGTCAGCTCCTGCTTCATTCCAACTGGCAAACGGTTACATATTTCAGCCCAAAATTTTGAAGGGGTGGGAGTAAGGAATGAGCTTTACTGTGCTTACTCCTCTACCAGCTGACCATTCTTCTGTTTTTCTGTACAGAGCCGCAACCAATTTGCAGGACAAGATTAAGTGCAGCTAAAGCAAAGTTAAGGCTTCGATAAAGAGCTCTTGACCCAGCAGTAAGGGCTGGAGTGAGACTGACTCGCCACCAGCACTACCCCTGTTGGCATGAACCTCCAAACATCTGATGGAAGCTCGCGTGAAACAGTGAGCTTCGTTACCCTCTACCTGGGGGTTTGTTATAAACGTCTCTGCAAAAGGAAAGGATTCAGCTAGAAATGTTGAAGTGGTTGATCAGAAGCTTTTCAGACTACAGCATGAACATGAAGAGTAAAATATTCGCAAAAATGTGTGCCGTACACAGACACTGTAACCACACACTAAGGACTGCAAATGGATTCGCCAGCTATGGAAGTGTTTGGTGACCATACAATGTTTCAGTAGCAAAATGTAGACCCTACTTCAAACCAGAAATCAGTTCTGGGAAGTCCTACCGTTTCTCTTGCACACCAGATTACATTAAGAAATCAGACAGGTCCCATATAGTTTAAAGAACAATTTGTTAACAGCAGCTTAAGCAATACATCTTCGGGAACGTAGGAAGTATGAGGTAACTCTGTGCTGCACAAATAAGAATTGAAATAAATCATCAAACCAGCAAGCCAATTCAGAGCTTTCAGCTTTTGATTGATATACCAATCATGATACCTTTTCCAGGTATCACTGGAAACTGGTATCAGCTCACTATAAATTCTTGCCCAGCTTCCTTTATCATGCCTCCCTCTTGCACTTGGGGGAATAAAATATCAAAGAAATATTGTCAAAGGATAAACAAGCCACAGAAAATTAATTCCAAGTCCTTGAGAACATGCTGAAGATAAAATACAAGTCTTAAATTATTTTTAGATTATAATCTAGTTATTGAATACAATCTATAACCTTGTTATTTTTACCTTCAGAAAACATTTAACAAGTCTTGCGCACATAAAAACAGCCTTCCTATTCTGAAGTTCAAAAATTATCCAGTAAAATGACCATCTGCGGAAGCAATTGAGCAAGACCTCCACTTGTTAGAGAACTCTGTTTCTATCAACTTAAAGGAATGCTTTTTCTTCTTTTTTTTTTTTTTTTTTTTTTGGTTTTAACTACCAAAGTTAGATCTGTTGAAATATAATCCCAAAAGTCTTATAGGCGCTTCTAGCTGTGCACGAGAACTTCATCATATATACACAAATACACACACAGTCATTCATACACATACATATACAACCAAACAAGTAACACCACGTCTACAAAGACTTTCATCTGTTATTGTTTTTTTTATACCAGAAATGCTTACCAGTATTTCCTATATTACTAAAGAAATGTGTTTTATGCTACTTCACTTGTCGAAACAGCTTACAAGGAAGTGCATTGGTTGTCCCTTCAGAAATCTTATTTCTTACAGCTATGACTAGACGAAACACACTTACTGCAATCACCAGTAATGCTGGCTTAATTCTAAGATAACCTGAAGATGTCAATAGTGAGACTTCACATAAGTAGCTTTTGTCATGTAGTGATGTATGCTGTGAGGAATGCAATAAGGAAAAAAATATTTAAATGACCTGGTAACCTTGGGAATGCTAAGTTCTTCCTAAAGAAACGTCAGCCCATGCATTATCCACGCATCAACACACCAGAGAATTCCGATGCCTCCTTCTGCAGCTTTGGAGAACATAAACACCAATACACCACGCCTTTTTTTTTCCAGCAGGCCTAAGCCACTCATTTCCATGGAACATTAATTTTATACTTACGCAAAAAGTGTTTTTCCAGTAAGGCTATTTCCAGGTGACCTTTGATCTCATTCAGCCTGTCAGACTCCGTTCTGTTAAAATCCTGGACTCCTGAAGCCATGATGATGGTCCCTGGACCAGCCTATAAGAAAGCCAGAACATACTGACAGCTCAGAGGCACATTTTGGGGTCATTTAAATATATCAACTTACTTCTGGGGCAGTAAACAGTCGGCCATGGGAGAAACACGCAAGTATCAACAAGTCGGCGTGCCTCTTATTCGTTGTTAAACTGCCAAAATGAGTGGAAACTAATGCAGTGCACAGCATCTCCTCTCCCATGTGAATTTACAGATGGCACTTATGCAACCTCAGGGAGTTACACAAAACAGACATTTTTTTTTTGCCCCCTTACCAGTTCTGCTGCATCATCATTTTATCCTTTCTTCACGTGGTTTAAAAAGGCACACTTATACGATCCCTCTCCTCTTCCCATTCAATGAAGGGTGAACGCAACACACTTACATATAAAATTATGAAACTAGCAGAAGAACTAGTTTTCTAGATATTCACTGAGTTATTAGGCAGCACATGCTGTATTCTGCATAACCGTTTATGTGATGTGTAACTGTGAAGACTGCAGCCTCTCTGCAAGCAGGGGACCGCCAGTCACCCTCCTCCAGCACTGCCCACTTACTGCTGAGGGATGTGGTTGGCGCCCAGAAGACCTTCCAGGAGGACCAGGGGAGGGGAGAGTCAGGAGACTGTGACCTGACCGATTTACTGCTGTCACCAACAGGCCCCCCGCGCGCTGGAAATACTGCGCAGCACAAGAATTAAAGAGCAACGTGATCAGTTCAGAAGAACAGCAGTGACAACTGCCACCTCCACAAAGCCAGCAGAGGAAAAAAATGAACCCACGCAGCAGAAGGCAGGTGATGCTGCCCATTTCTCCTAAAGCGAGCATTTTCAAAAGGCAGGGGAAGGGGTGGCCGAGGGCACCTCCTTGGCGGTGCAGGCTTAGGCCCCGTGTGCGGTTCCCACTGGCCCTAAATCCATCAGCGAGGATTACGGGAGCTTCTCCAACAGCTTACACCCCAAGCTGAAGCACTAGATTACAGGAACCCACATCTTGAAAAGGATTTTAAGACCAAAAGGGATTTATCTTAAGCATTTCCCCACCCCTTGTTTACCTCTGAAGACATACAGAGACTGTACTGCTTTCCACAGTCGGTTACATACATTTAACCACGACGGTTTAATTACATACTTACATAAACTCGGCTAATTTACAAGAAAGTTAATTAAAATACATTTTCTAGCTTTCAGGAAAGATGCACAGACAGCTCACTGACAGCAAAGCGCTTTCACTGTTGGGATTGATTCTCACTGTTCAAATAAAGCGGTGTGGAGATCCCCATTAAACATCTGTTTTCTTGCTCGGGCTGGGTTTAAGCCTCAGAACTCGTCAATGCAGGCAAACTAGGACGCAGTGGGCATTTACTGCATGACATTTACCTGGCACCAGCTCCCCACCTGGGGTTGTTTCATGCTGTGCCGAGCAGGGATGCTACTTCCAGCCCCGAAAGCAGCACGGTGACACCCACGCAGCCCCGCCAAGCTGCCGGCCCCGATGACAAGAGGCTGCTCGCCCAGCAGCATTCCCGTGCTGCTCCCCACCTCGGAGCACAAGCATCCCCGCACCACGCCACGGCAGACAGACTGACTGGCCGACAGACTGACCCCGCAGCAGCCCTGGCTCGGGGAGCTGCAGAAATCTGCACGCACCAGGTTTCCCATCCACGCGTGCCCCCGGCCAGCGGGGCGCAGTACGATGGGCTACCTGCCACCGCTCCGGCCTCTGCTGAAGAGTAACAGCTCCACGAGCGCGGGATCGTGATTAACCTCGGTGTTTTCTCATCTATAAACCTGCACCATGTGTGCCCACTGCTGCAGGATTCAGTATTTTGGCAGACAGAGCCCCGAAGAGGAAGGTGTGGCAGAAGTCAGCAGATCCTTCCAGTTATTTCCCCCTGAGGTGGGCTGCATTTCAGAAACCCAGCTAGGAGAAGCAACTCCACTTCTGACTCTTCAGTGATGCTAAATCTAATTAAAGCCCCGGATACCTTGGCTGAACCTTTTAGGAAGCAGGAAAAGGCAAAAAGTGCACACAGCACTGGGGACATAATGCTAAGGGTGAAAAGGGTTCATTTGGAAAGTCTACAGACGTGTACATCTGCTAAAGCATTAGGCCCAAGAACTCTGACATTAGTTAATGGGTTAAAAATCAGCAGGTGCACATAATTAATCTAACCCAAAATGTTCACAATGACCTTCTAAGTTAGGAAAAATAATAACAAGACAAGTTAAAACATAGGGCTGCTTGCTAAGAATGCTAGGAGCAAGATCACACAATTGTTTTATAATAATAAAAAGGTTTAACCAGAATAGGAAGATATACAGCAAGACAAGTTCGGTGGAAAATAGAGCCCTCTTCCCAAAATTAGTGAGGTGTACTAATGAATACCATCTAGCAGTGCTCAGAAAACTGAGTATTTACAGGAAAGAGATATGGGAGACATTTAAGCAGACGGTTCTTCTGTCACATTTTTCTCCACACCAACACACCTTGTTCTGTCAAGAGGTGTTAATGGGCTAGAAAGATAAGAAATAAGGCTGTCACATTCACCAGAGGTCAACCGCCTGCCCCTGCATTAAACAACTACCTACCTCTGCCTGAAGTAGGCATAACTGACTCCGCTCAGAGGTGAACAAAAAAATGCTCTTATAATTCCAGTGTTAACTGGGTAATAATGTTGCTTTCTTCTGCTGCCTTTGTAGGACAGTGCAGGGACTTGGATTAACTAAACTTTACTGTACAGGTGCCCTTCTTGCTTCTGCATGACTCAGTAAAAGCCTTAAAGCCTTCCACAGATTTCTGCTTTTCCATCCCCTTCTGCCTTCCCAGCTTGGACAGTATCTGACACAAGAACCCTCTTAAAATGTTGGCAATCACTATTATTTAGTGAGGAGGGCTTCACAGTGCCTAGGAGGACAGCAAAATGCCACGGAGTCAAGCAGGAAGAGTTGCAGTCAGAGGGGTTAAAGGAAGATTTCTAATGACGACAGACTGCCTGTAACCCGCTGTCAGAGGTCTGAGTTCCTGCTCCAAGCCACATAGAGCTCCGGATCTGAAAAACCACATCTCATCGACCCACAAATACATTTTTACAGCCATCACCAGTTTGGGCTTTTTGTGACAGCACCTCTCGACCTGAGAGCACTTTGCCTTCCCCACCCACATCCCCCTCCATCCTGCCAGCCCTGGCATTTTGTTCTGTGCGCTGAGCTCCAAGAACACCATCACTACGCACCTGTAGCAAAGGTCTCAGTAACTTCTCCACTGAGCAAATACGGATCTGTCTTCTCCATCTGCAGGGCAGTACATTTCAGCATTATGTAGCAAAGCAACTGTCCGTCTCTTTCACTACATCACAGAGAGACGATTTTTCTCTAGGACTACCTAACAAGATGCCAGTCTCACTTCCAGGTTTGTAATTAACCTGCTAGAGAGGAGCAACTTCCAAACGAAGCACATACTGGTGCAGCACAGGTACAGATGACTGTCATTTTAGCTGCAATTTGCCCGAGGCAATGGTTGCCGGACCTAGGGAGACTCTAGCTCAGACATAACGTCCTGCCCTTCACTCCTCTCACCCAGCAAAGCCCTCAGCGCTACATGAAGAACACCCACAGTGCATACAACGCCTGGATTACTTTCCTTGTATATCCACATGCTACGGAATTTAGTGCCCCGGGTTTCTCAGCTGACATTGCACGTGGAGGCTTCTCACTAAGAGTGGGCTCACCATGGCTGCTGCACGTACCTGGTGTAAGGAAAGGAAAAACTCCCAGCCAGACTGCTCGAGAACAAAAGCATCTGCGTGAACTGTTAATCCTTAACAGCTATTCTGGGAAGCACACCCGGACCGGGTAGCTCCCAGAGCACCGCTACATTTTGCATTAACTTAAAAAGAAAAAAGAAAAAAGACAAATCTAGTGTTAGCCTGTTGTAGAGACTTTTAATATCTCAACCGTAATGTTTGCATCATTCTCTGTATCTTCATATTGTTGTAAATGAGGCAACTGATACAAAAGTGTTTAAGGTTTCAACTGTCATGTTTCAGGAAAAGCCAAACTGTACTGGAACAGCAATTAAATTAATGTTTTCTGTGCCATAGTAATTCACATTTAATCCTAGTGCACTGCCAGGGAACTTGCCTAAGTAGATTAGACTGCTTGCAGTACAATATGCCAGGTACAAGAGAGCTTCAATTTGCAATCCTCGCTGCGAGGTCAGTGCAGAACCTCCACGGGCTGAAACACAAGTTTGTTCCTTCTCCCTTTTGCCGAAGGGGACGTGATCCTCCGCTGCAGCGAGTTCGTTGCACGCAGTACTGTATGTTTTCTCCTTCTTATAAAAATGGAACATTTTTCACATTAACAGTACATAAATTCATCTATAGCACAAAATGATGAGACAACTTCAGAAGAGGCAAGACAAGCCAGAACTGGCAAATACAAGGAAGGGCTAGGATTTTCAGGGTACAGCCCCGCTCCCTGAACATCTGCAGTGTTTTAAAGCTTTTTTGCTTTTTTAGGTGCTGCCAAATACAAAATTGGGATTAACAGAAAGGAACCCATGTTGCACCTACAGAATAGGAAACTGTGACAGCACTGAATACAGGGGACTTTAATTAATTGAGCAATGTGAATTATTCGCATAATTCACAAATTATGTTAACTTCCAACATCACAACATGACCGATGCTGATACGTTCACTACAAGGAAGATGGAACGGACCAGCTTACCCACTCCACCTGTTCCTTTGATTGTGGTGTTTTGACAAAGCAATGCTGAAATAACGGTGCTGCATATGGTGCTGAATGTCCAACGTTTACAAAAAACTACTGCTGAAGTGGGAAGGAAGGAAGAATCTGGGAAGCAGCTGACCTGAAAGATGCTTAGCAAAGAATTAACTTGTTAACCAAGACAGCTGCCTGTGCTAGATTTGATCACAGCGTCCAGGTACCCACAGAAACCCCAGAAAACACCTGCTATCCCAGAAATACCAGGTAGTAAGGGCACTTAACTGAGCGACAGGAGAAGTACCCACACAAGCAAATGGACAGCCTGTAGCTGAGAGCAAGCGAGTTCAAATCAAGAGCAAGATGCATTTTGAACAGAGCCTCAGAACAGAAGTCAAAGAAAAATAACAAATCTTCAAACTCCAGGGCTCTCCTAGCAGTAACCAGCTGTTCTTATGGAACCGCTGCTTTACCCAAACACCAGTGTGGATGTTTATTATAGAACTACCTAGGTAAAGCTCCCAGTTGTGAGACAGAGAATAAGATTCCCTTATCTGATCATCCTTTCTATCTGTTCAGAGGACAGAAATTCTGCATGGGCTACTTCTGTAAGATGTGAAGCGCTGGGTCTAGTTCCCACTGCTGTATTTGTGGCTTGTGACTGAACACTCACCTAAGTTCCTGGAGGTATATCCCAGAGGATGCTCTTCTTTGCAGACAGAGCTCTGCAGCTACAAGCTTTTAAGACAAGGCATTTTCCCCTAAAACCTCCATTTGTGGCAAGTTTTTGCATATGCTCGGCAAGTTCAGACACATCCATAAAGAAGAGGCAACTGATCTGCACATTTCCAATGCGCGCTCTGTACCCCTGAGGCACAGTACAGAAGGGCCTTTCATTCATGTGACTGTGCTGCACTGTTCTAATAGACCAAGATCTTTCTTTAATGGCTCTGTAATGATTAATACACCAGACTGAAAATTAAAAAAAAAAAAAAGAAGAAGTAGAGAGGGGCAGAGATGAAGCCTTTGACAAGAGAATGGCTGACAGTGGAGTCAATGACATCTGGGTACTGAAGATGCAGATAAGAGGACTGGGACTCAAATTCTGCATGCCTGTGCTCTTTTCTAAACCACCAATCTTGCTCTCCCAAGCCCACCAGTTCTGCATTTTCAGAGAAACAGTGAAGCAGAGAGAAGTACAGCACCAGCTCGCATGTGTATGAAAAGACATAAGCCTAGTTTCCATTTATGCATGAGACTTGCATTGACTTCTGCATGCTTTGAACAACTCCCTAAAGTATTCAGCAGGAAGAAATCAACACAACTGGGTCTTTTCATGGTCCCTCTTCCAGACAGCATAATCACAGTACAATGCCGTGCTGCTTTCAAAGCCTATGAAAGACAACAACCCTTTATAAGCAATTTAAGATCTGAGTTTCAGTCGCTGACTTAAAAATAATTCAGGCAGAACTCAAGAATCTGATGGCAGTAAGAAACAGAAATAATTAAGAATCCCTCTGTACACAGTCTCAGACGCTACCTTAATATTGACTCAAACATACAAGAATTACTTTTGTTACTCCTGTCACCTCTGCAGCGCAGGGGATTATTTCCTCACCCTTCATTTTACGGATGGGCAGCAGCACTTAGGGGGACAGATGTCTGCCAGAGCCAAGTGCTAATCCCCCAAATTTCCCATGTGAAACCTATCCCTTATACTCCAGATCTCTTTCCTCATACAAGTTTGCTTGTTTGGCCAGTATTTGTAACACAGCTGCTGCTCTTACCCAGTTCCAGCATCACACTGGCTTTGGAACTCACTAACACCATGAGCAGGGCAAAATAACAAGTTTGATACTGTTCTTGCTTCCCCCCCACACTTTCCCTCTGTTTTTAAATAGCTATGCTCAGCTGTATCCCATGGAGTTAGATCAGGACAGACTGTTTAATCAGCCAGAGAGCAAAGTGCTTCTCTTCCGATTGTTTTCTCAAATTGTTCCGTTCTGTGTGCTGAGAAAGTAGACTACCACGACCAAAGATGTGTAGCTGTGAGGCTCTATTGCTAGCCAAAACTGTGAGTTTACTACCTGATTCCTTCTGCCACACCACCTTGCATCTACTGTCCTCCTAAAGAAACACAGAAAATACTATCTGGGCCTTAATTCAGATCTTTCTGTAGCTCTAGTGTTGCCATACACATTGTCCTGACTGGATACAAATCACATTCCCTGCTCTCCCCACATTAATATAATGCCTTAATTTAATGAAAATAGCCAGTATTTACCTAAAACAAGCTCAGAAAATACCACGTTGGAAGGGCAGAAACACAGAGTATAGTCAGTACATACAATCCATACTTATTAACAAGTGACAGATGTCTTCAGCACAATAAAAGCGAAGGAAAGGCATTCAAAAAGACCTTCCTTGTGTGAGGAGCTTGAGGATATGAATACAATAGACTTTTTGTGGCAGAAAATGCTCTGTCATTACCACTTGTTTGTTCCATGATCATAGGAAAAATCTGGCAAAACAGCTCCATATAAGCACATTGTATGCGATGCTATACAAGAAAATTCTAGTTAAAAACAAACAGCAGTAAAACTAATAGCCACTGAGAAGGACACAAGCTGCCAACCCCAGAGGAAATGCTCAGCCTTACACAGTTCGAAAGCTTTCAGTCTAACTCCTCTAAGCAGCGAGCACGCCCTGTGCTGCTGGAAATGTGAGCTTTCAGACAGCAGCTGGACTGACCACACGTGGGGACAAAAACTGCGTGGTGAGTTCCCAGGGAGCTACAAATTCCAACTTCAACAGTTAAATTGCCAAGTTGTAATTTAGATTGTACCCACGAGTCCAAGCTCAAGAAGCCACAGCCATTTCAGAAGTTAAAGGAGGATTTTTTATTTCTTTTCTTAAACCAATATTCAACGCCTCCTGAAACATTTGCTGTTTAAAAATGACAGTTCTATTGGGATGCTTCTGCTTACACATGCCAAAAAGTTGTCATAACTGAGGAGTCTTGCAGAGGGTTCGGCCAGCACTGTGACAGGGCAGTGTCACTGGACACAACACCGCAGCACAGAGCCAGGCAGCACAATCCTCTAAGTGACGCCATCAGAAACCGTACACCTACAGCTCTGGTCAGTGGCATCTGAGCAGTTCTGGATTTCTCAGGATGAAAAGCATCTAGATGTCTTTCCTTCATATTTATTTGTTAGTGTTTTAACACAACAAATAAAACTTGACACCATTCAGAAGCACATCCAAGGTTATCAAACCCTTCAAAAGCCCATCAAACCCTCCAACCTACAACATCTAAAAGCAATGGCAGAAAGAGGGAATCCTAATATTAAGAAATGACTTTGACATTTCCATAAAATGGAAGCGTACTCAAATAGCTTTATTCCTAATGCACACATCTTCAGCTGTTAAATCCAAAATACAGGGGCAAGGAATTAAAGATTTGTTTTTTTTTTTTCTATGTGAGAACAATACAACGTAATATAATGACACTTAAACAAACCAAGTACTTACAGGGTCTCTCAGCTCTTCATTGTCTCGGGTTGATGTTCGAGGTATTTTCACCGGGATTTCATCTCCACATTCAGTGTCAGAAGCATTTGGAGACTCTGCTAAATCAAGGAACTCATCTCTCTTGTGACCTCTGAACCTTATTTTGTCCAACTTCTTTAGCATGTTCAGCACTGCACTTTTCTGCTTTACCTTAACATGACGGTTGGAGTCTCTGCAAGAAACAAAACATCAGGAGTACTTTAGAAAACTTGCAACAAACCTAGAAACACATTCTGATCATTAGCTACCTCTAACCATTTTTTCAAGTGTCTTGTTGCCCCTGGAGGAGAAACAATTTGCAGCATATCCTTTTTAAAGACATTTTTAACAGATGAGTGGTTTTCATTAGTTGGTAATTTACCACCTTCCCCCACTATTACAGCCTCTTTCTCAGGGCTGTTTTTAAAGACAGGATGGGCACAAGCTCACAACCTGCACCCCAAACAAAGATTAAAAAGTCTGTTCTTAACAGCTTACTTTAAACAAAAAAACCTTCAGTTAAGTCCACATTCTTCAGCTTGCTGACATTTCTAATCAAAGGCATGAAAATCCACTAAGCATCACAACTTATCTCTAAATTCCCTGAAAAAAAATGGAGAAAAAGAGTAGCAAGGCTATCATATCACCCTCCTACTTCAGACTAAGAAAAAAGAAGATAATGATTTATTGAAGAGCTCCCATCAAAAATTACATTGATAAATCGATATAATCCATATTCAAATGCACAGCCAAAATCCTTAAAATTAGCACTGCTGACAATCTTGCACACCCAGAGAAAGACCTTTTTTAGATTTCTACTGCTCCCTTTGAGATAAAAAGAAGAATCATGTTATTAGTGATGTTTTCACATTGTTTAAAGGTAGCATAAGCAAAAGTTTACTGTTAAGTGCATCAGTGCGGCCAGCGTTTTTGCAGATCATGCAGATGCTACCCCATCTGGAGGAATAGCAAATGCCCAGAACACCTCACTTCTGGGGCCCATACATTGACAGGAGCAATACTTGAACTTAAACTGAAATTATAGTTCAGAAACCCCACTAATATATTTTTTAAAAGATAATATAACAAAGCCAAATTAATATATGTAAGTTTATTGTAATCATAGCTTTCTAAGATACTGCACTGCATCACTTATGATTTAAACTGGACCCCCTGAAGCATCCTGATTCAATGCTCTACACCTATCACACAGTGTACCCGAGGTCGCAAGCTCCAACTTAAAAAAAAAAAAAAGTTAGGTTTTGATCCTACCGCTTCAGAAAACTACCACTGGCAGTTTATTGCAAGCCAGCCACAATTTTTTCTTGTGCAAACTCTGGTCTTCAGCTCAGAAACCTCCATACAGAGGATGCTCTAATGCTCTCCTCAAAGAACTTCTGCTAGTTAAAAATCTGTACTGATGCACTTGTTCCCATTATCATCGTCCCATCCTCTTTCCCTATAGTCAAGATTGCCCTCCTCATCACTAGAAGAAACATGCTTAGCCGACTGCACAACACCTCCTAACACAAACCTCGTTTCAACAGAGCTTTTCTTCTTTTCCTGAAGACCCTCCAGCACTTCTGCAGCAACTATTCGCACCAAGTCCAAACCAGATCGTTCCCTTCACAACCTACCTTAGTTTGCACCTCTGCCAAGGTTTATTAGCACCCTTAGCTTAAACACAGAAGTTTGAAACTAATACAAATCCCCCAGAGCACAGCTGGCTAAGAAAAACCAGCCTCGTCCTTTATCGGAGATCCTTAAGGTTGCAGCCGTATGTTTATTCTTCCTCTTCAGCCTCTTGTGGTAACTCTACCCAAGGTTATTTTCTACGAACTGCTTTTCTTTGAAGTTCTATTACTTGTCAGAGCTAAGTTTAAAATAGAAACACTTCTGCTCATTCATTGCCTATATGATGAGGAAAGTTGTCAGCTATCACATCCAGAGCTATCTGTAGGCCCTGCTATTAATAGCGACTCGAGAACAAATGCTATCAGGGCAGTTTAAACCTCTGATAAGCACTGGCACAGACGTATCACGCTCCCTCCCGCCTCAGAGATCTCCATCTGCGACCAGCCAGCGTTACCTAGGACGCAGGTCAGACCCACACCACAGCAGTTCTAAACCAAGCCCCTCTGCTCCCCATCCCTGCCATCGCTTTCAAACAACACGGCTGCAGGCAGAAATAACACGGATGGGGTAGGGATCATTGAATCCTTAAGGTTGGAAAAGCCCTCCAAGATCACCTGGTCCAACCACCCCCTACCACCAATGTCACCCACTAAACCCTGTCCCTAAGCACCACGTCCAACCTCTCCTTGAACACCCCCAGGGACGGTGACTCCACCACCTCCCTGGGCAACCCGTCCCAGTGCCTGACTGCTCTTTCTGAGAAGAAATGTCTCCTCATTTCCAGCCTGAACCTCCCCTGGCACAACTTGAGGCCATTCCCTCTAGTCCTGTCACTAGTTACCTGTGAGAAGAGGCCGACCCCCAGCTCCCCACACCTTCCTTTCAGGCAGTTGCAGAGAGCAATAAGGTCTGCCCCGAGCCTCCTCTTCTCCAGACAAAACACCCCCAGTTCCCTCAGGCGCCCCTCACAGGACTTGTGCTCCAGACCCCTCACCAGCTTCGTAGCCCTTCTCTGGACACGCTCCAGGGCCTCGATGTCCTTCTTGTAGTGAGGGGCCCAAAACTGAACACAGTGCTTGAGGTGCAGCCTCACCAGAGCACAGTACAGGGGGACGATCACCTCCCTGGTCCGTCAGTGTCAGTATTTCCTAATATACTTTTCAGCAGGCTGACCGTTAAAAGAAGAAATAGTAAAGAATCATGTTCCTAGGCATTTTTCAAAGTATTTTAAGTACAAGAAGGTGTTATATAGAAATACCTGCTCAGTTATAATTTAAAACATTAACATTTTGTCTGAAACTTGTCCGAGTGTACCAGGCTTACAGATTACTTATCTACATTGGATGATCCCGACAAAAACCTAAGCTTGCCAACAAGCTCCTATGGAAGCTCATTACTTGGCCTCAACCCAAGCACGCACTCTAAGACAGGCTTTTTATGCCAGCATCCTATTCTTCCAACAAGCAACTTTTTTTTTTTTTTAGACAAAGATCAATAAATACAGCAACATTTCGACACTTTCATGTTCACTAGAAGAAAAGCTTCTCAGAGATTTTGTATTCCAAGTGACTTGGATGAAACCTAGCTAAGCTTGAGGAAGCAAATGAGTCTTTAGTAAGACGTAAGACCAGATTCTGACCTGTAATTAGATTTCTTGTAAAACACAGTAACTAAATACCAAAACACCTGCTCCACCACCACAGCTATTGAGCCCCTTCCCCTTCTCCCCACTACCCAGCCACATCCCAGCCTCAGCTAGTTCAGCTCTAGGTTTTGGGCTGTTTCAGACAGATCCCCTACTAGCAACACCAAACCTGGCATGCAGCTTTGTACTTGCAGAGCTACGAGCAAGGACGAAGGCCCATGTCTCCTTCTTCTTTCGAGCTAACCACCAACAGACAGAAACACAACTATTTTAACTCCGTGCACTGTGAACACACACTCACCTCCTAACAGTCATAAATGTGACAACAGTTGTTCTCACTAGCATGCTACAAAAAAATGACAAATAAGACTGTTATCACCCTCGTAAATTATTGATTTGAGGAAAATAAAAGCGAATCCCTTCTCCCTGGTCAAGATCATTTCTGCACACGAACGCTGTACTATTAACGCAAGCAATGAGCGATCTTTTCCACGTCCAGCTCTGTCACGCAAAGCACACAGTGCAACAAGGCAGACGCTGACTCTGCAAGACTGATTTAGGTCCAACTTTGTTGCACCTCAGCCAGATCTATTAATACTACCAGACCCCCTGCCATAATATCGTCAGGATATCTTACATTAACGTGCTTGCAAGCAAGGCTATTCAGGCACCCGGCTTTTTTTTAAGAAGGTGGCTTTTATTTCTCTCGTTGCAGTGGCAGAGGTCAAATCAGCAAAATTAAATACCAGCCTGTTAAAATTATCCTGAAGTCCCAAATCATCTAGTAACAAACTAGGCTATGGCTTACGGACATAGGGAGGGCGTGATAAGTGAAAAAGATCTGCATTTTTCACATTTGAAAAACAAACAAATACTAGAACAGTAAAATATCTGTAAAGGTTTATTTAATTGACATTAATACCCAGCTGCTTTTACAGCTTTTAACCCCTTTTACAGAGGGCCAGAGAAGAAAAAATTTTTGGGACCTCAATTAACCCCAAAATAACCATCAGATATTCATTTGAACTAACATGTCAAGATCCCAACCCCAGAAACAACATATACACACATTCCAACTTCTGATAAGGAGAGAAATTCAGGTTTCCCCAAACTTCCACATAAAAATTGCAAGGAGATCTGGAGCAGCTTCCCTGCCTGTGACTGCAGAGAGGCTTCAGAAAGGAGGTAACCAGCTGCCGGGGAATGCCCAGAGCCCGCCTGCCCAGCGCGATCCACGGGGTATCAGTTACAGGGCTTGCTACTATGGAAATGCCCTCACCCCTTCATAGCACCGCTCCCCCCACGAACTGCCAGATTTTTGGCAGGTCCCAGTTAACACCGGCATCACTTGCTGCCCTGCAGAAGAGACAAACACGACCTGCTCTTGCGTGATTGTGGAAGGCTCATCCCTCACCAAGAGCATCCTACAACTTGCTTAGAGGTTTCAGTTTTCTCTTCACATCCAGTCTTTGACACATGAACATGCTGAATCAGGGTATGAGGTCTCGCAGACCTTGCAGAGATTCAACAACTAAAGTTTAATGTGCACTTTATCAGCAGAAGGGCTCTGCTTCACAGCCCTGTGATTCGTTTTTCATCTGTTAACAAAATGCAGAGCCACTACACAAAGTCAAACAGCATCTCCTCAGCAAGCATTCATCGGGAGCCTGGGAAAAAAAATACAGCACCATAAAACACTAGAACATTATGGATGAACTTTATGTTAAGTCCAAAGGCCACAGCAGACTGACACAGCGAAGCAACCACTGAAGCACCTGTGCTCCTTTTGCTAGTAAAACAGCATTTCCGAAAGCTGCAGACAGAATCGAAATAAATCTAACATACCGCTGGTTTCTCATCTTCACACCTCATTTTCCTTCACATCCTCCTTTGAAACTCAAAATGTTTTTCTACAGAAGTGAAAGGTAAGAGTGCTGGTACTCAGTAAGAGCACGACTGCGTGCGTGTGAACAAACACAGGCAAGTGTCAACACCAGGATGTTTTAGTCTTATCATGAGGGAGGGACATGCAAACGGAGGGAGTGGAAAGTATCAGGCTTACATTAGGTATTCATTACTCCTTCACCGAAGTGCTCCAGTGTATTATCTTGACAGGAAAGCAGGAACACAGAGAGCTACGTGGATGGTATGAACGTACTAGCTGATACTTAAAGTACTGCAAACAAAGCTCGTTGTGTTTTCTTCAGGACATGCCTAACCAAAACTGGAACCCTTGGTAAAATACCAAAGCCTACAACAGGTTCACGGACCACCTCTGTACAGTGTTTTGTGCAAAAGGTTCCCTCTCAACATTACTTTCCCCTTTTTCTTTTTAATGGACAGAATCTCATCTCAAGCCATTGTCTGAACATTTTGTACTTATTAATATTTCAAAAACTTTAACCAGAGAAAGATCAACTGACTGCACGGAGAGATCCTTGTCTGTTCAGTTTCTCTTTCCCCTGTGCACAGTTTTCCCACTTTGCTCTCCAGAAGGTTCAGATCTATTCAGAAAACCAAACCTTATTCACCACTTCTTGTCTTGAACAACAGGAAGTGGTTTTGCGCAGATAAAGTTGGTATCTTTCAAGAAAATTGCATTAAGCGCAATTCAAGAAGATGCTGAAGTGCAGGGAAGAAGGGACGCAACCTTCTCCCAACACAGCCCTGTCCCAAATCGTGCTGTGTCCACACAAAGCACACCATCTCAGCTCAGCCCTACCTCACCCGGGACTGTGCAATACGTTGAGTTCTCTGTACATAATGTTGTCATCATTTCCTCAAAACCCAAGCGCTGCCATGCCCGGGCAGTCCGGTTCCCCTCCTCCAACACCCCCACCCACAAACCGATCGAGAGCCTTGGAAAGAAAAGCTTTAAGTGCACAGTTGGTTTCCGAAAAGAACGCCTCTTGCCTGCCGTCAGTGGTTAGGAAGAAGGCCATGTGCTTCATCCCTGTTGGAAACAAAGAAACTGCAATTCTTTGGGCCAAACATGCAGTCAGACCAGCCAAGAGCAGCTTACAAACACCTTCCAAAAGTCAGAAAGGTTGCACAAGTGCCCTCGATTTCTGACATCAACAAGCAGGCAGGACCCGACCTTTGGAGCTAAGCCCTCCCCACGCTCAACCCACCGCAAGCTCATCCTGAAATTAGTCACTGCCTTCGTGTCACAGTCTGCTAAAGTCTTCCTCAAACTATGTTACTCTGGCCCCAGGGTTATGACACGATGGCCTGAGCATACAGAGCGAACTATTTACTGCTTCTGAGTAATATCTACAAAAAGCACCTAATCCTTTCAGCGTCAGGAGTCCTTAAAACTCTGAACTTGTATAGGGATGGATCTTGTTGCGTTTTTCGGCGTGAGAGATTATGTTATCAGTCAGGCTACCTAAGGGGTGGAGAAATATTATGCTTACTATTTCAGCTTTGTTTTTCCTGCAAGTATAAAGAAAAACGAACAAAGAAAATCCAACCACAAAGCGCCCCACTTCCACAACACTCGATTAACACCAGTTGGAAACGAGCAGGAAGCTGTGCTTGGACGTGTTACAAGCTCAGCTACATGCAGCTATTAATTAACAACTCTAAAACAATTTAAATTGTCCACTAAGGGAGGATAAAAAAAATAATATGTGTAACATCCGCTACGGTAGAAACCCAGACACTGGAGACAGAAGTTTAAAACACTGATCTTGATTGCCAGTGGTGAGGTTGTCACAGCAACCATAATTCAGCTTCATGAATATGCATTATGCTGAAATCTATTTTTTCCAAAAGAGACTACCGTGTCATTCAGCACCCGACATGAAGCTGCCTAGGCGATGGACCAGCGCCGTACAATAAAAGTGATTTGTCTTCAAGATTTTCGCCCTGGCTGTTGCAGGCAGAGGGGCTGGGGGAAGAGGGGTGTCACAGAACGCGGCCTCACAATATGGCGGCAGAATGCGGCTGTAGGACTCGCTTCTGGTCCTGCCCCCGCCACAGAGTTCTTCAGACATATTCGGCAAACATGTTAAGCTGAAGGGTCCCAAAATGACCCGTGCAAACACTGCAAAGGTTCAGACGTGTGCAACGCATCGGTCTTAATCCTTCAGTAACCTGGGGACAAGCCTTGAACAAACCAAAGGAGGCACCTCCAGTGCCCCTCCATGGAAGGTGGAGCTGCTATTCCCACTGCTAGGGACAGTCCCCAGGCCACCAGAAATTTGTGGGCCTGGACTTGATCCCCACTGGGAAGTTGTGGGAGGCGCAGAGGGGACATCAAAGGAAGAAAACACAACAAAACCATACACACATACCTATACAGGTTACACACCCACGTGAAGAAACCCAGAGCAGGGACAATTGCAACTGAGTAGCTGTGGGAGGTGTACTTTGTACTTAATCCCTCGCTTAATATCCCAGCTGGAAAAAATGCACTGCCAAAATCACATCCCTTCCCCATTACATTGACACCCTACACACCTGTGCTGCTCTTTCATCATGAGACATAGTACTAACAAGGTATGTTAAATCGATTCCTCTGTAAATTGATAAAGTGGAAATTCTAACTCCCAAACCAGGAAGATAAAGCTCATTTTTTCCTCAAGGCACCCGTGTGAAAAAGTGAAACATTTACTGAAGAGCCATCTGAAGAGCACCACCAAAAATACCCCGCAAGAAAACCACTTTGCTTGCAGAGACAAGCTCAAGTGACAGGAGAAGCCCACAGATTCAAACCACAAGACAGCAGGCAGCCTCTCAGCATTTGTGTTTTCAGCTCCTCTGCCCAAACACGACAAACAATGGGCCAAATAGGCAGCATGTAGCGATAGTAGTAAAAGCTTCTCCTCCAGGTGAAACACTTCCAGCCTGGTCACCAGCTCCCACCCGCTCTCCCCTCACCGCCTCCTGGTCAGGCACGCTGGAGCCTGAAGCCAGCTCGATCGCAGGCTGGCACCGAAGGGAGCAACCCTCTTCACTCCTGCCACGGCCTTTCTGTCACTTGACCACTCATGCGGTTTATCAATTCACTGCTGATCCAACTAATTTGTGTTTGTTTTCTGGCAGGGTCAGTTTAATCAGAGCAGACAGCCATTCAGGCTCACTCGCGGTTGTACACGGCTTTAGAGCTGGCGTGCCTCCCTCACAGAAAGGTTCCTGGTCACGGGCAGAGGGAGAAAGTATCCTGGTACAGCACCTACATCAGGTTAAACAGCTGTGAAACCTCACCCTGAAGACAGTGTTTATGAGGCTGCTGTAAGGCACGTTTCAGAAATCAGACCCATGCCAGAGCTTCAGCCCCTCTCTTCAGTCCCTCTGAAGGACGGAGGGGAAGCCTGTCACAGCTTAACATGGGCAAAATGCCTTTTTCGCTTCCTCTGTCTGACTGCTTTTTGCTTGCTGGTCAGGATGGGAAGATGAGAACATCACCAGCTCAGCAAGAGCCTCCTGGATGACAAGGCCCAGACAGCCCGGGTCTGGCCCAGCTCCAGCCAAGTACAAAGCCAGGGTACAAGTTCTGCCCATAAAAGCAAAGGGACCAGGAGGCTGGGGGGACAACTAACACGGGCTAAGGCTAGGTTGTCACAGCGTGCATCTCCTTTTCCACTCTTCTAAAAGAAATACATGAAGACTAGCTTGACATAACACTCAGAATAAAGTTGGCCTTTTATACTCTGCTTTAAAATAAACATTTGAAGTTGGAAGTACACATACTGGCATGGAACATCTTATTCAGGCTAATAAGTTTATTATGAAATGTGATCACTACACTGTTTAAAAAGTGAAAGTCCTGTTAGTCCTGAGGAAGAATTTTCATTCTATCACTTCGAGTAAACAAAGTACAAGTTAAGGAGACTAATGCAGTTATACCTGTTCAACGCAGACTGCATGTTTCCAGGATCTGAACCACGCAGTCATCATCTTTTAATGATAAATACAGATGAATTAGAGGAGTACCGTAACAAAACACACCATGAAAAATGAACCATAATCCAGGCTTAGAGAAAGGCATTTTGACAACAGCCTGCCAAGATCTATGCAGAACGATTTTGGACCTCTTGGAGCGGTCTCTCAGCAGCAGGCAAGAGCTTCATCTGCTCTGGGTGACTGCTCATAGCTCACCCAGTAATCTTCAGAAACAGACCAAAAGCATAAAACCTGAAGTGCAGCTTGCAAGAATGACTACACAGTTGTTTTCCAATAAATATTGTGCCTTGCTATTCATAAAAAAAAAATGAGAGTGAGAGCTAAGAGCTATACATCTGAAGCAGGACACAGCTCACTGCAAATGGCTGAAGTCTGGCTAATGCAGTGCTCTTCAGCTCAGCACAGCTGAGAGCATGCAGCTCACTGCTGAAACAGAAGCCTGTCCTAGCCCTTACAACACCTTGCACATTTGGGCAGCACTTCACAGGCACCACAGTGCCAAGCTACCTAGGCATTACATTTCCTCTCAGGTCAAAACCACACAGAATGAGTTACTGAGCTATCATACAAAACACTACATATACATAATTGCTATGCTAGATAGACAATGCCAAAATTAACTCCCCTACCTTTTTGTTCACAAATCAACCAAAGTGCATATCCCCAAATCATTCAGTTTTTATGGGCACCTCACTGACAAGAAGGCCACGGGCCATCATACAGAGTAAAACAAGACAGCTTATTTTGAGGGGCTTTGCTCAATTTAGAGTGAATTCAGCAGAAACCAACATCAACAGTTTTGTGAGTAACCAGTTATCATGAATCCATCTAGGTACGAATTTTCACAGAAAGGCTTCAAGGATGTGGTGATTCTGGGTATAGCACTGCATAGTTTCTGCAAACTTGAGCTATTCTACTGCAATCTGAAAAATTTATTAAGCCTCTGAAATATCTACAATACAAAAATAAAACATATCAAAATTTAACAAGTGTTTGAGATGTGCTGACTACAGAAATCAATGATGAATTTCCTCTCATAAGTAACAATGTTCAACATTTCTGGTACATAAGAAATGAATTACACACGAGCTAGCACATGTCAACTACGACCACAGTACAATTAAAAATCTTAATTTTCCCTCTCATATACTGGCCTTGAGCTTGTAAGGAATGTGTATAATCCCCAAATCCCACATATTTCTATGTAAGAAACAGTGCTGCATCTCATTTTGTCCCTTCTTCCTTCCTTCTCCTCCCAACAGAAACCTGAAAATGCCTCTGCATTTGATGCTACCGGCATAGAAGAGAAGGGGCTGGAAAAAATAAATCACTGCATAGATTAGGTAAGTACATAGCGTTGTAATTCCTCATTATGTCAACTTCTAAATGAAGGGGCACGAAGCACTGTGGAAAAAGCTGCACAGATAATATGTGAAAGGGCACCATGTGAAAATGCTATGCCGCACAACACATTTAAGAGGGATTTATCCAAGTAAACTAACTGAAGGAATAACAGAGAAACAGCAAGTTTCATACAGTAAATCTGCCTTCAGACATTAACTTTATTTTTGGCAGTCTGTACTATCCAGAAGCTCAGAAGAGCAATGTAAACTATTTCTTCAAATCTTATCACAGAGTACAACATTCAAGACCAAGCTCCCACCAAACTGATGGAAAAGTACACAACAGCTCCTCTGGGCAGAACTTACCCACTCTGGAAAAGAACCTCCTTCCTTATCACACAGCTTGGGAAGAGATTAGAGGAATACTTACTCCACGTGACAGAGTTTGGAAATAACAGAGAAAGTTGTTACACAGGAAAGCACAATACTTGTCCTCTAGATGTCGTGGACCTCTTTTCCATTTCTTCATGGCATAATTCTCCAAGTAAATCCATTTGCACCGTTGGCACGTTGGCTATAAACAGAACTGAATCACAGTACCCAAAAGACAGTTTTGATTTCTGGACTGCAATTAATTGTTTAAATACTTTGGCTACTTAACACAGTTCTCTAAAAACAGTGAAATTGAAGGCCTAAATTTGGAAAACTCTGCTGTTCAAGCTAATCTGTTACAGGGGCAAACCTCTCTTCCCTCAAATTTCAAACCAAATCATTCCTTCCGTATGCAGAATATTTGTTCTTGTCCCCACACTCAGATTACCATTCCTAGATTTAAAAAAAGGAAAACTGGTTTTGCTTTAGGTTGTTACAAACATGTATAGACACACCAAGTAACAGAGCATCCAACCCTATGAGAAAGTAGAGGAGCCATAAGGAATAATTGTCCATTTTTCTGTACTTTAACTCTCTCAGTAAACTGCCTGGGTATTCTACCATAACTGCACACCTTTCAGTTCACATGTTTATTTTAACATTCTTTGCACAGCACAATTCAGTGGGTATCTTTGCCATTGAATCTGATTCTCCCATGAGATACATGCATCCTGTGCTTTGTCAGCATCTCCTTCACCTTCCTTCCCAAAACCCTTTGCACATGGTATCAACTGCTGTTAAAAAAAAAAAAAAAAGAAAAAGCCAGTTTTGGTGATACCACTAACTGCTCTAAGCAGAAGACAGACACCAGAAATGCACACATGCTGACAGTTGTGCCTGGTTAAATAACCAGCTGGCAGAGAAATGTAAACATTAGGCCCCACAGAGACTGTTCCCTGCCCCATTAGCAATTTTAGATATATAATGACAACGCGGGCCTGTGCTGGGAAGTGCAATAACCTCACAAAGAATGACAGGGCGTGCAAGTCAAATACTTGTAAGGAAATATAGAGGAGAAGAGAAAATTAAATAAATAAATGGCTCCAGTGAAGTTTCCCACACATTCTTTTTTCCCAAATTTTATTAGTTCACAAAACCAAATCCATCAATTTGGCATTTTGCAAACAAAAACTAAAATACCTCGTCACTCAAAACACTCAGTGACACAAATGAATATCCGTTAGCAATCATCACCCACTCATCTACAAACACACACCGAACAGTTCAGTTGTCCACCTTCAACAGGCAGGTGACCAATGCAGAAGAGGAGGGGAAAGATGAAAATATACAACTGTATTCTACAAGGAGACAACTGTAAGATTGTGCCAAGCCATCAAAAATACGATGAATTATTAGCTATCAGAAGCCAATGAAAGAATTAAGACCTATGGCCTCCTAGGTCACCCTCTTTAGGGGGGTACTCAGCAGCAAAACCATTTCTTCCAACTGCTTCTTTCCTTCCATGTCACTCTACAGGGACACTCAAACTCCACTCCAGGTATTGCAGACTCTGGGACAATAATAAATTTTCACAGTCAGGCCTGAGGCATTGCCAGAATCCTGAAACCACCTCAAAACAGTGCCCTGCAACCAGTGATTGTTTCCCGTGGTCTCATCACTCAGTCAGGTCCAGGTCAGTTTCCAGCAAAGACCGAAGAACCTCTCCAAAATCTTGCAAGAACAATAGTTCTGTGACTAGACTTTTCGTTCATGCAATTTCATACACATCTTTGAGATCAAAAATTTAAAACCACAGCAGTTTCTAGTATTTAATTTAACAGCCTTCAGCTTTTCTACCTGGCTTTCAAAGAGCTTATGACAATTATTCTTCAGGCAACCATGTAAGAAATAAGTCTGAATAGACACCTTTTAAATTTTCAGGCCTCCTTAAAGCATGCACAGAGTTGAGGAAAACCAAACACAAAATTGCAGAGTTTCAACAAAACACAGAAACGATGCATTACATAAATCTGTAAGAAAGGTACGAAGCCTCCTCCTAACAACTAACCGGCCAGCTGAAGCTATTACCATAAACTAGTCCAGTTCTCATTAATTTGGCTGCATAGGTAGGAAATTAACATTTTAATGGTACTTGTTATATCCTACTGCCTCGTAACAGCAGATGTTTCCAATGGCAAAAAAATATATATATATACAGAGTTAACAACTACATTTTTGAAGTTGCTGAAACAACTGGAACAAGATATCTTGGAGCAGGTCTTTAAATAAACCAGGGCACATTAACATATCGAGCTCTATTCCTCTACCGAGGGGCAACATACTGTTGGCAGCATCACTGAAGGGTAATGTTGTGCTAAGTGGCATTTCTCCCAGGAGAAGTCGGCTCCTCTCTCGATACAGCCATATTAGCAGTATTTCAACTGCATCTCAACGCAAAACGTACTGGACACACGGAAGAGGCAGAAACAAGCTCTGCCAGTCTGGTTTTTTGATCTGAGACATGAAGTAACCCATGAAGCCAACGCTGTTAGCACTTAATGGATCAGCTCTTCAGAGAGTTTATTAACCAAGCCTGTACACGCAGGCCTGCCTACCACACTACCTGCATGCTCTGTTTCAAAACAAAATATTTCCTTGTCACAAACACACCAGGAACCCAATCAGGTTGCTAAAACGATACAAATCGAATGACAGTAAGCAGTCACCTGGCACATCACTGAGGCTTCAGACTTGAAATAGAACTAAATTGACACAAAAAAAAGCACAATGGATAGTTTAGTAATGAAGTAAAGAAACCAAGGTAGAAGGAATATGAATAGGATTCATTCAGTCATCATTTCAATCAGACGCAAGCAATTTAAAAGGCAGATAAAGGATGGCATTTATACGTCTGCCTCTAAGACTGGGATGAGGGCCAGAATTACACTTCTTGAGCTGACAGGTGTGTTTATGCCATGATGACAATTCAGTCAGTAATGATAAAGGTAAAAAAGGCCCAAGTTGTTGAAGAAAAAAGCCATATACAGACGATTTATCTTTCTGAACAGTCATGATTGGGCGCTGGTAAAGGAAGAGGCAAGAAGAGTTGTTCCCTGCACACACAAGCCACAGTAAAATCATTTCAGTTGCGCACATTTCAAAGCCTCATAAGGAGAGATTTTTGTAGAAATGCCATCTTTCTTTATCAGAAAGACAAAGAATTCTTCTAATAATTTCTTCTTCTAAAAAATGCTTTGTTTTTCAGGTCAAAAGTCCTAACAAAGACTTCTTCCAGATGCGTCTTAGTCCCAGTTATTTCATTAACGGTCACATATTTAAACCTGGGAAATTTAAAAATTAAACCATGGATTTCACTTTTCCAGAGAAATTCTAAAAATTTAATTATTGGTCACACTCAAATTCTGATCTGGGGGCAGCAAGGCTTTTGTTGACACTATACAAATGTTTTAACAGATGCAGTCTCCCAAAGTCATGGAAATGAAGCTCAAGATTTTTTACATTAATTAGGCTGAAGACTGCAGGACATGATCAAACTACTAGTGAACTCTCAGTAAGCTCTGATTTGGATATATAATTGCCATGGATGTGAAAAATATATATATATAATTCTTGAGTATATTAGAAATTCCAGTAGGCCCACGTCTTTGCCCAAAAGCAAACTATGGAGCACCAAATTTGCTGAAAGGGGAATAGGAGAGGGGATAAGGGAGAGAGATGATACCTTTTGATTTCTTCGTTATAGGTATCTGGGGTTTTCGTCCACCTGCAAGATCTAGACAGGCTGACTAAACTTGAACAGGGACAGCTGTAAATGAGAGCCTGTCCTCAGCAAGGCCGAAGTCACAGGAGATGAGGTGACAAGAAACAGGGACTGACAGCCATCAGGATTAAAAAAAAAACTATAAATACATAGCAAAGGGACAGTTCGTATCTTATGCCTGCCAAACCTTCCAGTTTATTGGATAGTATAAAGTCTTCAAAAGCTAAACAGCAGCTTTAATCAAGGACTGTTCTGGGTTTTTACTGTTGCACTCAACTCTGAAGGCCCACAGCAAAACAGAGGCATCAGGCCTCCAAGGACTGCATTACAATGAGTAGAATTAAAAACATGCCCTGCTACAAATTGTCCTTCAGAAGAGGTGGCCATACCACCCAGAAGACATACAAGAAAGTTTGACTGGTCTTGAAAAATACCTTCAGGGCCAGCAAGTGGAAAAACTTCTGGGTACCTGAGAATCAAGCCAAACAATAACATGTGAAAGCTGGGCCCAATTTGTGTTATAATCAGTCCTAAGACCTTTGACTAAAAGCTCACATGAGTATACCTATTAATAATAATAACAAAAAAAAAAAGCTTTTGGAGAAAAGATTGGGCATATACTTTGACAAGGCTACAGAAGAGGTCAGACCATACTGGCAGTCCTAACACAAGGATGCATGCAAGATCCCATGGGGGCACAAAACAAGCTGTCTTCCTTCAGGAATAATAGTACTACTGAACCGCATGGCACTGAATCCCCTTAAACACAGGGTTTTTCTTTAACTGACTGGCTCCAAGATGAGCTTTCCATTTCACCTTGCCAGGGACAGTGCTTTGCTGTTCCCTGTGCCCCAGTTACAATGCTCACATTCCTGGTTATCACTGTATTTGGCAAAAATCCTTTTAGTTTAAGAGTTCAATCTGCTGGTTAATCTTCATGTAAAAAGAAAAGGAAGTTTTTTCAAATGATGATCAATCCGTAAGTAAGAAAATACGTATGGCAGTAGCAGATAATCTACTTCAAGCGTTGGCGTCTGGTATTTCCTCCATGGTTCAGAAACACCAGCAATGCATATACTTCCTAAGTACGGTTCCTCATCTCCTGTTTCAGATAACAAGCAAGCTGTGGTTAGCCAGTCATCTTCAGGGTCCAGCCCCTTCTTAGATTCCCAGTATATCTGCCTTTACCTGCTTTTCTTCTGACATTTATAATAATGCAGTATTAACTTCATAACAATTTTGACATTTATACAATTCATTATATCACGGACTTTAAAAAAAAAAAAAAAGAAAGGAAAAAAAGCCCTATAAAACATCAGTCTGTTTAACTACCAACACTTTGTTTAGCTGAAGCTTTTGAAAAGGGAGGAGAAAGTGAAAAAGCAAACCACCACCTATAAAGCAAACAGACACTCTTTTTTGCCCAAGTCCACGTAGTGTTTCCAAAAAGTCATCTAACACAATTGTTCAGCTAAGTACACACATGAAATTTTTGTGCCATGCGTGAGGTCTGCTGTAGCTCTCAGATAGTATGAACTTCTAGCCAGCTGAGAACAAAGCCACCAGCGGGTAAGATAAACAGATGTAGTTTGCTTCAGACACAAAGAAACATAAACTGCATGGAAAGATTTTCCATGATTTAACAAAGACAATAAAATGTCACCAACAGCAGATTCTACAGCAATGAGTCACAGATAATAGCTTAATACTTAAAGCTTATCTATAAAGAAAAAATATTTATGCAATTACAAAGTATTAACAAAAAATAGGGAGGTACTTATAAATAGATTCCATCTTCTCCAATTGTTTTTATCTAAGTGAAAACCAAAGCAGATACTGCACATTCAGGCTTGCACACCACCAGGAAAACCAATCTGAAAATACTGGGCACTGTTTCTCCCTCAAAAAGCATATACTGTCTCTGTTCTGCTTTACGAGAGGACTGCCAAGTGCCAGAGAGCTTCACTGGTCAAATTCAAACTGCTAAGCAATGCAAGTTCTGTGTTCTTCCTACAAAATTTTCCAAGAAATGGTATTTGTGATTTTTTTTTCCTAAGTATTTTTGTAGGGGGATAAGCAATCCAGCATTAAATGCAATCACTGTTAGCAGATCCCTCAAAAACTGGAGGAAGATTGCTACTAGATAGAACAGGGAAGAAGCAGAAGTAGCTTTAGAAAAAAAAAATCAGTTTTGTAAAAACGATTTCTAATACAGAGTTTTCTGGGGAAATCAGAACTATCCTACTTAGGCTTGTTATTTCACATAACTAAAAGTGAAAATAAGAGCTGTTGAATGTGTATAATTTCTTCACACCCATAAGCAACTCTTCTTGGAAGGGAAAGTAAAAAACCTACATAGTAGGCACAGACCCTTTTAAAAGCTTTATACTCACGTTTCTCTGAAACAAAACAGGGCTAGCTCCAGATGATCTGAAGGAGACCGCAGCCTTTACTTCTGCAGTGTTTTGTAAGCTCCTGACGTTAGTTTCAATTACTGCAAGTTTCCAGGAAACTCCTACAGCTCAAGCAAAACTTGGGAGTACAGCATCCTGTAGCAGCTGGCAGATCTCTGAAAGGATCAACATGTCTAGCCAGTTGCTCTGTAACTTATTGGGAAGGACATTCTTCATTGCGTGATCACAGTTTTTGCACGGAGCGTTGAGACCAAGCAGCATTTCACACAAAGGCAAGCTACACTTCATTTTTGTACAAAAGGCGATCTCGGATATTCTGTAATATCTTTTAGGTTCCTTTATAGATTAGCCTCTAAGAGGAGTTTGAAGACCTTGGATAAAAGAAGTGTAAAATATTACGAAGTTAATCAAACTGGAGTGGTTTAATGCTCTGCTTATTCCTACCCCAACCGATGACATTATCTTTGCAAGTTGATGCAAGACTTTGCCCTCTAAGGAGCTGTTTGTTATTATCTGATGAGCACAGTCTGAAGTTGTCCTAGTTGCAGTAACACAGGGATGCTTAGGATGTGTTGCTGCTCTCAAGTTCAGAGCTTCACAGCCACCTCTGTCCCACACAAACCGGATGGCTGCTGGCTGGAATCGTGCTCCTTGGCTCCGTGCAGCACTGGGAAGCAGCCAGGAACTTCAAGGATGAGACACGCAGACAGCTCCCTAAGGGTTACTCCTCATCTCAGGAGGGAAAAGGTGAGGAAGAAGAAAGATGAAGAAAGCCCTGAATCCAAAACAGTGAGTATATCCCCAAGATAGGATCCTGGATTACAAATCACCTTGCAGCTTGGTTTTAAATCAGGTAGTCACGGCTGTATTCACCAAGGACCACTTAAGTGCAAGGACCATCACACTGAAGGTAAACAGCATTTCATCTTTTGGTGTTGAACACGCTATATTTTTTTCCTGCTGCAACACGGCATCTTGTTGCAATAACTGCATCTTTTCCAAAATGTTCAGAGCCCAGGTCCAAGAGCCCCAGAAGAGGATTTTAAAGGTATTTACAGACTGGTCTCTTTGCTGCTGCTCAGACCTCCGGAGCCTGAGCTGGGCACACCACCCTCTCCAGGCAATGCAGAAAGCAAAAAGTCACAAGCTCCTGGCAGCGCCTTGTCCCTGGCACAAAACCTGCCATGGGTCCTACTTCTGCAGCAACGTCTGGAAAAGCAGCTTACACCTGAAGCCCAGGACCGTAAGGCTCCTTACACTCAGATCTGGAGTAAGTTACAGCAAATTACAGGGTTTTGACTCCCAAGTCAGTCCTCAAAAGGAGGGACCCCTACAGACATTAGCTGGCTCTACCAAAAGCAAACAGGAATAAAGATATCCTTTTCAGGCTCATAAAGCAGCATCGCGGGCTACACGTGGCCTTCAAAGAACATTTCAAGAACTCCTTCTCCAGAGGCTTTGCGTTTCCCCATCCCTATGGCTGTGATACTGATGGAATACTGCTGACAGCTATAAGCCCACATGCCTCTGTATAGCACTGCCACACTTCCCCAGCAATGACAAAGTGCTGTTAACCTTGAGGAGCGCAGGAGGTTATTTTAAAATGCAGTTACTGTGCACACCTGAGAACACAGACGAAATTCAGAGAAAGGGGAACTAAAGCACACAAACCATTTCCTGAGCGTGGGATTTCAGGTAGTAAAATCAGCAGTGTGAAACGGGAAGACTTTTTTTTTTTTTTTCCTGAAGATGGCTCCAGAGCTAAAACACCTGCTCATGCTATTTTTAAGAAGCTCCCTTTCTCATTCGCATCCCTAACGTGAAGACTCCTCTTTACAAAAGTTAAGCTAACGATAAACTTCAAGTTATGAAATAAACGCTGCTTTAAGCATCTGAAGACGTTCGTGGATCCTTCACTGAAAACTTGGATATTAATTTTCAGCCACCGAGACTTGGTTGGTTTCCAAACCAGTGAATTTCAAGTGTTCTCTACATAAGTAACCTTATACCTGAAATGAATATTGAAAGAACAACTGGCTTTTACAAGATATTAAAAATGCCAAGCATTAGTAATGCAAGATACTAATAAAAATCCCTGACAGTCCTATCAAGAGCTCTGAAAAGATGGTTATAGCGGTTGGAAACTAATTGAACTCAGGCACTAATTGTATACGTCAGGCCACCATGGAGTGCACGGCTTTGTTCTCTTTAATTAAGGTAAGTATAGATCTCTCATATTATGCCGTTATTTTCAGGGGACTACTTTAGAAATCTGAAATGCATCTGTTAACCATTGCATTTGAACATACAGAACTGCTGACTACTTTTTCCACATAATTTTGTCGTGTCCTTTAAGGAAGAAATTCTTCACTCAGAGGGCGGTGAGGCCCTGGCACAGGCTGCCCAGAGAAGCTGTGGCTGCCTCATCCCTGGAGGTGTTCAAGGCCAGGCTGGATGGGGCTTTGGGCAGCCTGGTCTGGTGGGAGGTGTCCCTGCCCATGGCAGGGGGTTGGAATTAGATGGTCTATATGGTCCCTTCCAACACAAACCATAATTCTATGATTTAAGATCCTCAAAAAACAGCTTAGTCAACTACATATAGATATACATGAGGGGACACTCAATACTCAAGAAACAAGAGTGTCCCTTCCCACAGAGTTTGATGAGAATCCCATGGATAGAGTGGTATTTCATGCTTTGTTCCTTTTTTTATTCTCCTCTCTCCCTCCCATTTATGAGCAGTGTTACTTGGCTGTCGATACTCCACTAACAGATTTACTCCCCACCTGAAGCACTGACCCAAAAATAAAACCCCTGTTTCTAAATTTTAAATGTAACACTGACTACAGCTACCCATGTAAGCATACAAAACAGATGTGGCAGAAGAGGAAACATCCGAACTTCACCGTGCTTACTTTAGTTTGTAAGACAGATGTTCACCTTCGGGCATGTCAGAAGGGAGACTCAGTAATGGAGGAAGTATCCACTGACAGGTGAGCCCTGATGGACTAAAATGCAGCGTGGGGTGGCTGCTGCAGAGCCAAAGCAGCACCCAGCAAAGATGTGCCCACACAAACACAAGCAAGCACTCACTCAGAACTGGAATGTGTTAAGTTTTAGACAGAAGTCCATATGTACACAGCCCGAGAAACACATACCCATGTGACTCAGTGTCTAATGATGACAATTCCTAGGCATGTGCATCCTGCAAACCGAGTCATAAATCCCTTAATCACGGGTCAAAAGATGTACCAATGTCTGCATTGACGGGATCAGGGAAAGAGGGCTGAAGCATCTGTTGTTGTTTTTTTAAACTGGAAACGTCAGCTCCTGCGGAAGGGCAGCAGCACTCAGAAAAGCTGCATCACCAGGGACTTACAGTGACCTCTAGGACCTGCATCCAGAGAAGAGAAAAAACACACACTCAAAATTAACTTTAAAAGTTACTTATTTTTTTTACTGCATACAAGGAAATAAAGACTGGTTGGCATCAGTCCCTGAGACACCTGGAACAAGCTTTACTCCAAGTCTGATGCACTCTTGATAGCATATTTATCTAGGACAGGCGACGCATTCTCAACGGGCGCTCGCAAAGAACTCGCTGCAATAACTCGGGATTTGTAAGAAGCTGCCTCTCAACTGAACTTCAGTTTCCGTTAAGATGAAGACACAGTTGTCAAACTAAAAGCAAACCAGACAACCGTAAGCATTCTCGAAGCATGTTTAAAAAATACCACTATCCAACAGAGCCAGCGGGTTTCTTCCTCATTAACATGGGTAAAAATTGAAGACACGTGGTGACCCGAGATGCAAACAGAAATAATTTTTCAAATGCAACTGAAGAAGTTAGGAGTCTTTACCTTCCACTGCTCTCAGAAGCAAAGAACCGCATTGTCAGTCATATAAGCATCTCTGAGGAGCTGGTCTCGTAAGCCAGGAATTAAATCTGCTACTACCGGAGCACACAACAGGAGAAAGGTTTGGGTGTTACAGGGAGGAGGGGGAAAAGAGCAAGAAAGCCACAAATAAGGTACTTATTACTAACCACAAATAAGGTACTTTTGATTTGCATTTGATCGCTACCCTTTAGCCAAGGCAAGAAGATCTACTGTGCAAGGGAAACTGTACCACTAAGACAAAGAAAAAACCTAGTCCTTCCTCTCTGCGAAGACTGCAGAGATTGTTAATATTTATGAAGCCTGAAGTGCCTTCAAAGACTTCTTACTTCATTTCCTTATGTCGTAACAAAAAGCAGCACTAACTCATTTCATTTTAAGGTAAGATCACCACTGAAATTTACTGTTTTAATAAACTCTGACCTCCCAGGAGACACATCTTTGCTTTGCCCCCCCACATCCATACGCCTGACAACGACCATGAGATAAAAAGAGAAAACTTGCATTTTTCAGAGACTTTAGAGATCAAAACACATAAACCCTGACATCATCATCCAAAAGCTAGGTTTAACGGCTGTATTACCATGCACAGGTTATTTCATAGATCAGCTCACAAACGTGCAAAGCCTGGATAGTAGCAGAGAGAGAATCTCTTTTGAAAGGCCCTGATGAAGCAATACTGTCAGAAGCTTTTCCTCCAGTCAAGCTCTGTGTCATGAAAACAACGCATTAGAGGAAGTCATCTCTGCTTCTGCAGTATGGATCCTGCCGTGCAGGCAGGATTTAACCCACAAAAATAAAACCATGTAGGGAAGAAAAGGAACCAGTGTTGCAGAAGAAAGCTAGAAAATTGTATACATTATCTGGGCCTGGCACAGTCAGCTTTGGACAAGAGGGCCTGGAATTCAGGATGGCAGATTTTCTGCACATAGTACTGGGGTCTTCTGGTAACGGCCAGAGCTTTGGGAACTCTAAAGTTAGAGTAACACTGATAAGCCTGACAAATACCGGGGCGAGGAGAGGGAGGAAGAGACCTGGACCAGCCACTGAGTAGCTACTTAGCTGTAAACAAACAAACAAAAAAAATCAGCAAGGTACTCAGCCATTGCTAAATAGCATCTTCCAGACCTATAAGAAACAAAACATCACAAAATGTGATCTGTTACTTCTTAAATAAAAAGACAATCATCATAAATCTTTTAATGGAACCATATGTTACACAAAACACAGTCTCATATCTCCCAGAATAGGGATGACTGATTCAAAACTAAAGGATGATTTTTCCATCATCACATGATGTGAGCTGGGGTCACTGTTAATTTTCCAGCAGATCTGCCGTTACTTTGGAGGTCAAACAGTTGACGTTGCTTCTTAGTTTTGAAGTCTCTGTATTAAAGAGTGAGTTCTGAAGTGCCAAATGATGCTGAAGACACCGCACACATACGGAGCATTACGCACAATGTTTCCTGTTCCAGAGGCGTGCCTGAATCTAACAGCAACACCAATCGCTTTTCAAACGCTGCAGAAGCTTCCTTACCAAAATAAAATCCATCTTCCCCCCCGAGGCTGCTATTCTCAAACAATACCGAATGTCTGACGTCCGATATCGCATGCACGCATTCTTATAACGAACTTCAGTCGGTTTCCACACGCTCCGAGCATCGCACGCCGGGAGGAGGGGAAGGGGCAGTGCCCAGCAGCTGCCCCTGCACAGGCAAGAGGCTGCACATGGCAGGGAAATCGCACCCAGCCAGGGCTGCTCCAGCCCCCTGCACGTTCCTCCCCAGCAGGGCTTTCTCCTCCGCCAGCCTCTCCTAAACCGGGTTCCCCTGAGGAGCGAGGAGAGGCTTTTCCCAGCTGCTGCCCTTAATTCCTCCCTCCCCCACAGGCATTTACGTCACCAGGCCACAGCGATGCTGCCACGGCGGGCAGGCTGGCGGGGGCAAGGACGGCGGCGAGAGCCTCGGTGCCACCTTCACCCGGCACCGAGGAGAGCCGCAGGTACACCCAGCCCGCTGCAGCACCCCAGCCCCTTCAGCTGGCACTCCCTGACCCGCTGGGAATAACGGGGCTCAGTAGCTACAACTAAAAACGAACCCATCGGTCCAACGCTACCCAGGTTGGTCCTACCTGCCGCCACCCAGAACCACGTCCGAGAGGTCACCGGCGGAGCTGGACACACGGAGTGTCCCGTCCTCGCTCCAGTCTGGCATCGCAGCCCCAAACCACCTGTGTTACGGCGGAGAAGCGAGCCGAGCGAGCTTGAGGCCACCGTATGAAAAACGGTGGGACCTCGCTTGGACTTTCAGGGATTTTTGTGCAATCTGATATCCCGACACGATGAGTTAATTTCCTATTTTATCCATTTCACAACCAGGAGGTTAAAGATCCAGTACCAGCTGCAGAAGACGACAGGCTAGGACTAAACAAGCCCTCCCTTCAGAATGACTAGATATGACATTAAGAAAAAAAAAAAAGGTTTAAGGCAGCTCACATCTCTAATTCTGAGGGACACAACTACTCATCGCACAGTAAAAATTAAGGCACGATACTGTCAGATAACGTGGAGCACAGATGCCCGGGATCCCTGCTTATTAAATATTTCCCCTCCCCGCCTTATCTAAACCATTACTGGAAACGCAAAACCCAACAACTAGCCCAGCGTTTATTCCACGTTCGTACAAGCTTAACACAGCTACCCAGCCCAAAACTGCAGCCGCGGTAACGAAGCACGACACGGAAACAGGGCAAAAAAGGCTGTTATTTCCCCCAACTTGCCCCATACGTGCATCGAAGCCTCGTGACGGCCTATGGAAGTGGGCAGGAGGCCCAGGCTCGATGTGCAGAGCTACAGGGCCTTCCTGAAGGGCTGACAGCCCAGTCCATAATCCGGCCTTACCCCAAGCTCCCCGGGAGGCTGCCTTCCTGCTGCGCTGCTCCCATGCCTCGCGGCCCCACATCCGCAGGGCACCTCGCTGGCTACTGCGGGCGAGCATGTGGCTACCGACAGGCGGGCACGCCGCAGCGCCCGGCAGGAGCAAGGCTCGCTTTCCACCCAGCAGGCAGCAGGGCGGCCGAGCGAGGCCCGATGGGGTCACCGCCACGCCATCACCCCCATCCCACACCACCACGAGCCGACCCCCGACCACCATCACGCCCCCCCCCCGACCCACCGCCACGGGGGGGCGGCCGGCCAAGGCTGCCACCCCGGCCCCGGGGCTGTGCTTACAGCCCTCCTGCGTGCTCCCCGCCGCGGGCAGCCCTCGGGGGCGGCCTCCCTTTCCCCCGCCGGCCGCAGGCAGCCCCATCTGGGGCGGACGCCGGCCGCCCGGCCCCGCTCCTGCGAACAAAAGCCGCGGGGCAGGCTGCGGGCACGGCGCGGCGATGGAGGCGGCGGCGCTGCCCCCCCGGGGAGGGAAGCTCCCGGCCGCGAGCCAGCCGCTTCTCCCCGCTCCGACCCGAGGCGGCCCCGGCGCAGCACTCACCCGGCTCGGAAATCGGAGCAAACTCTCATCCACGCTCCCCGCCGAGCCCAGGCCCCGAGAGCCGCTGGGCGCCCCCCGGGCGCGCCCGCTCAGCCCCCGGCCCTGCCCGGGCGGCAGCAGGTGCCCGTCCTCCTCCTCCTCCTCCTCCTCCTCTTCCTCCTCCTCCTCCTCCTCCTCCTCCTCCGTGCCCAGCTCCCCGCGCAGCCGCCGCTCGCCGGGGCCGCGGCGGGAGCCCGCAGAGGAGGCGGGGGCGGGCGGGGCGCTCAGCCCGGCCCAGGGGCGGCCGCAGGGGCGGCGAGCCCGAGCCCGGGCCCGGCCCGCAGCACCGGCACCGCCGCAGAGCCGGCCCCGGCCGCAGCCACCACCACCGCCGAGGCCGGCCGGCTGGCTGCCGGAGGCCCGGCTCGGCTCGGCCCGGCTCGGCCCGGCTCGGCCCCGGAGCCCCCCCCCCCCCGGAGCTGGCGTTGCGGAGGAGCGCAGACGGCCGGCAGGCAAGGTGCTCCGGGCCGGCGTGGTCGCGGCTGGGTGCGGAGCTGGGGCGGGCGGCGGGCGGCGGGCGGCGGGCGGGGCACGGCCCCGCGGGCTGGGCTGGCCTCGGAGCACCCGCCCCGCAGAGCAGGCCCGCGGGGAGATGCTGCGGGGGCATGGCCGCGAGCTGTGGAGGAGACGCTGAGGGGGTACAGCCCTGAAGGGTGTGCATCAGTGTTGGGGGTACAGCCCTGCTGGGGTACAGCCCTGCTGGGGTACAGCCCTGCTGGGGTACAGCCCTGCTAGGTGTACAGCTCTCCTGGGTGTACAGCTCCCCTGGGGGTACAGCTCCCCTGGGGGTACAGCTCCCCTGGGTGTGTATCACCGCTGGGTGTACACACCACTGCTGGGTGTCCAGCTCTGCTCAGCATACAGCACTTCTGCATCACTGGCGCCTTCTCGCCAGCCCCGCTGTCTTTCACCGCTAAGAGACGCGAGGAGCCTCCGCTGCGAGAAGCCCTTTTCATTGACCATCCCTCACACGTCCCGTCTCCCGCTTCCCAAGACGCAGGGGACATGGAGCGGAGCAGTCGCCTTGCAGCATCACACAGTTTTGTGAGGGATTTGTCTCTGCCTCATCGCATGCCTCTAACAGAAGGGACCGAGCCCCCGTGTCCTGTGCAGTGCCCCCCGCCAGCAGGGAAGGGGCGAGAGCTCCGTGCCATTTGCACTGCGGGTTTTCCTGTGTGCAGGGTGCTGGCGGCGTGCCGCGCTGACCGCCATTCTCCCGTCTCACGTCATCTCGTGCCCTTTGCTCGTGTGATGCCTCTGTAACTTTTCCCGAGATCGAGAATTTATGAATCGGAGGACGGGGGAGTGGATCCGTGTGGAGGCTGAGTCAGATCGTGAAAAAGCGAACGCCACGAGTGTGCAATTGCCTATCGCATTTACAAACATGGTTTCATTCATCCCCATATGTTGCTTCTGTTACTACTAATAAAGCTCTGGTTTCTCAGGCTGCTGCTGCCCTGGGAGCACTGTTTGATCTTCCCGGGGTTTTACTCTATAGCCTGCACAGTGTTTTTGTTATAGCGTGCTCTTTTCCCAGTGAGGTTCTGATTACCCTGAACACATGCTAATCACAGAAGGAATTTGATAATAGGAATGTGCTTCCCACACCCTCCTCTTGTGTTCCTATTATTTGTGGTGCAAAGGAGTGACGGTTTGGTTACCAGCAGCAATTTTTCCCTTTGTACTGGCAAGATTTGCCAATTATGAAAGCAAAACAAGCCTTTTCCCTGAGCGTGCACCCGTCTTAGCTTGGTATTTCTTTCCTTAAGCTGCTAATGATACCCAACTCCTTCATGGTGATTTTGGAGCTGCAGGAAATCTAGATTTGTCTACTGGAATATTTCTACCGAAGCCTCTAGACGCAAAGGGAGCCAGAGAGCAAGGTCTGCTTCGGGCTTAATGGTGTCTAGGGTTTTATTCCCCGACAGGGAGGTGTAACTGCAGGGTGTACGTTAATTAATTTAATCCAACATAGGGATGGAAGAAGGATTGTAGGGGAAGAAATACATTTCTTAAAGTTTCAAATGTGAGATTTAAATGGGAATTTCAGTAACCTTCGTGGTTCCTATCTTAGGCAAAAGGCGACAACCCAGCAGCATGGTATCGTTCGTCTTCTCCAGGGCTTCATTGTTACTCTCCTTGGTTTTAGCCTTTCACTTCCCAGGGAGTGACTTTGTCCCTCGCTGGGGGAGCCTCACCTCTTCCCTGAGGCTCCAGAAGTGCTCTTCTGGGCGGTCTTTTTTCCTCCAGCTGCTCATTTCACATCTCAGCTGTACCAGGCCTGTCTTACTGTGCCCCTCCATGTCTCTCTTCTGTATGTCTTATTTATCATTCAGTATTTCTGTCTTGCCAAACAACCTGCTGGTCACTGTATCTTCCCCTTTCTCTTTGCTTTTTGTCCACCCATGCCTTTTCTCTCCTTTTTGTCCCATTTCATGCATCCTCCCCTCCCATCTTTTTTTTTTCCTCCTCTGGCCTGTTTTCTGTTCCCTGTCTTACTCTCTCCTTTCTGAAATCTCTCTTCAGTCCTTGCTTTGTCCTCCTCTTAACATTTTTTCCCCCTCGCTGTTCCTTTGTTCACTGTCCCTCTCCATCCCTTCTCCGAACTTCCATTTACATATATATATGCCTACAGACACGTATGTGTACTCCACTCCAGATCTTCCCTTCTCCAGCTGAAACAAAGGAATGACTCATGCCGATATCCGAGCCTATTGCATCTCTTTCACAGGGCTGAAACACTCTGCTCTTTGCCCTTCCTCAAATACGCATTATCAGGTAGACGGAAGAATTAACTACGTGGGAAATGTGCCTGAATTCAGGAGTGAACTTGGGAAGGCAGCTTGTTCGGGCTGAGCTGTAAGCAGGAGCCCAAGGAATAATGGAATTTTCTTTGCATTTCTAAATCTGGTTTCAGTAATGAAAAATCCATAATATTAAATAAGGGACTCTGCTCTCAATTTAAATTATTCTTTGAAACCTGGACTGACCCAAAATAAGACCAAAAGATGTTTTTCTTTCTTTTTTTTTTCCCCAATTGTCCCGTTTTATACCTTTATTAAGCCACTTTTGTGCAGCTGTTATGAGAGGGAAGTGCTTTTTTCCTCATCAAGGCTGAGCTCTGCCCCCGAAAAGGGCTCTGTGTGGGGTGGTGAGACTGGGATCTTGGCTCGCCAGCTTCCCTTTTTTCTGGAGCCAGGGAGAGAGGAGGGAAATGTGACTGCAGGATCATAGGCGTTGGATGGAAGACAGAAGAATAGATGCATTACCCAAAAATGCTATTTTAACCTCAGGTGGTGGGGGGGTGGAGTTGTTTAATAATATTTCTCCTTGGTTTTCACTGCAGACAGCATCCTGGGGATCAAGGGCAACTGTTACATTTTGCTATTGAAATAGGACTCTTAATTTTGGAAAATCTGATTTATTAATTAAACTATTTTTTTTTCTCTTTCAAAGAGCATAACACTAACTGGCTGGAACGAACACAGCTCCATCCCACGGATCCCACCTCCGCCTTCTGGCAGCTTACCTGACTCATAAAGAGAGCGGGGGATTTTATGTGCCACCTACCTCATCTCAACGTTTTCCTTTGTGGTGAGAGTTAATCACCACTCTTGTCATATTATTGCACCGACCCTCCTGAAGATACGAGCTGTTGGGGGTGATCATTTATCTTTTGAACCATCCTGAAAACTTCTTGTAGAATAGTTGTGGTGGTTTTTTTTGCTTGTTTTTGTTTTTCTGAATTCAGTGAGAATAGATTGGTGGTCCACTGCAGTAAGTTTTTGTGTGCTAAGTGTTTAAAATGGCAGTTTATTGGGTTTACTCCGGGATCAGGGAAGAGAGAGCTTCCACTTGCAGAGGACTTGACTCTGATATGAGATGTGGAGAGTTGAGATGTGTCAGTGGAAGGGGAGGTCCTTCCCCAAGGTAATCCCTGCAGGAGGAAGAAGCTGTGGTGTTGTAGCCATGATGATTAAGGATTTTTGTTTTGAGAACAAAGGTGATGTTTGTATTAGATCAACCGCCAGAGTTGGAAAAATGGACGTGCTTTTGGGCACAAAATCTTTCCATATAACCCATTTGTACAACCTATATAGCCCTCTCACTTGTGAGGAAAGCAATTATAAGTAGTAGGCTGATCTTTTCCAGGCAGACAATGCTGCAGGAAAGAAGGCATATAGATAGCAACGAGAACAAGATGCAAAGATGGCAGTACAATGAATACAGTCTGTGCGGGAGGCAATGGAAGAAAGGGGAGGGAGAACTGAAAATGCACCTTCAGCACGATTGGTTAGCATTACAAAGAGGACGTGAATTAGCCTAGAAGGTGAGAGGACGCTTGAGCAGAAAAGTGTGTGATGTTTTTGCAAAAGAAGTTGCTGAAATGAGATACAGGAAGGCCAGAGAAGAAGGAACAGTTGGGACCACTCTGGATTTCAATGCTTTAAGAAAAATCTCAGTGTGAGGAAGGGCCAGAAAAAGCAAGGAGACAAAAAGAGTCTCCTTGTTCGTGTGCCACAAGGTCAGGCAGCATCAAGGAACAGGAATACCAAAAGAAGTGAACAATTAACAAACGTGGATGAAGGAAGGGTAAGGATGTTGCTAAAATATCAGCAGAGAGGGAGAAGTGGCACCTTGTCCTCTGTGGAACCTGGAAAATGATCGGGCATCAAGTGGGGTGCTGCAAGACAGGAGGCAGTGAGCGTCCTGGGGTAGGCAACAGGAGAGCATCCCATCAGCATTGAGCCATCTGACCACCCCAATATAAACACAGGCTATTTCCATTCTTGATGTGTGTAGGGCTTAAAATGCACTGCAGATACAGAAGCTGTGTCCTGAAGATAGGAACGCTGCAGCTGGCTCCCCTTTCCTGTCCTCCACACCTCTCTTCTACACCAAAATTAATTCCCCTCTTCCATCCTCTCATGCAGGGTGGGTCCTCAGCCCAGCTCTGATCATTTTTCTTATTGATTGTGCCTGGTTAAAAACTGGGGCAGAACTCAAGGGCTCAGGAGTCCCCCATAAAGACGTAGTTCTCAAAACAGAGGCATTAATGAGCTCTGTGGGGTGAGTGCTGGGAGAGGCACCAGCGGCGAGGAGGAAGAGCAAAGGGTGAGCTGTTTGCTGGAGGAAGAATCAGCTTGGGAAACCACAGCAGTGGGGAAACTAAAGGTGTGGAAGCCTCAGGAAGAAAACGAGCGTAGGAGGATGGAACCAGGGCTGGTTAAAAATAACAGTATGGTACAGATAATGTGACATTTTAAACCTGCTGCCTTTGAAAGCCCTTTTGTGTTTTGAAAAGCAAGTCTTTGCTGAGTTGTTAATTGCTGCTTACCAGCCAGGACCGCTCGCATCTGGGGCAATCACTTTGTCCACCAGCCCGTTTTCTTCACTGCTGCTCTGGTGGTTGCTGCTGAGCCTTCAGCAGGGAGCTCTTTGCACTCTTTCCTGACACAAATACTGATATATCCCTAATTATGCTTTGATCTCTTTGGGAGAAGTTCACCTTTTCCAGCTTGTAGTGACTAGCACGCTGACTCTACTTGATAATACTGACCACTACGTTAGGGCAGAATTAAAACGCCATTAAAACACTATTCACAGGCAGGTTGTACGGTGTGGAATTTGGGCGAGAGCTAACCTGGCCTGAGACACAGTTTTTCCAATGTTTCTGGGGAACTACAAGTTTTTCAGCCCCATGGCTGTTCAAAAGTCAAAGTAGGGTGTTAGTCCCTGTACAAATGCCACGTGTTGAATGGGACCGAGTGGCTGCAAACCTCCTGGGGCTTTGAAGCTCCTGGCACTTAAAATGGGTGTGAGAGAAGGAAGGAAGGAACGATAAAGAAAATAATAAGGAGAAATGTAATGTGAAGGGCCTCTTTACCTTTTAATAACAGTTCTTCAGTAGCACAGCAATATGGAACAGAAGGGGATCGTCTGGTTAATGCAGAGCAGGTACTTGCCATTGCCAGAGCCATATCCTAGAAATATTTAAAAAAAAAAAAATTATCAGATTTAGTCTTTATGGAAGATACAGGTTTCTTCATCTCTGCCCTCTTCTCTCTCCCCTCCACTTCTGTGGAGGATCCTACTTCCCATCTCCCGTGCGAATCTATTTGTGACCATTTTAACGCGATTCATTGTCAGTTCTTCTGGCGGAGTTTGCCTTCGCCTTAAATAATTCTTGCATCCTTAGCCTTCCCCCTGCTCCGTCTCTGCAGAGCAGGCAGCTCCCCTCCCAGTGGTGCTCTGCTGCACTTCACGGGCCGCGCTTTCCTCGTCCCCTGCCCTAGAAGAGGCTCGCCTTCCCCTGCTGCTGTGCCTAGAAGATGACCTCTAGCACTTGGATGACTCCCGGCTGTGGCAATGTGAGCTGCTGGCTGCAGCAGAGCAAGGTGTCGGCAGCCCTGGCTGGTATTCCTGATTCTCTTGCTGCGTGACGCGAGGTCTGGGGAAGGACGCTGATCTTTGTTTCCCTGCAGGCGCCGATGACAGGCACACGTCTTCATTTTACAGTAAAACTGCTATAATTGTGCCGAATTTATTATTAATATACACATTACAGACAGACATTACAGCATTTTGAATACTCTCTTACAATGAAATCTGACGCTTTCGGCTTGTGGCGTGTCATGCAGTCCCTGTGAGCGTACGTACCTGTTTGCTTTACAGATTCAACCCACGAATCCTGCATTTCCACGCTGCATTGCTGGGCACCTCTGCTTTACAGCAGTGATGAAGCAGCTTGCGCATACTCCTGGCTTTTTCATTAATTGCACGCTTTCCAATAATTTATTTTTTTAAGTATTTTCAGGGCTTGCTGACGTGTGGAGGCGCGGGCGCTGAACCGGAGGACTATCATTGAACTTGGAGACTCTCGTTTAGAAAGAATGTGGGTCATGATTGATTACATCTGCACATGTCATGCCCTCGCTTGGCTCTGTCTCTGCACGTGGGGGAGAGTTTGTGATGCTCACTGCCCAGTTCCATGGAGCATAGACCTACATACAGGGCAGAAAGGCTGTTAACATTTTTGCTAGGCTTCTTTCAGCCATGCCAAAGGGGCTTGGTGTTGTGATGCACCCATCACATCGCTCTTAAAACCCTCATCGCCTTGGTCTGGTCTTCAGTTTAATCTGAGAACGTAGCTATCCACTTCCCCATGGTTTTATATCCACACGTATTATCCCCAATCAGTGTGGTTTGGCCACAGTAAACATTTTGGGGTTTGATCCCTGCTCTCGTTTCTTTTTGCTATGCAAATCTGTAGCAGATAGAGAAGGTCACAGAAACCTCCTAAAACCCAGGAACGGGGCTTGTGGGAGGAAGAGGTGCCGCATACGTCTGCGTCGGTTCCCACATAGCTCCTGTCTCAACTCAGAAGCAGCTCTCATCTCCTGGGCTTTCTTATTCTCTCTCTACCACCCACGCTCCCCTTATGGCCGGCAGGTGATGGGCTGTCACTTTTCATATTTTTGGCCAAATGTGCTAAGTTAGCACATTTTTAATGGATGCCATTTTCAGCACCAATGAAAATAGTCTCAAATTTTGGTAATTCTCCATTACTCCATAAAAGTTATAAGAACTGCCTTTAAGTAAACTATTTTTAAGACTTATTACTATAGCTCCTTTAGAGACCATGGTTCCACTGTAGAAGGAGTTATTTAGATACAGGAATCTTGGTGAGTATATGGTCTTCTGATTTTCCAGAAAAATGTGATCATGGTCAAAAATCAAGCAATTTTCCTTTTTTATAAGGCACAGAGCCTTTTTTTTTTATCTACAGTTCTCATTTTCAGTAGGATAGGGTATCATGGAGCAAGTAACCTTCCTGACATGTAACAGGTGGATAGCATTACAGAACCCAGTCACCTCTGAATTTTGTTTTACACCATTTCCAATCATCTGCACGTGGCAAATCACCAGATTTGTACAGCCGGTGATGCTGTCGGGTAGCTGAGCTGATGCAATGCCTTGCTTTCTTCTCCTGCAAAGCAGGATTGCTCTAGTTCAGGTTGAGATCATCTGCATGTTTGGGGTTTGCAGGCTCCGACCCTTGTGTGCTCGGAGCAATTTTGCTGCGTTGCTCGGATGACAGCAGCTAACCCCTGCGCCGAGACACAGGGGCAGGTCCAGATAAGTCAGAGTGGGATGTAAAGGGAATAGAAGGCCGCTGCTTAAGGAAGGGATTTGTGGCAAAAGAAGCAAATCTGTGGAACTTGAGAGGAAGCTTGTGTTGAAGTTTATGTTGCGTTAAGGCTTTGACTTGCTGATAAGCCCCCAGGATGAGAGCGAGCCTGGTTGTGTTCTCTGTTGGGCAGTTTTAGTACTGAGGGTACGGAGGATGGCTGTGATAATGTACATCTCTTAAACTGTGGCACTCTTTGTGGGAAAGCTGGCTGGAGTGCAATTGTAGCAGATTTCAGTGCTGGATATACTCTCTTTCCTTAGGTCCTAGAAGTCAAGTGTGTAGATCAGAGAGATTCTGAAGGAGGTAGCTAACAAGAGAGCCTATGAAGAGCTGATAAAAGTCATGTTAAGTAGCTTTTTTATATACTCAGGTATTTATTTGCAGTAACAAAAGCCTGATAAAACACGGAGACTGATTTCTGTAAGCACTGAACCTCCTGGATTCCAGAGGAAATCCACATTGGCTGTTGGTGCTGAGCATCTCTAAACATCGTACTTGTGGCTTCAGACCCAGGTTAAACCCCCACTGACCCCAGGCATCTAATCAGAGAAAAAAACCAGCAATGTTTAGCCTTCTGACAGTCATTCCCCTTGCAGTACTGTGTCTCTGTTGGGCTCATGAATAACATTTTCTTTTCTTTAAAAACGCGGTGTATGTTCCTTGCAGATAGCTCTGATCTATGGTCCTGCTCCTTCCTTTGTGCATAAGCATCTCTGATTAATGCTCCCACAACCCTGGGAAGTACTTGCATCTTTGGTAGAGGTAGCACAAGAAATTACAGCTCTTGCTGGTGTTCAGAAATACGTTTTCTAGAATTGTAACCAGAAATGCCTGCAAAGAACAGCAAAGTAAAGACTACTAGAAGGAGTATCTGGGACCGAAATCCCAAATAATGTGTTGCCACAAGCAGTGATGAGGAGCAGTCAGTTAGGATGCTCGTGTATCTCCATGCTCCGTTCTGCCTGTATTTCTTCTAAAGCTGTAGGTCACTTCGAGCACGTGGTGCCTGTGTCTGGCAGTGAGTTGGAGCCTTGCTTTGGATATTAAAGGGCAGGGGCGTCTTCTGTTTGAATGTATTTTCATGGTAAGCATGAATGTCTTCAGTAGAATAATTGCGTGTGTGTCTCCAAAGTTAAAATTTAGCCTTTTAAATGATAACCTTACAGGAACAATCAACTAAAATGCAGCAGAGTATGTGGGATTGGGCATTATTACTGATACGGGATTACCTGGCGTCCTGACACCGACCTCTGCCCCTCCACCTATATAAGAAATCAGCCGTTTCAGATTAGTTTACCTTATCCTAGAAAACTACTTTGCTCATTACTTCAGACGAAAGCAAATGCTACCTCATCGTCACATGCTAGACAACACGCCAGGAGAAAAATCCTTTCCCGTCCAAAAGATGACTAGCAGCTTCTGCACCCGAGGAAGCACCACCGGTGGCTCACTGACTCATCGCGCTCCTGATCTGCTTTCCTACCTAGGCAAGGCTTGCGACCAAACAACCGTAAAATAGCTGCCTCATTTCTCAGTTTCTCAGATATTTTTCTCTCATTACTACTTAATGGCACCTGTTGGATCAGGGAGTTCTCGTTTAATAGCTGAGGTGGATGCCATGCGATGTAAAAGGAGGAGGGTTTGCAGAATTGCGCTGTTCCAGCACCAGTCGTTTGCTGACATCTGGTAATTTGTAAACTGTATTTAACAGATTTTCTGTCTGTGCTTTTGCAAGCATTTCTGAGCAGATGAAGCCGTTACAAAGCCTCCTATTTTCTGCAGAAACATTCTGTAATTTGTTGCCCTTCCTTGTGTTCGAGAGTAAAACAAACAGCAGCAGCAAATTTCACTGTAGGTTTCTAGACCTGTAGGATCAAAACCAGGTTTTCTTTATTTTGTATCACAGGAGAAACTGAGGAAAGGGATGATAAGTGGACAGAACTAGCAAAACTTTCATACGTAAGGTGCAGAGTGAAGAGCAAGATCCCACTGGCTGTCATTTATTCTCACCAGGATTAAAATAGACCATCAGAAGACCAGCAAATATCAGAAGAATATTGGATGTCAGAAAGATGAGAGCTTGTTTTTTCCTACGTATGTTTATTTTTTTTTTCAGCAAAACATCCTAAGAACAAAGTGCCAATTATAGAATTGTAACCTTTACGGCTGATTAGTAAGATACAACAAGGGAGCAGTGCAGTGGGCACGGGGATTTACAGCGGATGTCACAGAGCTCAGCACTGCGAGGACAGCTTTTAAGAGGAAAAAAGAAAGGAAAATCCCAGTGCCATTTCTACCTCTGCATGAAGAGAGTTCCCAAAGGGCATACAACGGTCCTTGTCATCCCTGCGCAGGTTTTCCAGACTCAGCAGCAAGCCCAAAAATAGCAAAAAAAAAAAATTAAATGCTGAAGGAGCTTCTCTGGCTGTCTAGCTATTAATATATTAGGCCTAGGGAAAACAGAGACAGCATCAGGCTTCACATGGGATTTCTCAGCAGGACTCTTCCATTTTAGATCCGAGAAACTGCAGTGATTTGTATCTTTGAATATGTTTTCAGCTCATTTTGCTTTTAATGATGCTGAGGAAAGGGGTGTCAACTGAAAGGAAGATGTATCTGCCATCCCTTGCTGATCTGGTTTCTAGCAGCAGGCGGGCTGCTGCTTACAGCTTGGGACTGGCTGGAAGAAATGCTGTGGTCGATTTTGTTGGTTTTTTTTTTGTTGTTTTTTTGTTGTTTTTCTGAGGAAGCGAAAAAAAAAAAAAGCCAGCACTGATAACTGTTTGCCTCACAGCATTAAAAGCAGCTGGAAAGGAAAAATGTGCCCGAAGACTTTCCTCAAAAGCCTGAGAAAATCTCACTTTGATCCTCCCAAGTGCCTGCTCTTGCATGGCCATACCCTGTGTCCCAAGGGACCCGGGTGGCCTGGACCTGGAGACCAGCATCGTCACCCCTCGTTAGGGGTGCTTGTAGGCGTCTCGAGCTGCAGTATCCCATGGGAGATGTCCGTCTGGGGAACAGAGCTCATAAAGCCTCTTCTAGATGAAAGGTACTTCAGTTTCCAGCAGCCACAGAACGAATGGCTGAGGCTGGAGGCACTGCTGAAGATCATCTGGTCCAGCTAGAGCAGGGTCAGCTGCTGCTAGAAGAAATGCAACTGTTTTCTTTTTTGTTTGTTTGTTTGTTTGTTTGTTTTGTTTTTTAAGGTAGGCCAGTTTTCCCTCAACAAACTATCCTTACGGACACCTTGGGAATAATCCCACTAATTCCACCTTTATACCAGAGCAGCACCTGTCTGTGGGGCACCTTCGCCTGTTGACAGAACCATCGGTGACACCGTGGGCCGTTGCTGACATGAGTTATTTGGCACCTTGCAACCCCAGTCAGGCCCTTTGTGCTAGGCACTGTCCAAACAGACTGGAAGGCAGGCAGCCAGTTCCCAAAGAAGGGATTATTTAGCTGTTAAGCTGTATGCTGCAAAGAATTAGGTGCAGAGAAGCAATGACATTGAAGCTTTTGTGCTAATCGCTGAACTTCAGCATCCTTGCTCCTCTCGTTGCAGCCATAAATGGGAGAGGAGCGAGCTCCTGGCTGCGCAACCCAAGGGCTCCAGCAAGCCGAACAGGCAGAGCTGTCCTCTAAGTGTAACCTTTTCTGGAGACAAATGAAGTCACCCCCGTGCCTTTTATGTGCTGCATTCCTTCTTTAGAAGTTGCATTGCAGCCTGCTTAACAATTGATATGTATTTTAGAAGCACATCCTTTTTAAAAAGCATAAGAAGCAGTCGTTTCCATTTTTCAGTTGCAGTGTTTGTCAGCCAGGGAATTAGCTCAGGAGAAAAAGAAGCAAGTGCGCAATTATTTCTTGTCTTGGAAAAATGCCTTTCCATTGAAAAGACTTATCTTCAAGTCTGCAAACCAGAACAGTAGGGGATTTATTTTCCCGGTGCTCCTTCCCAAGTAGAGGAAGAAAGGAAGACAAATTTTGGTGTCACCTGTCACCACAGGAAGAAAATGCAGTGACTGAGTGGGCAGGCAGCAGAGTTTTAAGACACATCCTGTACTTTTGGGGCAATCCAGAACTTACCCTTGCAAATCCCTCCACTGGGAAAAACACCCTGAAAGAATTAAGAAGGGCGGCAGAGTCAAGCAAATAGGTTGGTGAAAATGATGTCTTTGGAGGGTTTAAAGAAAAGGTTAGAAACTGATCTAGGAGGGCACGGCTGCGTACCCCAAGTCCTCAGAGCAAAGTGCAGAGCTCCTGAGGTTCCTTCCAGGTGGGCATTTCGGAGATGTTGGTGATAACTGTTTATCTGTATTCTCAAACTGCGCATTTTGCTGTGCCGAGTCCCAGAGTCCCCTTTTCCCTGAACATCCTGTGTGTCCCTAGGCGTGGGCTCTGTCAAGGTCTTTCAGCCCAGCTCAGCTGACTTGGCCATGAGCTTTGTCACGGCGTGAGTTCACCCGAAGGAGAGCTGCTCTCACAACCTGCCCATCCCCGTCCTCTTTCTGATTTTCTGAAACTGATTTTCTTTTAACTTCAAAGAGAGTCAGCAAAATAGGTTGGTTTATGGTTGCCAGATGCAATAACCACATACAATACAAATACAGGTTTCCTAAAGCTAGGAAAAGATACTGAAGCCCATAAAGCAAAGCCGGCTAAAAGAAAGCACCAACAGCTTTCAATCCATTTGTGTTTTTTTCTGTTTGTTTTGTGTGTGTTTTTTTTTTTCTTGTTCTTCATACCTGATGTTAGGATGTTGATTATTCCAGGGACTTGAGGGAGATTTATATGCATTTACCCGGTGTTATATTTTTAAATATTAGTGTACTTTAGGCACAAGCAGTTTGAGATGCTGGTGCAGTGAAGAGTTTGTTGTGTGCTTGCAGCCTGTTACACCAAGTTCTCCTGTGTCCTGGCCTTTTGTGCCTAGTAGGCCAATATCCCTTTTTGGAGTGACTGAATACTTGTTTTTGCAAGATGAAGCAAGGGCAACTTGAACAGGTCTCTTAGGCCTCAAAAAGAACTCCCATCAATGGCAAGGAAGAAACTGCCTCACTTGAGCAAAAACTCAATGCTGAGGATCACAGAATCACAGAACTGTAGGGGTTGGAAGGGACCTCCAGAGATCATCGGGTCCAACCCCCCTGCCAAAGCAGGTTCCCTGGAGCAGGCTGCCCAGGTAGGCGTCCAGACGAGCCTTGAATATCTCCAGAGAAGGAGACTCCACAACCTCCCTGGGCAGCCTGTCCCAGTGCTCCGTCACCCTCACCATGAAGAAGTTCTTTCGCATGTTGGTGCCGAACTTCCTGTGCTCCATCTTGTGGCCATTGCCCCTTGTCCTGTCCCCACAAACCACTGAAAAGAGGTTGGCCAAATCCCTCTGTCTCCCACACCTCAGGTATTTATACACATTGATGAGATCCCCTCTCAGTCTTCTTTTCTCCAGGCTGAACAGACCCAGGTCTCTCAGCCTTTCTTCATAGGGAAGATGCTCCAGGCCCCGTATCATCTTTGTGGCCCTCCACTGGACTGTCTCCAGGAGATCCCTGCCTTTTTTTGTGCCGGGGAGCCCAGAACTGGACACAGTACTCCAGGTGAGGCCTGACCAGGACAGAGTAGAGGGGGAGGATCACCTCCCTTGACCTGCTGGCCATGCTCCTTTTAATGCACGCCAGGATCCCATTGGCCCTCTTGGCCACCAGGGCACGCTGCTGGCTTGTGGTCAACCTGTCGTCCACCAAGACCCCCAGGTCCTTCTCCCCAGAGCTCCTCTCCAGCAGGTCGTTCCCCAGCCAGGATGTTGATGCCCAAGCTGGCTTCCAGATGAGGAGGTGTTTGGGGGGGTTGTCCTGAGCACAGAGTGTCCAGCAGACACGGGGCAGCAGGAGGGCTGTCTTCCCACCCCAGGGCCCTTCATGGCGGCACATGCACTTCTCTGGTGTGCAGCCTCGGACGCTTGTAGGATAAACTCACCAGCAGTGGTCCTGTTGCTTGCCACAGCTGGATGGCAGCATCTCACCTGCTGAGGACTTGGAGGCATGAAGTTTTCTCACAGGATTTGGAAAGAGGAGGCTGGTACCCACTGACTTGTGGGCACATTGATCCGCCTCGGCCTGCAGAGCAGAAGGTGTCTGCTCCCCCAGGGAGCATCCGGGAGCTTTTTATAGAGTTTGTTGCAACAGAGCTTGCATGTGATTGCATTTTCTTCCCAAATGCTGTGTCTGGCTTTGGTTGCAGATGTGGGTGATAGAGGAGAAACCAGGCATCTCGTTCCTTCCCAAGGAGGAGAGGCAGAGCTGAGCATGCAGTGATCACTTTGGTGCTGGCACTGCTTAGGTCCCTCTGTAACGCTCTGTATGTGCAGCCCATATGTTACATCCCAGATTTCTCTCTCCTGTTTACTTCTACCCATCTGAGCAACCTGGGAGGTGTCCCTGCCCACGGCGGAGGGGTTGGAATGGGGTGGTCTTTGAGGCCCCTTCCAACCCAAACCATTCTGTGATCTCCTCAGGTGCCATCTGCCCTGAAGCTCCTTTTTCTTCTCTCGTCTCTCTCAGCCAACTGTCTGTAATTCATAGGTCAACTCTGAGGGGGGCACAGCCTCAGCAGGAGGCAGGAGACTACAGAGCATTAAAAGCCCAAGCCCCGGAGTGATGCTGGAAGCTGATCCTCCAGCAAAGCCTGGAGGGGACTTGCCTTCCAAGGGAGCACTCAAACACAAAGCCATTTGTATTAATAGACCAGGCTGCAACACAGCTGTTCCCTTGGCCCACATAGCAAAGTGCATGTAGATGTGTAGTAAAGAGGAGGCATCCCTTTTATGACCTTTTTACATACTTTTTGTTGCCGCACTTCTCGACAACAGCAGTCAGCTAAAGGTCAGGGCCCTGCAAGTTGTGGCACAATTAATTAAAAGTCAGAGGGAGAATCTGGCATCTCTGGCATCAGCTGACCAACGGAGGCCTGCCCCCCCCAAAGCAGAAAGCACCAAATACCAAATAATTTCAGTCCACATAACTTGTCTCAATCGACATGTAGCCCTAAAGCACTTTGATTTTTTTCCTCCTGTCCCCATTCCTTCTTCTCTGTAGGGTGATTCCTGCCACCTCCTCTAAGCTTTTCTACTCTGTGGTATTTTTGCTAGCGAACGTTAATGCTGAGAGATTCCAGTACTGCAGCTAGCTGGCTTAAATCTGTTCTTTTTATGTTCCACTGTAGTGCATGGTATAAACCAATAGAAGTACGGGCACTCTCAAAGTAAGCTTTTGTGCACATGTGGAAAAAAGAAGGAGCTATTGGAGTTTGTAGTTACTGTATAAAACACTCTTGAGCATTCTCATATAAAGGTGGCTGCAGTGAGATCTTCCAAGTGTCTCCAGCACATTCCAGAAAGACTTAACTTAATCCATGCTGCAGTTAATGTTTTCCCTGGAGCTTGAATGTTCCTCTCAGAAATATGTCCACCCCCAACCCTTATTTACTAAGTGGATGCCAACTGGGTCTGGGTTCAGTGATGTTGACAAGGCCAGTGTCATGGGGATTTAAACAAAAAACAGCACAAAAACGTGCACAAAGCAGCATGGTTCTCAGCGGCAGTACAAAAATGCTTGCACAGGGTCACGGGGCATTTGTCTCAGATCCAGAGGTGCGACTGACTCAGCCTGTTCCATCTTTCAGTAGAGCTATCTATCCTGTAGGAGAATAAAAACGAACCTTTTTTTTTGTTGTTGTTCTTTCCAAGCAGCTCTAAGGACCAGAGGAGAGAGCCCTCAGGATGCCAGAGCCAGCCAAGTCCACTTCTGCCCCCAAAAAGGGCTCCAAGAAAGCCGTGACGAAGACCCAGAAGAAGGGCGATAAGAAGCGGCACAAGAGCAGGAAGGAGAGCTACTCCATCTACGTCTACAAGGTGCTGAAGCAGGTCCACCCCGACACCGGCATCTCCTCCAAGGCCATGGGCATCATGAACTCCTTCGTCAACGACATCTTCGAGCGCATCGCCGGCGAGGCGTCCCGCCTGGCGCACTACAACAAGCGCTCCACCATCACCTCGCGGGAGATCCAGACGGCCGTGCGCCTGCTGCTCCCGGGGGAGCTGGCCAAGCACGCCGTCTCAGAGGGCACCAAGGCTGTCACCAAGTACACGAGCTCCAAGTAGCCGGACGCTGCCTCTCCGACGGGACCGCTGAGCACCGAACCCTCCGCACAGGCACAGGTAGGCAGCTACGACCTGGATGAACGTCACAGCTATTCTCCGCGGCAATGTACAGTCTTGGGATGGGCATTAGAAGCTGTCTAGCGGAAGAGGAGGCAGCGAGCTGGATGTCGGCTTATTTTCATCGGGGGTTCAGGACGTGCTACAGGTTCTGCACGCTGCACCTCAGGCGATGCTGGTGGAGGAGGCCTCTGCTTTCACATCTCATCTGAAGGACTGGCTGCACTATATCCAAATTCTCCTCCGTGCTTGGAAAACATGCATGTGTGGCGCCGGCAGGGGAGGCTGGCCACTCCAGAGATACTGTCTCTGAAGTCTTCCTGGCTGCTTTCTTACAGTCATCCGAAATGGGCATCAGGGAGTCGGCGCTTGCATCCGCTCTGGTAGCCCAGCCCCAGCCCGTTGTACACAGCCCACCTGTGCAGGCAGAGGTGGCACCGACGGCCACAGCAACAGCTGGGCACAGTCCTCAGGCCGAAATCCATGCTGATCCAGCAGAGATCTCTGCTTGGCAGCGGTGTGCGAGGCCTCTTTCAAAGATGCCGTGATCATACCACGCGCTGCTCCTCCTCCTCGCTCCTGATGGAGGAGGGATGAGCAGGCTGGTGGTGCAGGCACGCGTGTCCTTGCCCGCCGGGATGCTGGAGCCACCAGCTGCCTCCCAGCTTGTGCCAAAGCATACGGGTGGGCAAGGGGAGTGTGGGACCACCTCCTGCCGCTGCTGCTTTGCCTCCTCTAAGACCTACTTCAGTGTGCAAGACATTGCTAATGCTGCTGCTTTTTGGAGACTTTTTTTTCTGCCTGTGCACTCCGTGTTCACTGTAAGGGTGGACACAGCGCAGTGGTGTCCAAGGGGGGATGCTCGCTGCGGGCAGCTCGCCTTGCCCCTACCTTTCCTGCTGCACTCATCTGCTAGCAAGCAAAGCAAAAACTGGGGCTGGGTGGATATGTAGGGACACTTAAAATATCACGGCATCCCAGTGGTGTTTTATGGATTAAATCCTTTTGAGCTAATTCAGATATTCCCCTCTTCTTCTCAAAGTCCACAGTAAGGTGAGCAATAATAAAATCCCAATAAAAGCCATAGAGATTAGTGGAGGAACGTCTCGGTTACAAGTTTAGCATGCAGGGACTGCTGGATAGCAGAACAAGAGCTTGTGTAGAAGTGGTGTGAAGCTGGAGCTTCCTACTCAAAACACAAAATTAGCCAACATTTTTAAAAAAACTATCAAAATCTCTGGTGGGCTGTAGCACTTCAGATCAAAAATATGCATGTCTTTAAAATAACAACTGCTCTTTGCAACTTGTTCTGTAAATAAAAAGGGCAGCAAAGATACAGGTTCCAGAACTAAGTGCAAGGTCTCTCCAAAATCCAAGACACCATTTTTAATCATATGATAAATTCCTACCCCTAGATATACCTTGTAATACATCCCTCATTTTTTCCTGCTTTGGTCCCCATCTTACCCTTTGAGAGTGATGGTAGCCCTTGACAAATTCACGTTGCTTTTGGAGATGCAGAATTCTACTTTCAGCCACATTTCATACAGTAATTGCAGCAGGATTCACTAGCGGTATCTTTCAGAAAGAGCAAAAGCCAGGTCTCAAGATGGTGGCACCCACAACAAGCAGCTCCCAGCAGTGGCATCTGTATCTAGTAGCAGAAATCTGTCATCAGTCTGAACCATTGGGCCATCACGCTTCGGAAGGGACAGCCTAGCACTTCACTTCACTTCCTTTTCTTTTTTTTTTTCTTTTTTCTTTTTTCTTTTTTCCAGTTAAAATGTCAAAATCAGATACCAAAGATGAAAATGTTCCTGCACTGTCACACGTGCACTGCTGAGCCACTGTCATTCTCCCACCAGAAATCAGAAAGCAGAGGATGCAGAAGGGGAATAAATGAAGCCAAGCGCTGGTTGGCGGCACTGAAGCTTTCTCCTCCAGTCCCTAGGAGCTGCAAGTCGGAAACCATCCGTTCCAGGGCTGCACCTCAGCGCAGGAACTGTTCCAGTTCCAGCGATGTGTGCACGCCGTGGCCCTGTCCCAGTGCTGCCCAGCACATCTCCTACACCCTCACTCTGCCAAGCAAAGCAGGGTCCCACTCTGGTCCCTGCAGCTGGCACAAGCTGCTGGCTGCGAGGAGTCACAAAACGTCCCTGAGGGGGCAGGGGGACAAGGCTGGGCTCCCAGGTGAGAGCCGACCTGCAGGTAGTCACAGCACTGCTCTCGTTCTCCTCCCTGTGCTGTGCCACAGTCGCCACTCTTCATTTCTGGAGGCTGTTCCAGGGAGAGGAGAAGTGGCAATTTAAGACCGCAGAAATACTTGAAGGCTTAAGGAGGGTGTTTATGTTGAAGCCAGGTGACTGAGGCTGATCATCTCCATCCATTTAGAGGTTAGGCTGTCGTTTCACACATAATTTGCTCTTCACTCTCCCTTCATGTCACTTTTTTACTTGCCCCTGACAACGTGGAGAAGAGGATTGAGGAAATGATCCAGGTTAAAATGAATAAAAGTAGTTTTTTGTTTGTTCGTTTGTTTTACATTTTTTTTTTTTTTTCTCTCTTGCAAGCTTCATTTTAACCCAGTTCTGGTGTCAGGTCTGATTTGTCACACCGACACTTGTGCCAGCCAAGGGAAGGGCTGACCCAGGAAAGGCAAGGCTGGCATAAGCTAGGACTGCCTCAAAAGCACTTGTGAAATCAATGGCCTTAGTGCTACAGGACAAGTGGAAAAAGGAAATCTGCGGCTCTTGCAACCTGTGCAGGCTCACAGATCACTTTGATGGGAATCATTTCGACTGGGATGGGCTTGGACTGAGCCTTAAAAGTGGAGACAATAGCAAATGTTCTAAAAATCCAAAGATCGTAGCGTCAGTTTTCAACTTATTAAACTGAGGTGTGACATGTTCCACAGATCCCTGGTAAGGAGGTGTTCTGCAGAGGTGGAGGCTCATACTTCAGGATCTGTGCTTTTCCAAAATACGTCTTTCCAGCTCTGACCAATACAACAGCTGAACAATGAAGGTAATATACCAAGCCCCCCTGACCCTACCTTATTCCAACTGCAACTCCAGAAGTATTTCTGGGACATTCCCAAGTTTTGACAATAAATAAAAAAAAAATCAACTGCAGATTGAAAGTTAGAAGAGGAAACTGCAGAAGAATAACACTGCATTGATATTAACCCTGTGTTAACCCCCATGTTAATGGAGGTCGTTGCACTAAGCTATTTGTTTTCATATACAATTTAGGAGAGAAATTTTTGCAATAGATCTACTTGTGATTTTCCAGTCGACTTCCCTAAAGTCCACCCATCACAGCAGATCTAAGCCCGCAGAAGAGCTGAGTGGCTGCGTGCTCAGTCTGGAGGTTTCCTCCCACTCGGGACAAATAGGTTTTGAGTCAAGCATGGGGAAAACACGAGTAGCAGCAGGTAGAGGACAAGTGCCTGCCCTGGAGGTCGCTGTGTGTGCTAGGAAGGGATGCCTGAACTGAGAGCAGGGAGGAGCCCAGCCCAGGACAGCCACGCGTGTCCTCCTGCCCTGGTGACAGGTAGCCCCATGTCCCAGCGCCCCACCACACCACGCCAAGCTTGGCATGGCTTGTGCACAGCCCTGAGCCTTCACCCCGTCATAGCACCCTCCGACAGTTTACATCCAGAGCAAATTGTTTACAGGGAAAGAAAGACTGTGAAATAAAGCATAAAACTCACTTGCTACCAGGATCTGGGGGAGATCCCTCCGACTAGTACCGGGGAGCAATCTCTCCAGCTTGCTATCCATGCATGGTATCTTGTGGGCTTGTGTACACAGACTTTTTCCGAGAATACGTGCTACATAATGTATGATCTATGTTATATTACCATTGTTTTATGGCATATGTTACAACTAATTATGTTTTCTGTTAAATGTATAAATAAAATATAAATGCAGACCTGATGAAAGTCAGGTGAGACACAGCTCTCAGACCTCTTTGCTTCTGCCACATCACGGGGCCCAACGTTTCTCACTCTCCATCGTATTTCCTTCAGTGTCTCAGGCTCGGGGAACCCAAGCAGTCCCCCAGCAGCGGCAGAGGGGATGGCACCACCTCGGTGACATCTGGTACCCAGCTTCTGCGACCCTATGGGGAGAGCCCGCCGCATCCCTGGGTGTTTTCCCTGCCATCCCAGAGCCACGGCATGGGGATGTCACCGTGAGTCCTCACAGGTGTGTCACTCACCCCTAACATCAGCGGGCGCCTTCTCTTCCAGCAAACCTGCCCAGGGCAGAGCTGAGCCAGCTCGTTCTGCTGCTGGTTCATCCATCTTCACCTGGGGGCGAGGAGGAGGATGGCAAAAAAGCAGCTTTACCTCCCACAGCCACCTCTGGCACCACACAGAGATGCTACACAGCCAGCTATGCATATGTATGATCTGCTGTGCCTGCCGTGAGCTGTGTCCCAGGGAGGGGACAGCTGCTGGTGTCACAGTGCGGAGCACGTTCAGGATGCTGCCACCAGCCACCCTGTTCCCAGTACAGGTTGCATCAAACCCACCTCTCCTTGCTGTACGCAGCCAGTCCTTGCCTGTTGCGTGCACTGCCCAGCACCTGTCCTATAAACCCCAAGGGGCAACACTTTCTCCTTACACAGACAGAAGCACCATGAGACTCATGGGTTGGAAAAGTGTTTCATACACCTTCAGAATTTCTGTTTATCTGTCTCAGTGATCCCTGCTGCTAGAAATACCTTTCTTTGGACCATGAGAAGCTTGTAGGCAGCAAATATGGAATAAGATGTAGTGTCTGAAAACCCCAGGAAGAGAAAGAGCTTCCTTCTAAAGAATTATCCATAAGTACTCTCAAGTGAAGAGCTTATCTATCTGCTGGACATCAACATGATAATGCACTCACTGCAGTGGGAAATGCGTGTGCTTTGCCAATGCCACATGCTGGAGAAACGAGCTCAGACTTCAGAGGTGCTGTATAAGAGAAATCAGAGCTAAGGAGGTTTCGAGTTTCTCTAAAGACAGACTTGTAAGTTCAAGATAATTTGGGAAGAGTAGCACTTGGAGAAAACACCCCTTATAACTAACTGATCTGAACCTGGAGCATTTCCTTCCAAAGAAAGAAATTATGCTACTGCTGATACCCACGTTGATACCCCTTGGCAGAGCAGTACCCACAATGTGTTTTCATAACAGAGCTGGTACCTGGGCCTTGGGAAAACCCAGGTTACAACAGGTAGAGCAAAACCTATGGCTGTGCTCCCTCAAGACGCTGGGAGAAGGGAGCCAACATTTTGTCTTAGTTACTCAGTTATTATTTAGTTATTATTACCTGGTTATTCAATGGCCATTAGCTGAACACGGGTGCCTCATGGCTAAGGCCGTTGGCAGAACCAGATACTCAGGAACATCAAAAGAAACTGAGGGAACCAGGTTTAAAACAAGTAAAAAGGAGAAAACTTGATGAAATGGGCAGTTCACCTCCTGAGCCCTTTGCCAAAGGATGCTGGAGGTCAAATTTGGTTCAAGGGCAAATTAATGGGAGAGAAATTCACTGAGAGGTACTAAACACATATAAATTATGTTTAAAAGGCTTAAAAGTGTAGTTATTACATTATTCTGCGCTATTCCTACAATCTTTCTTGCCTATTCACTCATGGTTGCTGCTGGAAACAAGATGTTGGGTTGGATGGGCCAAAGGATGTCTACATAAAGTCATGTAATGTCTGCCTTGCGCTCCTCCTAAACTGTCAAGAGTTTCAGGCAGTTCTCTTAGGCCTCTGAAGCATAGAAGAGAGCATAAAAGGAAGCTTTTTGTCTTTCTTTTCTGCATTGTTCCTTCACTTGCATTGATGGTTAGGTGGATTGAGTTAGGCTGGCTTGCATGAAAGATGTAAGAGATGTTTTGTTTCTAAAATAGAGTTAATAAACACAGATGGTGTGAGAAAGAGAGAGGAGCGGAGCTTCTGCTTTCTCATATAAAGGAAAACTGTTCTCCAACATTTCTAATTTTCTTGATGCAGTTGTTTTAAAAAATATATATATATAAATATAAACACAATTTCCCGCTTTATAATGTCCGTAAGACTAATCCTCCCCAAAAAAATCTCCTACAGAAGCTCTTACAAAATTCATTCAGAAAAATTTTCTTCCAGATTTAGCTGTCTTCTAGAGAGCTGTAATAGGAAAGAGAAGATTGGAAAGAACAGAGAAAGAGTGGCAATGGCTGGGTGCGGGGCACCAGAAGGAGCAAAAGGCAGAAGACTGAGTGAACGCTGTAAGGGTTGCAGGCACTGGTGGGACCCCAGTGAGGAGCTCCCAAGATGCCAGCACACACAGGGGGCAGAGCAAATCCACCGCCAGCAAGAGACGGGCACAGAAGGCATGCCCAAAGTTGGGTTGATCACCAACCTAAGGAGAACCCAAGAAACACAATGAGGACATCACGGCACCATCCCTCATCCTCAAAATCAACACAAAGATGGAAACGTGTACCCTGGTGTATGCATGACGGACAGATGGCTCGGATACACCAGTCTCATGTGGGTACGAGAGTATGAGCATGAGTGAGTCAAAGCAGGGCTGTCTTAAAATAAATTCATCTGCCTATTAGGTAATAAAATCACCATCCTGTAAAGTAAGATATTGCAACGTTATTGCCAGCGCATCCCTGCGGCTGCTGCCCGGATCACAGCATCCCACCCCCAGTCCTGGCACTCTGGGGCACACCTCTCCTTCTGCACCTCGCAGCTCCTCCAGCGTCCCTGGGATCACCCGCATCACATCCAGCCCCGGGGCAGGACGGGAGGCTCTTCTCTGTGCACCTCGCCAGTGCACTGCCAGCTAAACCTTCTCCTGTGCAGGTCTGGGAGAGCGCTCCTCACAGAAAGTACATTCATATTCGCCAGCGCTGAAAAAAAAGTGCCCGGGATCACTTTTTAAATAGACCTGGGGATGCTCCTGACATGTCCTGCCCTGCCCTACAGGCTAGGGCACATTCTGGTGGCTCTCGGGCTGCCTATGAAAAACGAAGTGTTAGAGAGAGAGCACTAAGTGCTGTCCTTGAAAGCGCTCAGCGCTGGCGAAGTGGGAAGCTGGGGGGCTGCAGCAGGGACAGGCTGAGCAAGTCGAGAGGCAGAGGGGTGCTTCCGTCAACAGGTTGCTTTGCTGGGACGAACGCTCGGCCCACAGCTTCTTCCTCTTGTCCTTCAGGCAGCAAAAAGCCACATCCAGGTGTGGATTTGAGAGCTGCAGCACCATCGCCTCCCTTCTCACAACCTCCCACCCACATCTACGCGGGCTCACCCTAAGGCCTGCTGCAACCCTACTGACCTGCACTCGGGCCCAAATCTAGGCTGAACCAACTGCAGCTTTACGTGGAAAACCCAGTAGTGGGAATTAAAAAGAAGGAAATTCAAATTCAGGCCCCCCACCCCCTTTTGCAGCCCCAGGGCTAACAAAAGCGGTCGCCGTGGGGCCCGTCAGCAGCCCCCGGCCTGTTAGCAGGGGACAGCCCGAGCTCTCTTTATCCCAGACTGTTCCTCACAAAGAAGCCTTTATAGCTCAGCAGCGGGCAGCTCGCCCCTCTCCCCATCACGCCTCTGCTCAGGTTTTCAATACAAGGAGACAAAGTCCTTACCGCCCCCCGAATCTGCCGCTCCTCGCACGCCCGCCATTCCCAGCATTTAATAACCTTTATGTGGAGACGCTAGGCCTCGCAGGAGTTGCAGGACACTGCCAGCACCATCTCTCTTTCAGAGCCAGCAGAAACTTGTCGCCACTTGAGTTACTCTGCATTTTAGTGCAGGATGATGGATAACAGCAGCAGGGAAAGTTCCCCGCGAGCAGCTGCACCCCACAGAGAACGAACACAGGGTCCTCCATGCCACAGGGTATCACAGCAACCGAGGGCTCGGCCATATTTTAAAGCGATTAGGAGTGTGTAGATGGCAAGGAGAATTTTAGTGACAAAAGACTAAATACATGCAAGTTTGCAAGCAACAGGAGCTCTCTGCTTTATAGCAGAGTTAAGTAGTTGCAAGGGAGCAGCAGGAGGGAATCCCATCCCACCCTATCAGCCACAGAGTGGTTTGCAGCATCCTCAGGATCCCCTGCAGCTTCCCCACGTCTGGCCAGGATCCTACACCAGGTAAAGGCTGAACAGAAATTCATGCTATATCTGCCCCCGTCACGCAAATGAATAGTTAGTTTGGACTGTTCAGAAAGCAATACTCAAATTTTTAATTTAATTTTATTGTATTTTATTTTGCAATTTACCGTTTGGATCACATTTGTCATATTTTCCTCAGGATCCCAGGACTCATTCTGGCTGTGGACAGCTTTGACACCCAGCCACATGCCTGCCAAGGCAGGCGAGAGGGCAGCTCTGGGGTCATCTGGAGATGACCTGGAAAAAATTGAGGTCAACCTAAGTACCTACAGCTTTGCTTCCGGGCACAAGGATGCCACAGCTTCTGTGCCTATGCAAGGCTGAACAATGCTGTACTGATACATATGCCTGTGGTGTCTCTAGCACGTTGTTTTAGAAAAAGCAAGGAGACTGAGACCCTGTTCTCCTAGTCCTACAGCTTAGAAAATAAAAACCCTGATTTCTTTCCTTCTTCTGTTTGCATGAGAGAGAAAGGGAGCTTGAAACAAAACCACCAGTGATTAGGAGGAGCGCATGAATTGCTGGCTGTAGCCATCCACTTCCCGAGCCCTGGAATTGCTCCTATCCCCAGGCCGGGGTGTCCCAAGCTATCCTTCCTGCTGAGGTCGTGCCACTGTTTGGAAAAAAGAAACCAGGGAAAATACATGAAGGAAGAAGCAGTTCTGAAATAAGGAATAGCAGATCAATACCTAAAAATTGTTTTTCATCCCTTATATGCTTAATGAAAAAGGTACAAGTGACTTGGAGCAGAAGTCCATTCCCCTGTGGTTGCCTTCACCTCCAGGCTCAGCATCAGGAGGACTTCCGTGTCATTTCTGATATATTTATACAAGGGGTCAGCCTGGGAAAGGAGGAGGACTCCTTGGAAATTAGGTGTCACTTAAATCTCGCGCGCATCTCTAGCACAGCTAAGTGCCTGCACACAGGTGGAAATCCAAACTCCACTTCTCATTCTGGATTCAAGACAGAAGACCTGTCCTTAGCTAGGTCTGAAGATCCAAGCACTAGTAATAGCAGCATCTGTTGTTGTTGTTGTTATTAACCTTTACAGAAGGTCTTTTGCCTGTCCCCACAGGCAGTTTTAAAGGGAATCCCTTGGTGTTACCTTAACACCGGGAACAGCGTCCGCTCCACATCTCGGTTATGTTGCGTTCCTGCACTTGTCAGACGCAGACTGACCCAGAAGAGGTAGCTGCAATATCAGACAGCCTTCCCAGCCCCCTAGAGTCAGCCAGCTATAAGGTTTGCCTGGGAATTATGAAAGATTTATCAGAAGCCATGTGGCTGAGCTGACATCTCTGATCACTTGTGGGATTTCATGGCACAGGACGTGTCAGGTTGTGTTTCATTGTGCAGGACCACTTTTATTCTTTACTGGCACCTTTCTAGCTCTGTGACCGAGCACTCCCGACTGAGATTTAAGATGTGGATGTGCAGTATTATCCACGCCATACTGAGTGTTATATCCTGTGTTCTTTGCTAGAGGCCCAGGAGCTGTACTCAGTAAGCCCTGGTATAAGATCCTGCTTAGCTTCTTGGGTTATAATGAAGTAGGATTTCACTAAGAATCAAACTTATTTTTAGCAAGATGGAAAAAGTTATTTTTCATCTGCCTAGACTCCGATCTCTCCTTCAAGTCAGCCAGCTAAGCATCCCCCACGAGGTGATGAGTCACAAAACCGAAGATGGCAGTACCTTGTCCTCGCAGAAACGGCTGTGATCTCATCCGGGCTTTGAACCCTGAACTGAGACAGTGTCCAGGCCATACTGACGAGCTGAGTCACTAGGGCAGCCACAGAGGAAAAAGCCTTGGGCACAGCAAATACGCTCACCTGGAATCCGATCCAAAGCCCTGACCCTGAAGGACAAGACACACGGAGCTACTTCCAGCAGCTGCTACACGAGCTGCCTTAAACCTGCTGCTGACGGTTATTTTCATTCTTTCAGGTAAAGATAAGCTGTGGGTATGGCAGGGAACTATTCGGTATAAATCAGATCATTGAAATGCAGCCAACTTGTGTCGGTGATGAAATAAAACCGAGAAGAATGTCACCCATCCCAATTATTTTATTTTTATTTCTGCAGTGCTAAAATAATTCAAATGAGAGCAGGTCTCTACAGCAAAGAAAACAGTTTCTGTGCCAGAGCACTCACCCACAAGTGCAAGGAGAGGCTGGCAGAAGAGCAAGGAGAAGTGCTCAGGAGGGCTCTGCGGGACACTGCTGGACACCAGGGACCCAGAAGACGAATGCCTGTCCCTGACTCCACGGACCTGACCTGCTTACGGACACCTCGCAATCTGTTCCTTCTTCAGCAGTCCCGGTGGTGCCCCGTTAGTGAGGTGCAGCACAAGCACGGGGCTTGTGGTGAAAGGCTGCTGTGGCCGTTTGTGGGTGATGTGCACAGTCAGGATTTATGCCTGGTAACTCTGGTCTGTTCTGCACAGAAAACAGCAGTTTTCTAAGCAAAACTGGCTCTGCAGAGTGTTGTCCATGACCTCTGTTCCTATACTTATGGTCTGCAACAGCAGCAGGATCCAGCTAGCAGGAAGCAAGTCTCCACCAGTTGGTAGACATGCACATAGCACCCCTGGTTGCAGTCTGCTTTGTCAGCATAAAACCAGAGACAACATCTGCTTACATCCTACCTTGTCCCCCACATCCTTCCAGCTTTTCTAGCCAAGTGCTGGCCTCGATGGGTGTTTTTCAGGTTCAAAATCTTTTCTGCAATGTGTCCTCTAACCACCTCCTTTTTCTTCTGCTCCTCACTGCAGGTGGCTTTAGCCATCTCTTCCCTAACAGGCAAGGAGGTGCTATTTCCAGCTCTGAGTCTTTACCTACAGAAGCAGGTTTAACTTCAAGGATGAGATTTTTATCTGTCTCAGAGCCCCTCACCACAAAGCACAGGTTCTCATCCTGTCCCCGTAACAGAAGAGGCTGCTTCCCCGACACACGCTGGCAGCTGCAGAAACCCAGCTCCTCTGGAGCCACTTCACTTGGCCTTACTTCGCTTTGCCCGGATGGCCCATGGAGTAAGGAGGAATTTCGCTGCTGTAAGCCAGCTGAACCTCACTAGGATGAAGTAAACTACACCCCAGGTGTACTCTCCGGGCAGTGGAGAGCCCCTGGAGAAGACGATGCCCGCGGCTCTGCCCTTCACCACCTGCACACCAGGCAGGAGTGCCTTGCTTCCCTGCAGGAAGCCTTCTGGCACAAAGGGAAAACACAGCACTTGTTTCTAAATCCCAGCATGAGCAAGGCAAAGCCACCTGAGGGGGAAAAATGAAGTAGAGCATGAAATGTTTCCAGGCAGCTTTCACAGACACTGGGCCACAGTCTCACATCTCTGCCCTGCTCTCAGTCGCTGGCAGAGCAGGTGTTTTCTGCCCTTTCCAAATCTGTCCTGGAAGGGGACACCTGGCTGTGTGTGCCCTGCACCAAGCAGCAGTAGGAGTGTCACAAAGCCAGGCAAATTCACCCAGCTCAGGGGTGAGGGTGCTCAGGGGTCTGCTCCGTGCCTAGCGTCAGCGTTTGTGGAGTGGCACAAACACACCTTTCATCTTCTGGTGAGAAATAAAATGGGAAAACTACCCTTTTTCTGTCCCTGCCTCCCATAAGAAAAAGGATAAGGAAGGTACAGACCCCTGAAGCTAACAGAGAGGGATTGAATATCACTACGGACAGCTGTGTTCAGCCATCACCTCTCTGCCTCCAGTATATCTCCTGCCTAGCAGTACTGGCCACAAAGCACGGTGCACAAAGCTTGGTGCACTCCCATGGGCATGCTCTGCAGGACAGACTTTATCCAGCTGCAGGGCAGGCGCTGGTTTCACTCAGCACAGTCACCTTAAAGGTGGGAGCTCCGTTTCTCCCCTTTGCAGATGTCCTAAAAACGCCTTGATGTCAACAGATCTGTGCAGAGGAACAGGCAGATGGGGGATTACAGACAGTTAATTTAGGTTTTCATCACACCTCCTGATGCTAAAGGGTTCGCTCCCATGGCACCAGGGTGGCTGGGGCCGAAGGTGGCTCTGTTGAATTCGACTCCCCTGAGCTAAGAGGGCGCAGAGCTCTCCTCCTGCAGCAGGGCAGCCTGCCTCCCTTCTCTCTTTAGCCCCATGAGCTGTCAGTCCCTCTGATTTCTCTCACAAGTCGTATCTCATACTTCGCAACTTATTTTGGAGGGTAGTTGTAGGAACAGGATCTGACGTGCTGCGGCTCTCCCTAAAACCAGCGTGATCCTACCACAGTGGGAGTCTGGGGGATTAGCAGCACGTCATTACACAGCTCTTCGAGCAGTATGAATCGGCCTCGTACGCCATTTGGGAGAGTCACAAGCTAGTGACAAATATTTGTTCTCTTTAATTATGGGTAGCATGGGAGGACAGCCCAGGTCGCTGCAGCTCTCCTCCCCCATCACTCTGACAGCTTCAACACCACCTGCTCTTGGAGCAAACAGAAGCTGACACAGGTGAAATCCATGCTGATTTTGGGGCTGGACTTCACAGCCTTGTAATGTGAGAGCACGCGCTTTATTTCTACGTACTGGCACGGAAGCTGGGCACACCTAAGACATCACCGTCATTCCTGATCGTTTGCCTTTTAGAAGGTGAATACCACACGGTTCAGGTGAAGCAGGGAAGTAATTTGGTATTTCTGGTCACTGAAGCATTTCGGGATGTTGTGGGGCTCAGGTGAGTCACTGCTTTTCCTCAGAAGTCAGGCAGAGAGGAGTGAAGGGGGCTGTAGCTGCTGTCTGTTGTGAAACTCCACCAGGAGAAGGCAAAGCCATGCTTGGAGCTGCAGAATAACGCCCTGTCCTTCTGCCCAGCTCATGGTCTGCTCAGCACAGGTCAACACCGGACAGGTTTGGGCACCAGCAGGGACAGGTTTGCTGGAGTTTCACATGGAAAAAGCGTCACAGCAGCAGGTAGGTGGATATCAGCCCCTTTTTTGGAGCAATTCCCTGTGTTGTGACCCCAGTGCCCCCTGGGCAGAGAAGGATCACCCAGCAAGGTGGAGAAGGCAGCTGTCATCTGCATCTGCTGAGATGTGGGCTGCTGAGATGTGGGCTGCTGAGCTACACGGCCACCCTTGCTGGGTCTCCCACCATCCGGGTCCCACAGGTGGCACTTTACCTCACAGCAAGTCCTCAGGATGTTCAGGGCTTTTCCGGAGGCTCAGTTAACTTCTTCAGTCCAAAAAAGCTGGAAAAAAATGTATTTCCTCTGAACTGCCTTTCCTGTATGTTGCTGTTATTCTCCTAGGAATCTTCTTCCTTCCTCTAGAGCCCAGTCCCTTGTAAGTCTCACTGCTGAAGCCCCACAAGGTCTCAGGACCAACCTTGAGGCTCCCACTGTTTCACTTTGCTCCTCGCCTACCAAGGAGCTCTGGGGCGCTCTCCCAAAATGAACACCTCATCCTCACCATGTGTTCACCTCTTTCCTTCATCTTGGGAGGCAGATTAAGCCTCTCTCTGCTTTCATTGAACCCTAAAAGTGCTGGGTCACCCTGCTACTGAGCCCATTCTTCTGACTAATCGAATTCCAGCCCTAAGTGGTAAATCACCTTGCCTCATCTCTGACTGTATTAGCCAAAGGGGCTTACCAACATCTCCTTGGAAAAACAGAGCTGCCTCATGAGGGCAAGTGCTGATGATCCCTTTTTTATTTTAAGAGGTAAAGTGTTCCTTTGAAATGTAATGAAACTTCATTACAAGAAAGGTCATAAATTGCTCCGATTGCATGGCTCCATGACCTGGCGCCCCAGACCTTTACCCAAGCCTTGGCCTGCACCACTATGCCGGGTCTGAAGCAGTGTCCTCGTCATGGGGATATTATTAGGTGCAGGCTACCATTTTCACGCAGTTAAATATTCAATCACAACTAAAATTACAGAAGGCAGCTCTTCAGAGACAGGCTGGGAAGGGCAAGGAGCTGAAACCCAATCTTCTCCTCACTCCCTCCTGGCATTGCTGACTCACTGCTGGCTCTCGGAGCTCTTCTCTGGCTTTTCCCCATTTAGTAATCAGGCAAAAAAAATAAAAAAAATAAAAAGAAGTTTTGACCCTCCTTTTCAGGTTTCATGGCACTTATAGCCAAAACCTATCCTACTGTATTTTGAAAAACAGTAAATAAATCAGGTGAGGTGAACTCTACAATAAAACCCTGTCTCCTCCAGCACCATCAAGGTCTCTGAATGCTTGTGCTAAGCACAGGCAAACTTGTCCTCCCTGCCATGGGCACCAGGGCACCAGCTGAGAGCAAAAACCTGCTGGGGGAAGACATCCCAAACCTCCCGCACCATCAGCAGCCGGCCGAGTGGTTTCTCCGAGCCTCAGCAGAGCGGCAAAGGGAGTCAGGAAATCATTCTGCATACGTCAGACTCTGGTCCTCGGATATATTTTACGAAACCACCAAGCATATCACTTCACTCTTCTCCATACAGTTCTTCTGTATTCATACAAGTTAAAAATCCTGTGACATCTGAAAAAAAATAAAATACCCATCAGTTTCACCAAATTGAAATACTGGTGTAATTTGGCTGCAGTTTTAGTAGACTTTCAAGGCTTCCAAACACCTCTACTCAAAAGTGCATTCAAAGTTGGGTTGTATTGTTTTATTTATTTATATTTTTATTTTTTCTTTTAGTGATGAACGTACAGTCCTGGATGCTGTAATTGTCTGGGAGAGCTACCAACCAAACATCTACCACCCTGCTCTTTCCGAGACAGACATGGGCTATGGGCAGTCCCGTTCTGTTCATAGCAGAGTCTGCAGAGTACTGGGGTCCTGATCCACACCAGGGGCTCTTTTGGGCAGTTGCAATGCAAATAATAATAGGTACAGATGATACATCTGATCAAGAACAGATTTAAGACTTTGAAAATCAGGATTGGTGCTGTTCCTGCACAGAGAATATGCACAGAGATTTGTCTAAATTTTGCCCTCAGTAGTCCAACAATTTAGGCTTTATAAAATGTTTCTCCTCCTTATAAGCAGCCCCTGCAAACCCCTGGAAAGACCATGACCAGAATATAGATACTGTTATGCATATTCAGTATTTAATACCTTTGAGTTTTTCTGCTAACATTTGTCTTTTTTTATGACTCTTCTCACACAGCCAGATTTCAAAAGACTGATTTAGAGAACCCTTAATAGGCAAATTATTAAGTTGTTCTATGAAAAAGAAAAGCCTCCTTCTAAAATGCTCTTTGAGATGGCTAACACCCCACTGCTTTTATCATTGTCTCAAAAGGTGGAGCAACCCTACCATGATTAATTTTTCATGCACTGGGTAGGAAGGGATAATTAGAGTGCTCTTCATACAGATTGTCTGCAACTGCTTTCTAATTAACTAATTGACTACAGAGCTAATGAGATTCAAAATTAATTTTTATATTCGAATTTGGCCAGACCTATTTTAAGAACCGTGAAGACAGATTGGCCAGAAGCTTTCATTTGATGTCAAATAGAGCGTTTTTTTTGGAAATACTGTTATATTATCTCCTGGGTGAGTATTTTGCAATGGCTTTTGCCTCTACCTAGTGGCTGAAAGATGAAATGCATGTTTTTTTTTTTTTTTTTTTTCTCTTTTGGTGGGAATTCTGCAATAAGAAAATATATCAGAAGAAAATATATAGAAACATGAAACCCACGCTAAGCTATGGCTATCTCTGGACTCACTTTTGCCCATTCCACAGTCTGTTGAAAAAAAAAAATGTTGTATAGGATTTGTGTTGTGGATATGTGAATAAATATGGTGTATTTATAGTGCGGAGTCAGTACGGAGCAGTCATGACTCACATATCTATGGATACGCAGTCACGTCAATTTTCAAAAGGCGTTGGGAAAGTTCCTTCAACAGCTTGTAAAGATGCTGCCATGGATTACAAGTGGGTGCCTAAATGTGAGCAAGCAGTTGGCAAAAAATGGGAAACAGAAAAGGGAATAGGCAGGCAGTGTTTGCAGGGAAGGGAAATCCCAGCTGGCGTCCTGCTCTGGGATGTGCTACAGCTGCTCTGACCAACTGATTTTTTAAAAATTCTGCAAAATCAGATGAATAGTAAGCCTTCAGGGGCTACAGCCAAAACTGGTCAAGTGCATGAAGCTGTCCAAAGTAATCAGGATGAAAATTACTTCTGAAGTTGCAAAAGGGTCTCAGCATAGCCAGAAACAGGACAGTAAAATGGCATATGAAATTTTCAGATAAAGTGCAGATAAATTTAAGTGAAACCCATTAGAAAACACGGTTCTGCCTTCCAACATGCAGAGACACCACCTGATATAACATTGCAAATCAAAATACCACATGCAGTTCTGGACCCTCATCCCATGGCAAATACATTAGAAATACAAAAAAAAAATCACAACCATAAACCCTGAAAACAAATTTTGAGGAGGACTCATGAAGTTCTGAGCACTGTGAAGAAAGGGATCAGAGAGCACTGATCCCTCAGAGGGGAGGGTTTTTCACAGAGCACTGTAACGGCTTGCAGCGGGATGCTGAAGTTTGCACAGTTCAGAAAGCAATCAGACATATTTGTGGAAGAAAAAGATAGGGAAAAGATCAATGTGGTGCTATTAAAAACACAAGCATAATTTCTGGTCAGGAGATCTTTGAACCACGAGTTGCTGCAGTCCAACAGCACCTTCTGGAAGCACCAGTATGGGCCTGTCCTCTTCTTGTGCTCTTCCTGCAGGACATGCTACTGCCTGCTGTCAGAGACAGGGAAATGGGCAAGCTGGCCCTTTGGTCTGCTTCTTCTTTGTACTTTCTACAATTAAAAAAGACCCCAAAGGCTGTGAAGCTTTTGCTGGAGCACACATCACTGTACTCTACCTAAAACCTCAGCAGGAGCTGTTTGTCTACAGGCTCCATGATAGGAAGAGAGAAGAACATCCAGAAAAGCTTCAACTAAATGTGAGAGTGCTGAAATTATTTCAGTGATTAAGTCCACAGTGTGCAACAAGTGCTGAACTGGAACACTGCAGCATGCTGCTGTGCGGATCAACAAAATGGCGGCACGCCACAGTCATGGAAGTGAGAGCTGGCAGCTAATGAAATGCCAGAATTAAGGCTTCCTCTTCACCCTGTTTCAGAATATAGAGTTTGGAACAGTAGTTCCTCCCACCTGTAATCCTTGGTTTTGCTGGGTTTTGTCTTTAATCTAGGAGCAAAGATGTTTGCACCGTCATGCGTGTACTTATGGAAACTGCATGGCGTACACGGGTCACCTTAACTCTGACACAGCCCAGGTGACAAGCACCTGAGTGCTTGACTTCACAGTGATGGTATCAATCATTTCATTTGGTCTGTGTGTTTTTGGGTGATAATCAATACGAATTATTCCTAAAATCAACAACACCTTGTACTCATTTTGAGAGGACTTTACCAAACCTGGCGTGGCCTGAGCTGCACGTGCGCAGGGGCAAGGCCAATGCCACTCACGGGCACTGCCCCACCAGAAGCTCCTATCCACCCACGACTCACGGGCACTGCCCCACCAGAAGGCCCCATCCACCAGCACCCTTCAGTCAGACCATGTTTTGGGGCGGGCAGTGTTTCTGCAGCACCAGACCCCGACTGCGGCCTGTGGTGTGCGCCAGCTCTCGGCAGGCCCAGTCAGAGGGATGCTGAGCACCCACCACGGGCATGGTGCTGCATGGCCAGCCTCTGGCAGCACCCAGAGCAGCAGGATGGCTCTGTATGGCTTTCTGATACACTGATGGGTGTCAGATGAACTCTCCCAGTGGCAGTGATAGGAGTAATGTGGTGGCAATCCAAGTGGCACAAGGGAGCTGGGCTCAGACCTGCCAGCAGACAGCCTGTCAGCTGTGATTATCGCATCCCTGTGTATCTCACTTAGCACAACTGTCAAGGGATAATTTAGCAATCTAAATAAACACCACCGGTGAGGTCTGCCTGTGCTTTGACATGCCAGCTGCTTCTGATCAGCGGTGTGTGGCTGCAAGCTCGTGCCCCGAAGCAGTTCCAGTGCCAGATTCAAACTCCCAGAGAGAGGGAAAATCGCAGAAAAATGCCGGGTTAGGAGCCACATCTCTTGGATCACCCCGCTATCCACAGGAGATCTCTGTATCCGTTCCAGGGAAGGACATGTCTATGGTGAAGAGCAGGGAAGCAAAGGCACCGGGCAGCTTCCTGGCACTTCCAGGAGCACTGGGTGGGTGTCACGGGAGGACAGCTGGCTTGGCACGGCCAGATCGCTGACAGCCATCCCCATAAGCTCCATACCGGGTAACGAACCTGCCAAGCTGTGACATTATTGCCGTTTTCCAGTTAGCAGCCAGTTCCTACAGCAGCACCATATCTCGATATGTCCTGATTTCAGGTGGCCAGAAGAGAGGGCAGGCTGACCGTCTTGTACCGGGGAGCCCAGAACTGGGCACAGCTCTCCAGGTGTGGCCTCAGCAGGGCTCAGGAGAGGTGGAGGATCTCCTCCCTCGACCTGCCAGCTGTGCTTTGCCTAATGCAGCCCAGCATGCCATCAGCCTCCTTTGTGGCAAGGGCACACTGCTGGCTCCTCAGTCCTGGCCCTGCCCCAGGCCCTGGGCACAGCAGACCAAATTCTTCTTTCAGCTACAAACATCACTTAGGAAGATTTTCTGGATCAGGCTGGATCTGGCTCCCTTAGCTAGGTAAGCATAATACCAAGGCAGGTAAAAAAGCAGGTAACAAATATCTCTGAGCTTGTTCACGTCAGACACAGTCTGCATTGCATCGCCTCGTCAAAACCAAAATGCTGCTCACCACAAGCACCACTGGACACGAGGCAAGGAAACACTCCACAAAATAACAAGCAGAAAATCTGAAAAACAACACATCCCTCCACTGCATGGGACAAGGAGGAGGTGCTGCAGATCTCACCTGAGAACAGAGGTTACATTTAACGTACTCTAATAGCCACCAAGCTCCTACCTAATGCATTAGCAAGGCTGACCCCTTCTCTTTTGTATTTTAGAAAAATGCTGCATTAGGGGTGAACATACCACACAGTATCACAGTACAGCAGAATCACAGTACAGCAGATGGGGATCATGGATTAGCACAGCGAAAAATTCTTGTTGTTTTGGACTAAGACACAGGTACAGGGCAATATGCTTCCACCAGCTACACCATGTACAAATGCTCTGGCATCCCTAGGCTGAGATGATAGGTGAGAAAGTGAAGTGTGAATAGGAGAATTCCCTCTTCCAAACAAAAAGTCTGAATGCTTCCCTTTTCCCAAATACAACATTAGTGTTCAGCAAATTCCACCCACGAGAAACCCAGCACACTGTGCCCCGTGAACAGCCCAGGACCCTTCTCTGCCCCTGCTGGTGCTGACAGCGTGTTTTGCTTGCTAAAACTTTCAGAACAGCCTTTTTCAACACTGACAGTGGCAACTGTGGGAATATTTTTAGTTGTGAGTCTTCCAGCCTCCTCGTAGCTCAGAAAACATTTTATTTTTTGGCACCGTGGGTGGAAATGGCAATGAGCACTTCGTGGTGCCACGGCGGTGCTCCCTGCACGAGTAGCAGGGCTGGTGCTGGGAGTCCCCGCTCTTCACCCATGGCACACAGAAGCACGGGGTGCCTTGTGTTTCCCTGAAGTGCTATGGCAGAAGGTGCAGCTAATTGTAGATACAGCAGCTGGACAATGCTGAATGCCCCAGGGGGATTTTTCAGAAATATTCTCAGGGGATTTCTTTCACGTGAAAATGTATTTTGTTCCCCTGAGGTCAGACAAACCATCAAGACAGCGTTTATATCCGTGGGTCAGGTCTGGAGGGGCAGGTGGGGAACACTGGTGGGATTTGAAGACAAAGCCACACCATGAGAAACTGTCTTTTGGGATTCTCATCTTCCTGAGGGCTGTGGTGGCTGCGTGTGCCGGTGTGGGAAAACAGCTTGCCAGAAGCGGGAGGGATGGAGCACAAGCCTGGCAGCGCAGGTCCCACTCCGCAGCCTGTGTAACCTGTGGCTTTTTGTCCTCTTCCCTGATTACAGCTTCCAGGCCAAAATGTCTGAAGATAAGGGTGTTTTGGGGGGTGCCAGGAGAATAAGGCATGACCTGTGGTGGTGCCTGAGGAAGAAAGCCTGTCTCCTCACCTCCATGCAGCCACAGGATGCTGGCGCAGAGGGGCTCCAGTCTCTGCAAATAGGCTTGACCAATCTCATTTAAAAGAAGAATTTGGAAAGTTTCCCAGATTATAATTACCTATATATAAATATAAAGATAATTACCCTACCTAACTGAGACCTCAGAGCACGAAACTGACAAGTGATGACAACTACATTCATTAGGAGTGCGAATGTTCTTCCTCTCCTTTATGAAACGATACTGAGTGATTGCTGAAGAAATCCAGCAGCCAGAGACGTGATCTGCAGATACGTGCCGAGCCTGAGATGGATAAAGGCTGCTGGAAGAGGCTGCGGGACTGCCTGGACGTGGGCCTGGGCAGCCTGCTCCGGGTGGCCCTGCTTGGGCAGGGTTTGGAGCAGATGGGCTCCGGGGGTCTGTTCTGCTGATGCTTTGTAAGGCAATTTTTCATACTGGCTTTTCAAACACTTTCTAGCTTTTCACATGCAAAGGTGTTAGGCTACAGGGATGATGCTGAACACACAGAAATATGTGGCCAAATGCATCTAGAAGGAAAAAAAAAAAAAAAAAAAGGCTCTTTCTAAGCTTCTTGGAAAAAAAAAAAGATGAAAAGGTGATTGTGGTACAAGGTGAGCTTCTAGGCCAGGACTAGAAACCAGGACAATCCCTTTCCATCAAACTCTGGGTGTGAAATAACATTGAGAGAGGGGAGGAAACAGCAAGAGCCGTAACGCCTTGTGCAGAAACACGGCGATTAGGAGAGGTGCTGGACACCTACGTCACGCTCCTGGTGTTTTGCTGAGACAACCACAAGGTCTCAGCCACTGCTGTTGTATGAGCAACCTGCCACGCTGACTTCATATCCCCATGTTAAGCATTTTGGGCCATGATTTTATTTTTCCAGCAAGGTGACTAATCCCCTGCCTGAAAGTGTTTCATTACAGCTGCGTGCTTCTTCCCATAAAAGCCTGCAACACTTTGTCTTTGAATGTAGTTGAATTTCTGGAAAGCAGCAGTTCAGACCAATTTGAAGGTGCCTTGGCTTTCACCCTGCCTTCATGCTTCTCCACCAGACGTTCTTTAGATACATTTTTTAATAAAAACTTGCAAGAAATTCTTTTTTTTTTTTTTTTTCCTGTGTAAAGGTTTCTGTGTCTGAGTGCAGCCAGGGCATGGAGAGCTCATGGGAAAAGGCAGCAGGGGGCTCTGCTGCAGAGCAGCGGTCCCCTTCTCCAGGAAAAAGTGGGACAGAAGGGTGTGTGGATGGCACAGAAATTACACCCAGGATGGTTGAATCTGATGCTATCAAATCTAACCTGCTTCTGGAGGGGTGACAATGCATCTTGCAGTGCTGAGTGAATGGGCAACATAATGGCAGGCGATGCTGCACCGGGAAGCACAAAGTCATGGCAAATGGTGGGAAAACCCTAATATTATCTCCATAATAATACATGCTACTAATGTAATGCTATAGCCAGAAAAGAGTTAGGAAAATATTAGTTACTTCAGGAAAAAAAAAAAAAAAAAGATTTTGGAAACATTCAAATATCTGGAAAACAGCATTTTGGTATCAATTGGTGCCAAAAGGGTAAACAGAGCTTTAGGAATTATTAGGGGAGAAACTGAGAGCAACCAAAACCAATATCCATACCCTGTGCAAAAGCAGAGCATGCCTACACTGTGAATACACCGTGCAGTCCTGCGCAGTGCTTCTGCTCTTTCCTTTGGGAGGCTGCTTCATAGGCAGAAACCCCTCTGCATCAGAACTGGGACCCTAATATTCAGTCTAGTTTCCCTCTTACGTGTCACCTCATTGCTCCTGATGTTCCTGTGCCACAAGAGCACAATATCTGCAAGGCAGTGTTGGACTCCTGCCCATTCCAGTCCCTAGCCCAGGTAAATATGCCTGTCTTCCACACTCTTTTCTTATTAACTGGTCCCTTAATCCCCCGATTACATATCAGGAGCTGACAAAGCAAGCACATCTGTCGTGCTGCTCCTTCGTTTAGTTGGGCTGGCAGAAGGGACTGCTCCCTCAGCAAACTCACCTGAGCCTCTTGGGCAAAGCCACCAGAGCTGATTTTTGTACCTGGTTGCACAGCATGAGACTCTGGAAAAGGCTGCCCAGGGGAGTGGTGGAGCCCCCATCCCTGGAGGTATTCAAGAGACACAGGGATGTGGCGCTGAGGGACGTGGTATAGTGGTGGGACTCGGTAGGTCAGGCTGATGGTTGGACTTGGTGATCTTGAAGGTCTTTTCCAACCTCAATGATCCTATGGTTCTGAGGAAAGAAAATCATACAAATCTATGAATCAGGGCTTTCCACATCTCTTATTTAAACTGGAGCATCTGTTTTGTAACACTCTGCTGTTACAGAGTGTTTTTAGGACTACATTCACAATGCATTCGCCTCCTCACCGCCTCAGTTTTCCCATAAATCAAAGTAGAGCCACACTCAGCTTTTATTTGCTCTTAGCTGCCGTGCAATTTCTGGGCATGAGATTTGCTCTTCTATTGGTGTATTTGTCTGTTTGCATGTTTTAACTAGTTGAATCTTTAGCTAATGTAAGTGAGGGGAAAGAATACCAAACCTATTTAGAGTGAGGAAATTCACAGGCTACAGTATTTGAGAAGGGTGGAGCTGAGCTCCTTAGGGTAAATTATAAATGGATGGTATTAAGTCTAAGGAAATAAACAAGTTACAACACCGAATCACTGCTATCTCCACAGAGGATTTTAAAAGAAGCAGCAATATGATAGGCTAAAGCAAACTCCCTGCCTAAGAGCTCCAAATTGTTTCTCCTCTCGCTACACAATAGAAGCTACACACAGCCAAGAAGCCTTGAACATCGTTCCTGCAAGAAGGATCCCAGCATTTTGGAATCTGTTCTTGACTTTAAGAATAATTACTGTTAGCAACAAAATTGTTTTCTGAACCCTTTCCAAACCTGTGTGGTTCACTGTAATAGGTGAAGGTTCAGATTTCATCTCATGGAGCTCCAACTAATTCTTCAGTTCTCGAAATAAACTCAGATGAAAGGGGAACGAAGTAATAACTTTTGCACATATGAGACTCCTTGGACTGGAAAGGGAACAGCTTCCCATGGGAGTTAGAGGCCCAAATGCCTGTTCATTCAGCAACTTCTGTCATGCTTCTTTCTAGCGATTAGAGCAATTGTCTAAAATGCTGGCTTTATCCAGCTTGAACTTACTGGAGTGATGCCACAGGTAACCACTCTTCATGGCACTCAGCTCTGGTGCTCAGACCAGTTTGGCGCACCGCACTGGGTCCCAGTCTCTTGCTGGGGCTTTGGGCAGGAGGAGACCTTCGTGTGGTGCCCCAGCTGTGGAGGACCAGCGGGGAGCCGGTCAGCATCAGCCTGGGGCTCCCAACCACGCGTGGTGGGGACATTACGGGCAGCAGGTGGCCTCCTAACACACGCCACATGGTGCCTTTCCTCGCCGGGGACAGATTCTGGCTGCCATGGGCACACAGGGAGCAGTGCAGGTGTCACGTCCCAGCTCGCCTCTCTCTTGTTAGACTTCATCTGGGTTCCCAGCAGGCCAGTCTGTGCTGGCGTGAGATCCTGGGTAACAGAACCAAGAACCACAGAACCATTAAGGTTGGAAAAGCCCTCCAAGATCACCTGGTCTAACCAACCCCCTACCACCAATGTCACCCACTAAACCCTGTCCCTAAGCACCATGTCCAACCTCTCCTTGGACACCCCCAGGGACGGTGACTCCACCACCTCCCTGGGCAACCCGTCCCAGTGCCTGATTGCTCCTTCTGAGAAGAAATGTCTCCTCATTTCCAGCCTGAACCTCCAGAGCAGGAGGTATCAGGAACCACCAACAGGTGGCCTAAAAGCTAGCAAGTTATTTGTTATTCAGGCGTACTTTGTTTGCACATCTAATGTGTTGTTAGTTGTACCCGAGATGATAAATAATGTTCCCCTCCAGAACTTAGCTTTATGTGCTCCTCACGTATGGCACAAAACTTGAATTTTCTTTCCAGGTGTTGGAAAATTAGAAGGTTGATGAATAAAGTGTGGTTAAAGGCTGCTTTATGGCTGGCTGTTGTGGTTTCTGAGATTATTTTCTCAGAGCGTTACTTTAGCAGGAATAGATCACCGGGGCATTTGCAAAGTGAGTAAATGCAGTTATAAATACAAGTTACAGGTATAAATTTATGTTTAACATTATGTACATGTAGATGCTGTACAAGATATAGCTTGTGTTGCACGGATGCCTAAACCTGAGGATATTTTTCATATGTGCAGACCCTCCCCAAGCAAAAATTAGGCAGATAAAACCACTGAGTGCTGGGGGGCACACCACATGTTGCCTGTTTGCATTATACTTGAAAAATCCCATGACATAAAGGTTTTCACCATTCTTACTCTTAAAAAAAGTGAACCGCTTGTAACACAGAATTAGTGTACGTGAATTTTTAAGCATTGTTCTAATGGGCTGAGATGAGAAAAGCTCCAGTTTCTTGCAACAAGAGAACAATTTCCCTCGCAAAAGTGGATGTTATGCTGAATCAGCCTTAAAAACTGTTGTCAGACCTAGACACAGGCAACTCCAGCTCCATGTTCCTCTTCCTTTGGTCTGGAGATCTCACAGCAGAACTTAAAACAATGAGCAATTCTCCCCACTACTCATAGGGTCTCTTTCCTGCTCTTGTAAACCTCAAGTTTTAAGAAAATCCGTTGAAGTTTAGTTTATTTTTTGTAGAGCTGAGCACTGAATGGATCTGGGTAACAGTGCTATCTTTTTTTTTTTTTTTAAATCTTTTTTTTTTTTAGCATCTCAGTTTTGTTTTAAATTCACTTTGGAAAGAAGCTTGAAATACTCCACTCCCAGGCAAGTCGAAACAGAGCATTTTTTGAACCGTGAAATGAACATGTCATCAGTTGGTACCAAGAAAACAAAGGGTCAGGCAAAACCTCGCCCACTTACATATTTTTATGGAAGTCTCCCATCGTCTTGATGTCGGTGTGATTCCTTCTATAGAAAAGGACAGTTAATACCAGGAATGAGACCCAAAGGGAGTATCTAATTTTCTTTGAAGGATCAGCCTTTGCTGAAAACCTGCCAGCTAAAACACGAGACATAATTCTGATTTTCATCCCCACCTTGAGTTTCCTATACCAACGGTTGGCTTTCACCGTTACAGTCTCCGACTCATTCTGGAAGCAAGACCCCACAGAAAGAGCAGCCAAAAGGGATGGGTCCAGGCCTGACCCCTGCCCAAGCGGTGACCCCAGCTTTAACGGAGCAGTATTGGGACAGGCAGGGACATTTCACCATTTTCTGAAAAGATTTGAGTCGCCATGTGTTAAATAAGCCACTCCTTTCAGCAGGGCAATGAGCCGACATTTGAATACTGTATTTGCTGCTTAGCATTTGAAATGCATTTTTATGGCACAATTATATGACAAGTGGTAGAATGCGTGAAAGGGCTCCGGAACAATAGGAATTGTGTAATTAATGAGAAAACAGTGAAACGCCAGATAAACAAGAGAAAATTAACTGCTCGGCAAGTGGCTCCAAGAAAGAAGCGGGCAAGTAACACAAAAGGAGCAGAACAGAGGATTTTGTGTAATTATGCTCATAATTAGTTTCATACAAATGCTTTTACAATATCTTCCCTTTCCAGACTCTTGGATGTTGCCTCTTACTGCAATAAAATGGGAAGAAAAAAGTTTAAACATTCTTTTCTTGTGGATCTATTTAACCTAATAAAAACTCCTGAAACAAGTACTTGGATCTCACATTTAAAAACCTGTAGAGAAGGATTGTGTTGAAACAAAAACTTTATTTTTTATTTTATTTTTTCCCCCAAGATGTGGGCATTAAGTATTGCATGAAGAAAATGCAGAGAGAAAAATATAGACTTAACACCAGGGTGTTTTTTATCCAGATGCCAAGTTAATGTTGATATGAATTAAATCAAGTACAGCATGAGTTGTTTGATTTTTGTGAGCATAAAAGGCACCACGACATGCACTCAAACGTGATAATGGGGAAGTTATTTTTAATTCCTTTTGAACCTATTTTCTTCCTCTTCCTTTTCACGAACTACTGTTTTCATCAGAGGATCAGAAAAGGCAACTAAGCTTCTAAATTCCATTAAAAAAATCTGCTGGAGTAAAGCTGAATCAGCTAAACACCTTCCAAAACTGCAATTTATAAAGCTTTTTTTTTTATTTCCTGACAGACATATTGGCAATAATCCATTTTTTCCCTCCTCCTTGAAATAATGCAGTTCCGGGGATGAAAAGCAGTTGAAAGAATCTTTTCTTTTTTTTTTTTTTTTTTTTTTTTTTTTTTTTTTTTTAATTTCCACGGCTTTCTCGTGAGTACCCAAGAGCCTAATCTCAAAGAGCCTAATCCGAAGAGCAACAGCTCGCCCTAAAAGTTGCCTTCGTGCCTACACGGGGCAGAGCGCATCGCAGAAGCGCAGCGTGCCACCTTCGGCGTCTTCTTGCTTGCCTCTTGCTGGCTTTCTCTGTAACTGGGCCATCGCTTTTTTGGTACTCCTGGCGTTTTTTGGCACCTGTGGCCCATTTTTTTTCCTTTCTCCCAGCTCCCTGCTCCCTCTGCTGCGGTTGGCAGCGCGGGCGCGCAACCTGCGCGCTTCTGGCCGCCCCCACCAGGGGACGCCGCAGCCGCGGGGATGCATTGCAAACCCAACGGGGATATTGCAAACCCAACGGGAACATTGCAAACCCAACGGGGATACTGCAAACCCAACGGGAACATTGCAAACCCAACGGGGATACTGCAAACCCAACGGGGATATTGCAAACCCAGCGGGAGCATTGCAAACCCAAGGGGAATATCGCAAACACAGCGACGGAAAGTGCCCGTCGGAAAGTCAGGGAGAGGAGCGACACCGTGCTCACCGGGGCAAGAGCGAAATGTTGGGCTTTGGCTTTGCTTCTGCCCACAAGCCGGGCGACTTTGCAGCTCGTGCGTTATCTGAAGTCGCCCCAAAGAAATCTTTAGTTGAAGGCTCCGGGTCCTACCTGCTGCTCCGCAGCAAAGCGGCAGCCCTGGGAAAGGCGCAGAGCGCACAGCGCAGCTCCGGCTGGGGGGAACCGGAGTTACCCTCGCTCTGCAAAGCGATCCCACTTTTCTTTCTTTCTTTATACATTTTATTCGCATTTGTTTATTTGTCAATCACTTTAATTTCAGTTTAAACGGCAAACCCGAGACGACAGGTGGCTGCCGCCCGGGGAAGCCAGCCGCTCGCTCCGCGGCCACCCTGGGCACCTTCTCCCTTCTCCTGCCCCCGGAGCCGAGCCGTGCCGAGCCGAGCCGGGGCGCGGAGCCCGCCGCCGAGCTCCGCAGGGCGGGAGCCCCCGGGGGCAGGATCCGGCCCCCGGCCCCCACCCGGGAGGGGCCGGGCGGGGCCGTCGGGAATCCCCGCCCCGGGCAGCCCCCGCGCCGCCGCGGAGCTGCGGGGACGGGACGGGGACGGGGAAAGGGACGGGGACGGGGACAGGGACGGGAAGGGGACGGGGTGGCCGCAGGGACCACGCGGGACTGCGCCGTTCGTGGGGCGGCCCCGCCGAGGGGGCGCTGCGCCCTAGCAGGAGGAGGAGGAAGAGGAGGAGGAGGAGGAGAAAGGAGGGGGGAGTGCTTCGGTATTTAATTTTTTTTTTTTTTTTTGGAGAAGGAGACGAGCAGCAGGTTTATGCTAATCGCCCTCTCGGGAGCAGCAGCGGGAGGAGGAGGAGGAGGAGAGGAGCCATTTTGAACTCACTTCAAAGTTGAAGGTGGAAAAGTTGGAGCTCTCCAGCCCGCCGCCCGCGGACGGGGACGGGGACCGGGACGGGGACCGGGACCGGGACGGGGCGCCCGAGGAGCCCGGGAGGCGGCGGCGGCGGCGGCCGGGGCTGATGGATGAGGGCGGCTGGGCAGCCCGGCGGGTGGATGGATTGTGCGGCAGCCCCCTGCCCGCCGTCTCTGCCTCCTGAGCCCCGGAGATGCCGCGGCTGTCCGCCGCCTCCTGCGTGTCCTGGGCCGCTCTGCTCTGCGCCCTGGCCCCGGCGGGCGGCGGGGAGCTGCGGCCGCCCCGCACCGCCCCGCTCCTCCACCTGCCCCCGGGGGCTGCGGGGCGCCGAGCCCCCGAGCCCCCCGCGCTGCCGCCCGCCGGGAGCCTGAGGGCTGCGGGCACCGCGCTGCGCCGAGCCCCCGGCCCCGCCGAGCCCCGAGGTGGGGGGCTCTGCCCGCGGCGAGCCCGGCGGAGGGGCGTCCCCGAGCCCCCCGCAGCCGGGGGGGTCTCGGCAGGCTGCCCCCCGGCACCCCGGAGCGGTGCGGAGAGCTGGGGGCAGCGGGGAGCGCGGCGGGCGAGGAGCCCCAACAGCCCGCCGCAGTTCCAGCTGCCCAGCTACCAGGTGTCCATCCCCGAGAACGAGCCCGCTGGCACGGCCGTCATCGTGCTGCGGGCCCAGGACCCCGACGAGGGGGAAGCAGGCCGGCTGACGTACTCCATGGAGGCGCTTTTCGACGAGCGCTCCAACGATTACTTCTCCATCGACGCCCAGACGGGCAGCGTGGTCACCGCCCGCAGCCTCGACCGGGAGACGAAGGACACCCACGTCCTGAAGGTGACCGCCTCCGATCACGGCTCCCCGCGCCGCCGCTCGGCCACCACCTACCTGACGGTGACCGTGAGCGACACCAACGACCACGAGCCGGTGTTTGAGCAGCCCGAGTACCGGGAGAGCATCCGGGAGAACCTGGAGGTGGGTTACGAGGTGCTGACCATCCGCGCCACCGACGGCGACGCCCCGGCCAACGCCAACATGCTGTACCGCCTGCTGGAGCCGGGAGCGGGCGACGGGGTCTTCGAGATCGACCCGCGCTCGGGCGTCGTGAGGACCCGAGCCCCGGTGGACCGCGAGGAGGTCTCTGAGTATCACCTGGTGGTGGAAGCTAATGACCAGGGCAAGGATCCAGGACCGCGTAGCGCCACGGCCATGGTGCACATTACGGTCGAGGACGAGAACGACAACTACCCCCAGTTCAGCGAGAAGCGCTACCTGGTCCAGGTGCAAGAGGACGCCCCAGTCAACAGCCAGATACTGCAGGTGCAGGCCACGGATCGGGACCGGGGCAGCAACGCCCAGGTGCACTACAGCATCGTGAGTGGCAACCTCAAAGGTCAGTTCTACATCCACTCCTTCTCCGGTGCCATCGACCTGATCAACCCTCTGGATTACGAGACTATTCGGGAGTACACGCTCCGGATCAAAGCCCAGGATGGGGGCAGGCCTCCTTTAATCAACTCCAGCGGCATGGTGTCGGTGCAGGTCGTGGACGTGAACGACAATGCCCCCATCTTTGTCAGCACTCCCTTCCAGGCCACGGTGCTGGAGAACGTTCCCCTGGGCTACTCGGTGCTGCACATCCAGGCTGTGGATGCGGACTCTGGGGAGAATGCGCGCCTGGAGTACAAACTCATAGAGATGGCACCGCCCGCTGGGGGTGCCCCCACGGCAGGTGACTCGGGGTTCCCTTTTCAGATCAACAACAGCACGGGGTGGATCACGGTGGCCGCAGAGCTGGACCGAGAAACTGTGGAGAACTATCACTTTGGGGTGGAGGCCAGGGACCATGGCGTGCCAGTCATGACCTCCTCGGCCAGCGTGTCCATCACTGTCCTGGACGTGAACGACAACAACCCCACCTTCACTGAGAAGGTGTACCACCTCAGGCTGAACGAGGACGCGGCTGTGGGCAGCAGCGTCCTGACTCTGACGGCAGTGGACAGGGACGTGAACAGTGTCGTGACTTACCAGATCACCAGTGGCAACACGAGGAACCGTTTTGCCATCACCAGTCAGAGCGGAGGGGGGCTGATCACGCTGGCCTTGCCCCTGGATTACAAGCAGGAAAGGCAGTATGTGCTCACAGTCACTGCCTCTGACGGCACTCGCTTTGACACTGTCCAGGTCTTCATCAACGTCACAGATGCCAACACGCACCGCCCGGTCTTCCAGAGCTCCCACTACACGGTGAGCGTCAGTGAGGACAAGCCCATTGGCACCTCGATTGTCACCATCAGTGCCACCGACGAAGACACGGGGGAGAATGCGAGAATCACTTACATTTTGGATGATAACATCCCCCAGTTCCGCATCGACCCCGACACCGGCACCATCACCACCCTGATGGAGCTGGACTACGAGGACCAAGCCTCCTACACGTTGGCCATTACAGCCCACGACAACGGCATCCCCCAGAAATCGGACACCACCTACGTCGAGATCCTCATCCTGGATGCTAATGACAACGCGCCCCGCTTCCTGCGCGACCGCTACCAGGGCTCCGTTTTTGAGGACGTACCGCTCTCCACCAGCGTCCTGCAGCTCTCTGCCACTGACCGTGACTCGGGCCTCAACGGCCGTCTCCTCTATACATTCCAAGGTGGTGATGATGGAGATGGAGACTTCTACATTGAACCCACTTCTGGAGTGATACGCACGCTGCGCAAGCTGGACCGTGAGAACGTGGCTGTCTACAGCCTGCGGGCCTTTGCTGTAGACAGGGGCAGCCCACCCCTGAAAGCCTCTGTGGATATCCAAGTGACTGTGCTGGATATCAACGACAACCCTCCTGTCTTTGAGAAGGATGAATTTGACATCTTTGTGGAGGAAAACAGCCCCGTGGGCTCTATTGTGGCACGAATCAGCGCAGCTGACCCCGATGAGGGGACCAACGCACAGATCATGTACCAGATAGTAGAGGGCAACATCCCCGAGGTCTTCCAGCTAGACTTGTTGAATGGAGACCTCACAGCCCTGATGGACCTGGATTACGAGAGCCGGACAGAGTACGTGATTGTGGTGCAGGCCACCTCGGCCCCTCTTGTGAGCCGGGCGACCGTGCACATCCGCCTCTTGGATCAGAACGATAACCCGCCGGTGCTGCAGGACTTCCAGATCCTCTTCAACAACTACGTGACCAACAAGTCCAACAGCTTCCCCTCTGGCGTGATTGGCAAGATCCCTGCTCACGATCCCGATGTGTCTGACAGCCTGGCCTACACCTTTGTGCAAGGCAACGAATTAAACTTGCTCCTTTTGGACTCTGCCACTGGGGAACTCAAACTCAGTCGAGATCTGGACAACAACAGGCCCCTGGAAGCCCTCATGAAAGTGTCGGTCTCAGGTAAGCAAGCGTTCGAGGTTCATAAAGTGTCTGCTCGTTCGACCAGTGTGGTGGCATGGGCAGAAATAAGCTCCTTGCAGTTTAATGTGCAACTTTCAGTTTCCTGAGGCAGCAATTTATCTGTGAAGTTCTTGGAGAGGAACCACAAAAATGTATCGAGCCCATGTGCTGTGCATTGAAGTGGTGCATTGAAGTCGTTTAGTAAATGTGGATCACGAGGGTAAATAAATATGTGTTTGTGGGGGGGTATATATTCCCTCGGTTTAGGTGGTACTTTGGCTAAAGCTTTTCTGATGTGGTTGCATAAAGGTAGTAAATAATCTAACTTGCAAAGATGCAGGGAATGCACACGTATCTGTAGTGCTTGGGGTTAAGCCTACGATTGGTAAGACGTGATGGCTTCGGAGAGCCAGCTCCTCTCATCCTTTTATTCTCTTTTGTTTACAAAAAAAAAAAAAAAAGGTGAGATTTTGTATCCATGCTTTTTTAACAAGACGTAGCCCGGTTGATTATTCTCATGTGCCCACTGGGAGGTTTGGCTGATTGATCCCTAGGCTTTGGCTCATGTCTCCATTGGCATGGCCTGGGTAGATGTGAGGCTGGTGGGGCTCTGCTGGTTTGACAGGCAGAGTGCTGCTGGGGGACACGGCGGCTCTTGAAGCTACGAGGCTGTGAAATAGTTGTGTAACATGGCTAATGGCTCCAGGGTTGCTGCCTCAGGGCTAAGGGCAGATACTGGCCCAACAGCAGCAAGATCAGCATTGAGAGATCTCTCCCGTTGTGAGGGCGAAGAGGGACGGGTATTGTGCGATTTCCACCCTTGGAGAACTTGTGTGTGTCAGTGGAAACTGTTTCTTCTGTTAGGTAGACTGTTCAGTATGTGCTTTTATGTGAGCATGCATACGCTCTTAGGATATTCTTTTTCTGCTCTGTCGCTTGTTTATCATGGAATTACTTTTTATGCCTCTAATTGTGGCATCAATCATGCAATGAGTAATTTCCTCTGCAGGTGCCACTCCATAAAGTTTACTGTGGACCTGATCCCATACTTCTGTTGACTTTCAAACGTTATAACCAGATACATTCCTTGCTGCCTCCCTGCGCAACCCTAAAGCTAATATTTGTACTCGTTTTTGCATAAAATAGCTGAAAGTACTAGGCACATAGAATGACACTTTGGGAGATGCTTCTTTTTTGGAGGATTGTATTAAAAAAATACCAAACTGTGGCGTAATCCTGGCAGTGCTTGTTACTGTAAGTAGTCATTAAGTGCGGCGGGGCCTCAGGGGACAGAGCCCTGCTCTCTGTTGTGTTTGCAGGCTTGTGTTCCTTTTTGCTTCAGGAAAATGAAAGTGATATTAACTGCACTGATTGAATTTGTTGGGGTGCGTCACCTGACAAGCGACTCCTATTTCTTACAAAATGCTGGGGGGCAGCTGAGGTGGTAAGTTAGCTCATAAATGCCGTTTCTGTGTCCTGTGAGGACTTGCAGAAAAAACAGGCAACTGGCTTGTGGCCTTAAAAAAAACATTTGGATTAACGCTCAGGTGGCTGCGTGGTCATTGTCTGCCTGAACCAGTAGCTCTTTAGCTAATAGCAGAAGATAAGAACTCGACTAGGAGCAAGGAGCTTGGAGAAGTCATTTTGTTACACTGGAGTGTTCAGGACAGAAAAATAGATTATAGGGACTGTTCCTTTCACAGCCTGACTTAGGCAGTTTAGGTGCATGAAGTCTCAGGCAGGGACATGAAGGACTGGAGACCTCTGTTTTGATAAGTATTAGGAGCTTGGCTGTTACTGCATCGTTCTCATGTTGGGTGAAGATGTGAACTTTGCAGCTTTTCTGTGATATTGATCTGTCTGTCTGCTGCATGTCCTGAGATATTGGAAATAGGGTTTTTGTGGGCAGGATTCTGAAGTAATTCCGACAAGCGCTGAGCTCCCTTTGGTATTTGTTTCGAGAAGTTGGCTGTTTGGAAACTGGAAGGGCGGAGTCTTGCAGTTTGTGATTGTATCCAGGAAACTTTCACCTGCTTGCTTTCTCTGGTTTATCTGATACAGTCAAAAAAAAAAATAAATGCTCAGACAGAGCTCCACCTGGTTATCTATAAGCGTTGCAAAATACCTGCAAATCATCTCCTAAAATGACCTGCCAGTTAACTGAAAAACGTGTCTATCGAGTAGCCATTAACCTCTCAACCCAGACAAACACAAAGTCCTGCCCTGCTCGCAGCTGCTGTTCAGGTCAGTGAGGAATTTGCGCTCTTTATGAACTTGGGGAATTTGATCTATATACGAGTCGGAAGTAACAGTGCTGCTGTAAAAATCTGGTTTCCACCTAGAGCTGTGTTGTGCTGCTGAGGAATGTAAGTGTGTTTGAGGCTGGTGAGGAGCCGTACCATCCAATTCAATCACTTTGAGGCTTTGATACATAGCTAAAACCTGTATCCTTGGGTTTGATGCAGGAATTGTTTGAGTAAGCATGGTAATTTTGTCATTTTGCGTATAAGCAAAACTTGAAGAATCACGAAAACCAAGAAAACTGAGAGAATTGGTCTTGCAAAACCTGAGAGTGGCAGGTTTTAAAACTTTACCTAAAGTAAACACCTTCAGCACTGCATGGGGCCATGGGGTGCCCTTGGCAGGCCCTACGTGTGTAGACTCACTCTGGGCCGTGAGTCCTGCAGGGCCGTGCCCCCACAGCCCGTCAGGAGCAGACCCGAGGAGAGGAAGGAGGAATGTGGATGGCGGGGCTCCCGTGGGCGTGTGGGTATTTGCATGCTGGATCCCGAGCGGGAGCTTTTGAAGTCAGGCTCTTTTGAAGCGAGTCTCTCTGGTTTCTGTGCGTGTCGCGTGGAGTTAGCGGACCAGCCCACTTTGGGATGAAGCTCGTCCAGATGTGCTCCAGGCATGCCCCAAGTGCTCCGGCTCTGTCTCTGGGTTGAGTGCATGGGGCCAGGCTATGGCAGCTCCTGAGGGAAATCCCACACCGGCCCCGAGCATCCTGTGCCAGCTGCCTCCTGCTGCCCACCTCCGCTCCTGGCTGCCACTGCCTGCTTGCGTGGGCACATGCGCTCACCAGTGTCTCACACAGCCCCCAGGTACTGCTGGGGAAAGAAAAAGAAAGAGAGAAAAGAAAAAATAAAAAAGGAAAAAAAAAGTCTCTTCCACCCAGTGGAATTTTTTCCATTTGGCGAGAGGTGAACAGGGGCAGTAATGTATCCCTCAGAGCCCCTCGTTTTAGCTACCCTTTGCCCTGGTAGCTGGTACTCGCTGTGCAGGCCTGGGGTCACTTAGAAGGACACATTCTTCTGTTACCCTCATACCTTCCAGGTTTTCCTGCAGGAAGGCAGAACTTGGCCTCATATTCCCATGCCTGCACATATCATCATTAGGTTTCTGTTAACTACTTGGACCCTGCTGAAATCCTGCCCTTGCCTTCCAGGGGGCCAGGATTTTACTCTGGGGTTCTGGTATGTGTAGGTCAGTCTGTGACTTCTTAGTGTTATTAGTAAATATATAACTTGAATTGGCAGGATTGTTATAGAAGGTTACTTTTATTCCACAGTGATGCTTACAGTAATGTCAAATTGATTCTTGTTCCTTGGGGATTTTTCTTCTTTGGTTGAATATTGCTCCAGTCTTGTGATGTTGTCCCGTGTTAAGCGTTGTGCTGCGGTCCCTGCTTGTGCAGCGGAGGAAGGCTTGGTGCTGGCCTCAGCTGCGCACAGATGCTGCACGAGTTTGCTTGGGTATCACATTGCACACTCTGCCTGCACCTGCTTGGCTGCTACTGCCACAAGCAGCCCCACTTATCATTAGTGACAGTTCACCCAGGCACTATAACAGAAGTGTGTGCACCCTCCTCAAGGAACAGAGCAGACAGAAGTCAACCTGAGTGTATGCTAGAGATTTGGAATGCTCCAGAGTATGTAAAATAATGTCATATAACATGCCATTTCTGGAAGGCAGCACTCTTCAGTTCTGTGCTTTGACATGGGCTGGTTTCCCTAGCACGGGGTAGATACCCAGGCATTTGGGGGGCCATGCAAGCTAAAGTATTGCCTTTACATTTCTTTGACTTTAAATCTCCACTGGCATTCAGTGACATTATTGGCTATCAGCAAATACAAATCAAGGTAGAGCTCCTGCCTGGTGCAATAAACTTCTGTTATTTTGAACTGCGGTCCTGTTAAAGGATCTTCATTATTATTGTAATTTAAAAGCCATTATGCTAACGCTCCTGGATCTCCAGCTCTGTGCCTTCCCCATACAAATGTAACAGAAGACATAACACTTGGTTTTAACCCTTCGGACAAATGCAAGACCATGGTTGTGCCTGAGATATGGGGCATGGGGGGGGGTTATTTGTGTGTGTGAGCCGGCACACCCCCATCGCACTCAACGCCACAACAAAATGCCCCTGCCCCTGGATGTGGGCTGGGAGCATCAAGCTGCGTGCTGGCCTGCTGCCTCCGTGTTTGGGGAGGCTGTGCCTCCAGCACCCTTGGATGAGGGTGTACGGGGCTGTTGAGGCTGTTTTTGGGTGCAGATAGGCAGCACAAGCAGCTCTGCTGCACTTCTGCTGTGTGGGATACTTCTGGTGGTCAGCAGGTAGATGCTGCCAGGCTTCAGAGGAGCCAGACCACTTTTAGGTATCATCGAGGAGGCACTGGCACCCAAACTGCTCTCTGTGGCCTCCTCTGTCCACCAAGGAAGTAAATTCCTGTCACCCAAAACACAGCTTTGATGCAAACCCTGCGGGTTATACAATTACAGGATTATAGAAATGAAAGGATGCTCCCTCCCTGCTTCTCCTTGCACCTTCCCCTCCGTTAGCGGAGGTGCGGCTTTCCTACAGAGCACGTTTCCTGACAGAACGAGGATTTTGCACTCGGCTGTTCCTGGGGAGCTTGTGCAGCCCTGCCTGTGCTTGCATTTCATGTGTGCATCCAGCGTGAGGGTGAGGGAAGGAAAAAAGGCACCCAGGAGCCTGTGAAGACCAGGGAGGAAGCAACAAGTGGCCTCACTGGGAAAGCAGCAGGCCGCGATACCCAGGGCTGTGTGTTTGCTACCCCTGGTCATTGCTTTGTGCATGAAATGGGAAATAATGGCTAGTAGCCTTTACACCGTGCTTTTGAACGCTTACGTTTGTGTTCCTAAACAGTGAATCCAAAGTAAAGACCATCCTTTTAAAATCAGAGAGCTCCCAGGCTGCCGTGGCTACCTGAGGCCTGCCTTGCCCCTGTGTAAATGGGGGGCAGTGCGGGGAGATGCCCCTCCAACCTGCGGGTGGGCGACTTGCCCTCATCCTCTGTATTATCTGGTCCAGCTGATAAAAAGCTGCTGCTGCAGCCTCATTGCTTTCGTATGTGTTTCCTTCCACCTCGTTCCTGGATTTCATAGGAGTGGTGTATTTTTGTTTCAAGAGACAGGAAAGCGTCTATGGCTACGGGAGCAAAAATATTTATTAGAAGTCTGACTGAGAAAATAAACTTTTTACCGAGATAAAAGATGTTTTTTGCATGTAAACAAACAGCGAATTATCTGCAGCTAAAGTAAATAAGCAATTTCTTTGCTAAAATAGTCATCTCCAGTTATAAAAAAGAAATGTTTACCGCAGTGTACTTTGGGAACTAAATGGGATGTTTTATCTCAGACAATTTTGTCCATCAACTTCTTTCAGAAAAAGCTACTATAAAACTAGCTAAAAAGCTACCATAAAAGTAACTATCACTAAAAATGTTTCTCCCTGTTTGCGTGTGCTCCATACACCCATTTTTTTTGTTAGACAGTGTTTAACTAGATGTTTCTACCTTGGTGTATCTCAGTGGTTGAAGCACATTCAGATGGCACTTCTTAACCTCATGCCACGCAGTGAAACTTTGAACCATAAATACCAGGGGTTGCAATCAGTTCCTGAAGAGAAAAACAAAATAAAAAAACAATGAAAACACATTACTTACCCCCTCCTTTGGAAATTGCTGTACCCAATCCAGAAAACACCTGTGTCTAAGGACCAAACTGAGAATTTGGCATGTAGCAGCATTTCTGCTGTCCTTGAAAAATGACACAAAAAATGTATATATGAAGTAGGATAGCATATATCGTTTCTCTAGGTGGGAAACTGGTTGATGGAGATGCAGGGGTGCCCGGGACAGCTGCTGGGGACAGGCAGCTTAGCCTAAACCCAGCCGTGTGTCGGGGAGACCCCAGCCAGGGCACGGAGGGGCACTGATGCACTGGGATTGTGTGTGTGTTTGGGGCGGTCAGCCAGAGGTTCTGGGGAGAGCTCGAGCTGCTCCGCTTGTTTGTTGATGTAGTATATGTCAAGTCCCTACATAAAGCCAAGCTCAGCAATGCTGCTGAAAAACCCAAGTGTATGTTTGTATTTGTAGCATCGTCTCGTTACGATTTCTGTGCAAGCTTTTGGGTTGCGTTGATTGAGAAGTGGCTTAATGAGGTTTCAGGGTGGTTTTTTTCACCTGGTTTTGTACACACCTTGCTCAGTGCGCTGATACTTTTATTTAATGTTTTATTGCCTAAATGAGGATGCTTTTCTCAGTGCTTTTCAGGAAAGAGGTAGATTTTAGGATAACAAGGAGAAGGTGTAAGAAGAATGAGTCTGAAGAAGAGAGAGGGAGAAAGATCTCCTAGGATTTACTTGATAACAAGTCTCCAGTGATAGAAATGAAAATTAGAGAAATATTACCTGGAAAACTTTTTTTCCCCTATCTTCAAGTTATTTGTAAATGGGGAGATAGTTATAATAGCCATTTTAAATTGGATTTGTAATTTTATTATTATTATTATTTCTGGATTGCTTTTTAAGCTTCAGGGTGTGTTCATGAATTGGTTTCCTTGCTGTATGCCCTTGTTGTGATTTTCTTCCTTCTGAGAAGTTATTGAAGTGCTTTTCCTTCAAGTGACTTAGACCTGGGGATTGGGAGGAATCCCCTTGTGTTCTGTTGTTCTGGTCCCATGTTTCTCTGTGGCTCAGAATTGTTTCAGGCCGAGGTTGTGGAGCCGACTGCCAAGTGTCCCATACAGAATAAATATTGTTGTAAAGGGTAATGACAAAAGAACCTTTTGTTTGGAATAAAGGAACAGTTTTCTAGGTTTGGATGTTAGGATGATGGTAAGCATGAAGTAGAAGTAGTCACGGAGAGAGCAGGTGATATGAAGCAGTGGCATTTTATACTTTATTATCTCCAACATCCTAACCCGAGGAAGTAGCTGGCTGCTGATAAAGCATATAATTTTACACTTGCTCATTGAGTGGTCTGTTTTCCTTCAGCACATATTCTCAATATCTTAAAGCTCCCATCTTTGAGCTGAATGGATTTTCTCAGATGCCTCCATTCACAGTGACGCGTCAGACAAGCCGTGACTGAGAAATGCAATGCTGGGCTTTAGCGAGGGTAGGTAGGACGTTCGCTGCCCTTCTGGGTGTTCACTGCCTCTTTCTGGTGGGACCCTTAGCACACTTGGATGGGAACCCAGGCCTCCTCGCCTTCCCAACCCTGGTGGGTTGTCTCTGGTGTTTTAGCTGGGTGGATGCTCAGGGTTCATGGGTTCAGGGGCATATGACAGCACACAGCACCCATGCTGTGTTTACAGTGCAGCCAGATGTGGAGCTGCTGCATACGTAGGTATATCTGTGCTCACTTGCATCTGGCTATTTAGGGAATAGACAGCAGTGACTGCACCATAGCACAGCCTCGGTACAAGCAGAGCGATTTCATTGGACCCCCCCACTGGATTTCATTTTCTGGACAGGAAACAAGCAAATGTGAAGCAAAGACCTCTTCCAAACCTACGTGCTACAAATACCTGTTCAATATTTAAGAGGCAACTCTAGCTGTAACACTCATGCATAGAAGATGAGTAAGGGGAGGATCAAATGTCAGTCATAACACGCAATCTATACACTCTCCATCCCTTCTCCCTCATTTTGAAAAGCCCTCAGGATTTTGAGAGCCAGTCGGTGGGGTCAGACTTGCTTCATTCAAATGCTTGAGATAATGCAATTTCTGTGCTTAAGTCAGTATTGCCTAACTTACAGGATTTGGGCAACTCTCTTGGCTTCCTTTGGCACATAGACTTGTATTTCCAAAAATATTGATGGAGAGTCACTAGGAAATGTAGAAGGGTTAAAAGAGCTGAAGATACTCAGATCAGATCTGATGAGCCTTTTTGGCAATTGTTCATGTTATAATGATTCTGTCCTGGTTTCTAGGGGAATGGTAATGTTTTTTAGGCAAAATAGTATTCAAACTACTCTGACATCTACTTTGACATTTAAGAAACAATTATGCCAATTCTGTCCTTTATGAGTAATTGGCTTTTTTGTTTTCTGCTCCTTTTTTTAAGACCGTTTTGCCAAAAGATTGCTTAAAGCAGAGTACAGAACAAGTTGACAAGGGGCTCAGTTCTTCAAAGCCTTGTTCACAGTAGTTGTCCACTTGAAAGAAAGAATGTCTAAGACCTGATTAAATTCAGTTTTGCCACTTTGTGTTCCTGTGACAAGTGACAGTTTTACTGCTTTTCCCCCCAGTGCAGCTCTTTTTTCCAGTGTTGAAAAACACAGAACTATTTATAGATGTAACACAAGTTTCCAAACAGGGGCAGGATGTAATCTTCATGGAAAATTTTGAAATCCGTCATTCAGCGATTTCTTGTTTGTTTGGTGAGGATTAGTCTCGCACAATTGTTTATAAGGCATGGATGCATAGCCTTAGGTTTAGATTTCATTGCAACTTGTTGATTTTGTTGGGCTGAAATAGCATAATCAAAGGCACGGTTTGCTTCTGATGGTCAGATTTATGTCACGTGGCACCACCCCCGAGAGAAGTAAGGTAAAACATGTAGGTCCCACCCACGATTAGTCGCTAGGCGGGAGGGCTGCGGGCTGGAGGTGCTCACCTCACCCCCCTGATTAAAGAGGGAACACAAGTGAGTGACTTGGGCTAATTGCCTTGCTGTTACTTGGCCAAAGCCCAGGCGGGTGAACCCACCCTGACTGTACGTGCCAGGAAGGAAGGGTTAGTTTTCTTTTGTAGTGATGACTGTACTTATTTCTGTTACAGCAAACTACCGATATTTACAGGCTTAGCAGACTAGATAGAAAGAATGGGGGGAGGCTATAACTTGCAAGCAGGAAAGTGTTTTGCTATGAGTAATGTTAGGATATACTTTAAATGTTTTCAGGTGTTCAAGTGTACGAAGAGGAAAAATATGCTTTTATGGGAATTTGGCATTCAACAAAGAACTAAAACTCTATAATACTTCAGAAGGGTGATCTTTGCACTTGGAAAAAAAAAAGCAATTGGACAGAAAAGTAGGATTTGCTGTAGAGAAGGGAAAACTTTTGGACTTTGTTTCAACAAGCCATTAATGCTGCTAAGCTGTAACTGCCTTCGTATTTATTCTACTATTTACACTTGCCAAGCACAGAAAAAGCAAATAAATGAAATGGTAAACCTGTAATACATCCTCAGGGGACCACATAATAAACATAGACGCGTTATGCTTATCAAATACAAAGAAAAGTAATCTGTTTTCAACACCATTGCCAAATGTGTGATAGATGCTACATTCCATCAGGTCTCTAGCACTTTTGGAAATGACACATCTTGTCAAAATATTTCAACACTTTTTGAGGGAGGGAGAAGGAAAGGCCATTGTTAACAACCTTTGTCAACACTACATCTCTTTCCTACTGTGGAGTCTGCGGTTTGTATCCAGTTTTGGGGAGAAGCAAAACCATCTGGACCCATCAAATTTAGTTTCACAGACACAGTGACCAGCATCTAGCAGTCTGTCTTTGCTGCTAAATGCCAGGGGACAGTTAGGTTTAGAAGTCTTCAGAAGAATGAATATTGGTAAAGGATCAAATGTAATCAAGGTGATTCTCAGTAGCTGCTGTGCCACCGAAGCACGTACCATGGGTTCAAAAAGTTGCTGGGTTTGTTGGGTTCACTCTTTTCTTTCGGGACAGAATCACAGAAAGGCTGAGGCTGGCGGGGCCCTCTGGAGGCCGGCTGCTCCAACCCCTGCCCAAGCAGGGACACCCAGAGCAGGCTGCCCAGGACCACGTCCAGGCAGCTTCTGAAGATCTCCAGAGAAGGAGATCCACAGCCTCTGTGGGCAGCCTGTGCCAGTGCTCCATCACCCACACAGCACGGCAGTACCTCCCGTGTCCCAGGTTATGCTCTGAAGTGAGCCTGGCTCTGTCCTCTTTGCATCCTCCTTTCAGGCATTTATTTACATTGATGAGTTACCCCTGACCCTCTTCTTCTCTAGGCTGAAAAGTCCCAGCTCTCTCAGCCTCTCCTCATAGGAGAGGTGCTCCAGTCCCTTCATCATCTTCATGTCTCTTTGCTGGACTCTCTCCTTTTTACATGTCTGTCTTGTACTGTCTATACTTGCCCAGGACTGGGCACAGCACCCCAGCTGTGGCCTCGTCAGTGCTGAGCTCCAGATTGGACTCCTTGACCCTATTCAAAACTGATATTAGCCAGTCATTGAGTTTATTTGATTGAATTCATGTCATAGCACTTTTGTGTTTTCCATGAGCTCAGCCCCTCATTACTCACGTGCTTCCAGCTTTCATCCTGCTGGGTCTGATTCCAAAGCAGGCCTTTTAACACCCTGGCTGTATTGTTTGTTTCTGTATAGCTGTCTGAATTTAGTTTAAATCCTGTAAAAGTTGTCACACATTAACCAGAGCATTGTTTGTTCTGGCAGTGTGTGACTACCAGCCTCCAGACACCACCAGGCGTGGCTGTGTGGCGGTACTTCTCTCAGCGCGGCTGGGAAGAGGCGCTTGGCACCTTTCGCAGCTCAGATCCGGTAGAGGACTTACATATCTAGCCATTACATGCCACGGTGCCTCACGTCTAGGTGTCCGCTCTCTGGGGCAGTATCCTGATTTAGGCAGTCAAGTGTCCTATAAAGTGGGAGCACTTGAAATACCATCCCGCTACAGCCCGGGCTCTTCACTCAGCATAGCGATCGGGACACTTAGCGAGGGCACAGATGGGCAGGGCTCCAGGCCTTGATCTCAGAGCTCTTACTGTGCTGTACATTAAAGAGGAACCGAATAAGATAGAGAAGCAGCTGTGGGCCTCACGTTTCCCATCTCTTGGGTTAGTGCCATGAGCTCTGGGCTCATGCTGACACTTGCCGCGCGCCGGAGAGGCTTCCTGGCTCGCGGCCTGTGTCTGGGCACCTCCGCTTCAGTCGAGCCCCAGCGTAGGCAGTCTGGCCCCGGCCTGAAGCTGCCGGGGTTTGTTTCGGCTGCCGTAAAAGCTGGAGCATGAGCTGTTCAGGCCATGTCAGGACTAGGTCAGCGCTGGCTGTAGCCAGGGACTTGTATCTTCCCGCCTGGGAACTCAAACGTAGAATAAACAGGAACCCCAGGCCTCTGCAGGGAGTGCTCTCCTATTGATCAGGGCTGATTTGCTTGCTTTCTGGCTTTCACTATTTGTAGATATATTTTAAAAAACGCTTCCTCTGACTTACTTTTATGTGGAGAAGCCCCCACGTTGATTAATGAAAGGGTCAGTTACGGAAGGGTTCGTGTGATCAGACTTGAGTTACGCTGCTAAATATCCAGAGTTGGAGGCATCTTCACCTACTGTTTAATTCTCTTTCTCACTGCAGTTTGCCGTGATGATAGACTTGCTGGTAATTACCAACTTGTTCCTGCTTGTTGCTTGGATCCTGTGGCTGTTCCCGTAATGTGCTCGCTGACGCTACAGCTAGCCGACACTGTCATGACACATGCAGTAAAGATCTCTTGGCAGAGATGACTTGGTCGAACTAACCCATTGGTTTGCTTATTTTCCCTTCACATGGGGTGTATTTCTGATGCTGGCCTCCCTTTATCGACACAGGATAATTTAGCAGTGTGTGCTCTACATGATGAGCTCCCCATCTGGCAGATAATTTAAATCCCATCTTAATTCCAGTTCTTGAGATCACAAAACGTGCCTGTTCATTCTGGTGGACTTTGCAGGCTTCTTGGAAAAGGATTTGTTGAGAGCTGAGGTGATGTGGGCAGATTTCTGTGCGTTTTTGCAATGTTAGGTAAGATGGGTTAACTTTTAGTCTCTACATGCTAAGCTACCTAACATTGTTAGCTTTTAAAATTAATTAATACCTATTACTAACATCACCTATAAAGTGGTGATGGTACCACGGAGGTTTTGCTGGCTGACACATGCAGCTGATGCCTTCATGCCTCGTCTCCCTTACAGCTCAGCTAAGAGCAGTGCCTGGGACATCATTCAGCTTTAAAAGGCTTTAAACTAGGAAACTGCTATTTACTACCAGCAGCATTGATGGATATGACCAATTAATAGCAATAAACTCAGGTGAGGAATGAGAAACGAGGACTTTTTTTTTGTATTGCATGCAGTGAGCTTGTTTTAGATGAGTGAATTTTACAAACTTTTCTACAATCACTTTTAAAATATGTCCTTTGCCAGATCGTTGGGAATTTCTTAAGCCGAGATGGCTGATTCATTCCTTGGCGCGGGAACATGCATCAGGCTGCTCTGAAACGAGGTGCTGAGATGATTAGATAAAATTATCCAAATTCTTCAGAGCATGGGTGGCAGTCTAGCATCAATACCTTTGTTTTCTGCGGGAAATCCTCCAGAAGAAGCAGTTTTGCCTGCTTGGAAGTGGTGTTGGTTACTCCCTCCTTTCTGCTGCTGTCTTCTTGATCACCCTTGAGCTGTCACAGGATCCTGTTGCTCTTTCAAGGCCTAAAGGGAAAGTAAAGTGATGACTTTGATGGCTGATTGGAAGGCTTTCCCCCAGGCCTGGTTGCTGGTGCTACTCAGACTGAAAACTGTCCCTTGAGGTAAACAACTTTACTCATGCTCTGTACATCCAAAACTGATCATGTAGGATGACATTTTGCTGGGTTAGCACTGCATAAAGTTGGGATATTGTACATTTTAAGGTATTTCAAAGAAGTTAGATACATGGCTAATGATAAGAAAAGACTAATTAAATTTTATTCCAGTGATGAAACTGAATTTTAAAGAAATCAGCCTGAGATTTCTGCAGTTGTGAAATACCTGGTGTTGGTTTTTGTGCCACATTTCTCATATTACATGATGTTGCCCAATACCCAGTAAGGCATATTCTTCTCTCATTCACCAGGTAGGGCTCTGTCGAGGTCACTGCTTCCCTCCGTTTATTCAGCAGAGAGCTCAGCCTGATGATTTTAGTGCCACATGTCCATACTCACCTTTCCAGTGCTTTTTCCTCTCTGCAGTAATTTTCCATTTTACAGTGCAGCGATTACTGAAAGTAAGGCTCTGACTTGGTTTTAACAAGCATGATCCTTCCACACTTCCCACTTCTGGCAGTCGGCAGCAAGCTGGCTGGGTTGTGGAATCACAGAATGGTTTGGGTTGGAAGGGACGTTAATGATGACCCAGTTCTAACCCTCTGCCGGGGCAGGGACATTTCCCACTAGACCAGGTTGCCCAGGTTATCCATCCAACCTTGCCTTGAACACCTCCAGGGATGGGGCACCCACAGCTTCTCTGGGCAACCTGTGTCAGTGCCTCACCACCCTCAGAGTGAAGAACTTCCTGATGTCTATAGGGTCGGTCCTGGGATGCAGGCATTTTTGCCATGTGGCACCCACTCCATCCTCGGGGAGCGGTGGGAGAGGCAGTGGGGCACCAGTTTGCAGACAGGAGCTGTTGCTGCTCGAGTGAGATGCCAGTCCATTAGAGCTTCAGGGTGCTGTTTCAATTTTAGAAAGCACAACAGTTAATAATCCCACACTAACAAACTGCCATTGCTTCTGTTCCTTGTTAGATGCCTTAATTAATTTACTTTTCATTTCTGTTCAGAGGGATTTTGTAGCATTTAATTTGCTCTTCGATAATTTATGAGTCGTGAAATCTTTTGGAACATATTAGCCTCTGTGTGATGGCATTTCAGCACTTTTTGCATCTCAGTGCATCTCATCTAGAGGCAATGCTATCATTTTTTAAAAAGTAATACATTGCTACATGGGTATGATATGCCCTCTTTTTGGAGACGTAGCCCTCCTCCTACTTAGGTAGTATTCTAAGTGTTTCTTCCTTAGGATTAATCCCTGCCAGATGCATCACCCTCCTCTGAAGTCACGGTCCCACCAGGAACACGGAGACCACCTCCCAGACAGAACTGTGGCTCCACCAGCAAAGGTCTGCACTGTGGGCACATGCACTCATTTATTTTTAAGACTAGGAGAATGCGGAAAAGAACGAGGTTACCATTTGGCAAACATATCTCCCTAGAAGTGACCTGTGGCAAGGACTGCTGGTGGTCCCTCATGGTTGGACTGAATGATCCTCTTAGCCCTGCTTCTGAGCCAGTGCATATTGAAAATGCTGAGAGAATCCTGATCTTTCTTTTCATGCTGTGCATTCAAAATGAGGAAAGGGAGAATAATCAGGGATTATCAAATACTGGCATGGAAAATTATTCCGTTTTCTGAAATTACACTGGTTAGCTAACTTACTCTTCTTGTTCAACCCGTCTGTGTGTCTGAGTTGGTTCAGGAAGAGGGAAGCAACAGGACAGCTGAAAAATGCATTCATGGGTCTTCAGCTGCAGGGGTTTGTTACGTGCAATGGTTTTATTAAAGCAAGTGAAGTACATGCTGTCGTACCAGGCATTGCTGATGTCTCATGTCTGTACTGTTCTGCTAGTTCCCATTCTAGAAAAGTTAATGTATGCTGTGAAGAGGACAAATTGGGGAACAGCGATTTCGTTTCACTGGAGGTACAATTCATGGCAGAAGATTGCGTCTTTCATTTTGCAGAATAAAAGCCAAGGAAGACTCTGATTACTCTGCCTACCTCTCTGAATTACTTATGGAAAGTAAAGTTAAGAGCATGGGAGTTTAAAGTAAAGAAAAAGTCTGAGTGAACTAACTCTGAATAAATTTAGGTGGGATGTTAGAAGGCAGTTTGAAACCTTTAGGGAAGCAAATTTGTGGAACAACCTCTCTGTGAAGGGATCCAAAGAAACGTAGCTGGGTTTAAGATGAAGCTTGATAAATTAATGAACACTTGATAGTTTATGATTAATATTATGTACATAGAACACACTTCCTTGAGAAGCTTCCTTGAATAGCAAATTGAACTTGTTGATGGGAAAATTCCTTCCCATTCTCTTTTTGCTGCAGAAATTAAACACACATATTAACAAATTGCACATGCATTAGCCCTTTGAACTGCCTTAGCTTGTGTGAGCTGTTGTCTGTTGATAACAGCATTGCTGTCTTTTCTTAAACTTGGTATCAAAAGAAGATAAAGAATCCACAAGGCAGTGTGGTTCAGCAGGTAAATTAATGGGTCTGGAAGTTATTCCCAAATGTCACAGGCTGCAAGTTGCAGCAAATCTGAGCGAATCTTGCTTCTGGCTGCTGCAGTCCTACCCATCCCAGTACCTGTGTGACCTTGTGCTGAGCTGTTGCCATGCACCACGTTGCTGAAAAGCCAGTCTGCCATTAGAAAAAAAAAAAGGAAAGAAAAAAGAAGAAGAAAGAAAAGAAGAAGAAGAAAAAAAGAAAAAGAAAAAGAAAAAGAAAAAGAAAAAGAAAAAGAAAAAGAAAAAGAAAAAGAAAAAGAAAAAGAAAAAGAAAAAGAAAAAGAAAAAGAAAAAGAAAAAGAAAAAGAAAAAGAAAAAGAAAAAGAAAAAGAAAAAGAAAAAGAAAAAGAAAAAGAAAAAGAAAAAGAAAAAGAAAAAGAAAAGGAAAAAAGAAAAAGAAAAAGAAAAAGAAAAAGAAAAAGAAAAAGAAAAAGAAAAAGAAAAAGAAAAAGAAAAAGAAAAAGAAAAAGAAAAAGAAAAAGAAAAGCCAGACTTCTGACTTAGCAAGAAGAAATATCTTGGTGTGTCAAGGCAGTGTCAGAGGCAGTGGCACAGTGGCAAAGGGGGGTGAAAGTTGATAAAAAGCCAAAGTACTAATAAAAATGAACCAACCAACCAACCAAAAAACCCTCTGACAGTGCAAAGAAACAGTTTGAAGAAGTATCAGATGAGTACCAGTGCAATGCAAGGGATGGAACTAAATCTAAGGGCTGTCTGCCATGCATGCACAACCAATGTCTAACTTTCCTTTTTTTTAAAAAAAAAATCAGATTTTTATTCCTTTGTGCCAGACAGAAGAGTTCAGCACATGGTTGGGTGGCTGCCAGGGCTGACGTGAAGGAGGAGGCAGCAACTAGGTGGGCTTATGTTTCGCCCTCAGCTTGATGGGCTCTCTGCTACATCATTAGAGGAGATTATGTATGTTTGGCCACGTTTGGGTTTTTGTCTCTTCTGAAAGGAAGGAAGACTCCAGAAAGTCCTTTTGACTTACGGACACATTGACTCAGACTCAGGGAGAGTTTGTTCCAGTGCTCTTTGCGCAATGGTCAGCACCTAACCCATGTAGATAAGTGTGTCTGCACTCAACTCTTCTGTGGGTACAAACCTCCTGGGTTTCATTTGTACAAAGCTCTGCCAACCCTACAGCTTGAACCTACCACAGGTTTTGTGGTGTGAAATGCACCTGTATTACTAACTTCAAAACCATGGGAGAATCAGTGAGCATGTTTAAAAGCACGTATCTTGGAAACACACAGAGTCCAAGAAAATATTGTTACAAATGAATGCAAAAATAAACAGCAGAATTAATTTAGTTCTTCATTCCCCGTAGGTTACTGCCTTTCTGGTTTTGTTAATAAGAGTTTTAACAAATGTTGATTTAAAAAGGTAAATGTCATGATAATAAGGATTTTGCATTGGGAAAGTGTATGTGTTCATGTGCTCTGGCTCGGTCCTTTGAATTATCTAGGCACTACTGTAACTGATAAGTGCATGCTGATAACCCTGTTAATATTTCAAGGACTCTTTGCAGCTATAGGGGAGCAGTAGGTAACTATCACATTCATGTGCATTGCAGGACAGGTTTCTTATTTGCTATCTTAATGGCATTATGTGCACGCAGTTCTTTTTAAGCTGCGCTCACCTTGTCTCACAGCAGCTCCTTGGCAAGCAGCCTCGTGAACTCTTTAAGATGCTTCTTACTCACAGTGGCTGGGCTCATTGCCTGCCCTGGTGTGGCTGGGATTTGGATTGCAAATTCCTGATCTGAACAAAGAGGGAGAATATAAAAGGCTGGTCTCTGGCCTCTCTCACACTTCAGGAAACCTTTCCGGCTTCAGAGGACTGTGCTCATAATTCTGGCTACACTTCAAAAAAGAGAAGTTTCTATCTTTGCAAAGACCGGTGCAGCTCCACCAGTAGGCTTGCTGCTAGAAAAGGGAACAGAGAGGCTCCAGGGAGGCTGCTGGTGGTTTAGGCGTCATCTTATCTAGAGCTACCTTGAGCCGTGTCCACACGTCTCCTATTTTCCCCCTACTTTGTCTCCTCTGAACCACACGGCAGGGAATGAGTGTTTTTAGGAAAGGCAAAGGGTGAAATAAACCAGGATGGAGACAAATCTGGCGTGCAGGATGTGTCCATGTGCGGGTGGAAACTGCACCCAGGTACTGAAGGAGCGGGCAGGATACCTGTGAAGCAGGTTGCTGTAACTGCCTTCACGAGACAGCACCAACCGAGCGGGGTCTGTCCCGTGCTACTCGCGCTTGATGAGTGGCGACGGAGATGAGTCAAAGTAAAGGGGGTGACTCACCAGAACCAGGCTCGTATTAGTTGCTTCACATGTGTGAAATGTTGGGAAGTGGCCTGTCGCTGTCATGAAATCGTTACCTTCCTTTGGTTTGCTGCTCTTCAGAGGTGTGGGAGAAAACGTGTAAACCCTGTTTCAGCCATCGTCGGATTAAAAGGTGGCTCTGTTTGGCTAACGCTGAACTCCCAAGGGGCTCCAGGTGGGGAAATTCCTCTTACTGCAAGGCAACCACCAAGGATGAAGTTACGTCCGTGCACCTGGGGTTCCCTTTGTGCTTTCTCCATCATCAAAGATGACAAAAAAAAAGCTCAAATAATTTGTCTGTTTCCAAACATCCACAGAGGACTTTGCACAATAGGTAGCACTGGGTTAAGCCGTCCGTAATTGTTAATCATTTTTGGTTTAGAAAGCGTGGCAACTGTTTACCCCGAGACAGGTTTGTGTAGCACAAAGACGAAAGCTGCTTTCATGTCTCTTGAGCTGTGTTTTGATTTCAAACCACCCTCCCTCTTACCCTGCTCCCCAGAGCCCTTGCGTTAAAGATATTTACCACACACCGAGATCTCCACCTCTCTTGTTGTGTACAGCCGCAGTCTTCATCCTAATGGACTCACAGGAATGAGGTGGAGGTAGAGCACGGGCATTAGGATTATCCCGCCCCTTAGTATGGATTGATCAGAGGAGAGAAATGCAGCCAGCGACGCTCTTTGGGAAACCTTGTGTAAGAGGTAAAATAGAAGGTAGACCCAGCTGAGAAGCCCAGCGAGGAGCATTTCATTTGATTTTTAGACAAGGCAGAGCCAGCGTGGGGGCAGGCAGCTCCTGTAGGACCAGCCCCGTGGTCCAGCGGGTCCCTGGGCATCTGAGAAGGAGCCTGGAGCTCCCTCCCACCCGTCACTGCACCAGGGCTTCTCCCAGACTGGAGCAACCTCATCACCCAGACAAAACGTTTTCCTGAATATAACATGCCCCAGAGCAGCCCCCTGGAAAAGCTGGTGCTCCCCAGAGAAGTTTTTAGGTGTATCCTGCTTCGTGAAGGAGTTGCAGTTTCTGTGAGTTACAGCACTCCCTTTTGGGATGTGTTTGTTAGTCAAAAAGCAAACTCGACTTCTTCCTTCTCTTCCAGGAGAAATGAGTCTGGAGGAGAGGCAGGTGATCAGTGAAAGAGGATCTGGCACAGCTAATTTTAGGGACAGAGGGCCGCACAGGGGCCAGGATTTAGCTCGACTGCCTTTCTGATTCAGCACCATGTGTAGGTAATTAAGGTATACCCTCCAATTAGCGTAAGTGGCCCTTCTATTGATGTGCGAGATCAATGAGCCCACTTGCAGTACAGATAGCAGAAAATAGTCTGGATGATTTTAACCACTGTTTTGCATGTTTAAGTAATTTAATGGTATAAAAGACGTGCCCTTGCTAATGTTTACAGAAGCTCATTAAGCGAGGCAGGGATGCTGGCGTGCCCCGGAGGCCAAATGGCAGAGCCTGGCTGCTCCCCCTGCTCCGTCCCGTCCCAGCCTGGCCAGGATCCGTCCCTGGGGAGCGGGGCAGCCTGGCAGGGCGTTACCAAAACCTGCCAAAAACGCTCCAGGTCCGGCACTGACACTGCTGCAGGTGATCGTGCACCGTGCCTATATCCTGACCTTGCTTAATTTACTACCACAAGTATCGCTGCTAAATTATGTGAGGCCAGAGGGGTGTCTGAGCTAATATCCCTGCTCTAGCTCTGCCTAGTAACAAATATTAGGGAGAGAGTATGAGAAACAGGACAAGTACAGGCTGGTCCTTCCTCTATTGCTCTGTCCCAGCTGCTGGCAGGCAGATGTTTAAGGCTTTTGGGGCTCCACGGCTGCCTCATCTCTGAATTTATTTAATTCCTCCCTGAGATTTCTGCTTTCACCAATGCTTGATCACAGTCCCCACAGTTTAGACTCACACACTTGCAGAAAGTGGTTCGTTTCCATGAAAACGTGTTGCCTGATAATTTTACTGGGTGCTCTTTAGCTCGTATACTATGAGGAACAGGGATTACTTGTTCTTTGCTCCCCTTCTTGTGATTTTATATTTCCTTGTCATGCTTTCCCTTGGTTGTCTGCCTGACCACCCTGGAGGGAGTGCTCCTGGTCTTGTACCCTGCTGTGAAGACAGCCTTGACGGCTTCTGCAGATGTGCCTGACTTGCCCAGGAGCTTGCAAATGAAAGCATCCCGCTCTAACTTAGTGTATTTATGCCCAAACCATATTCAGGGAAGGCACAAATTACAGGGGTGTTAACTACCTGCATTGTTCTCAGGTGCTTCGAGCTGCATTTTTTATGCAAAATGTTTGCTGTGTTTACATCATTCTTTAAAAACCCTTCTTCACAAAATTTGCAAAGCTTCAGCCGAAGAAGCGCCCTCCCTGGGTATCTGCTGCTGGCTGGGAGGCGGCAGGGTGCCCCATCTAGTTTTTGTTATTCTCTTTTCTCATCCCCCTGACTGGGCTGTTTTGGATACAGTTAATACCCATTTCAATACACAAATATACGCTATATCGCCTCCCCTCTCTTGTTAGAGCAGAGCTTAGTCATATATTTCAGGGAAGAATAAAGAACCAGGTGCAGCAAATGTATTTTTACATTTCTATTTGTATTTGTTGGCAGCCTCCTAGCTGGTGGGTTGCCAGCACAAGCGCGGGAGAGCTGTGCCTCGCGGGGCTTGCTCTCCGCCTGCTGCAGGTGATGCAGGGCAGCCAGGACCTGCAGTGGGTTTCTTGTCAAAATTAAGATGTTTGCTTCTCCTGCTTTTGCCCCCATTTGACTTTTGATTCCGCATGGTCCTGTCCCCTGGGAATTCCTGGTTATAGAAATGCCCAGGAGAAGGGAGAGGTGGGAGATGCCCAGGACTTGAGGGGCTCTTCCCACCTCAACCCAGAATCTGCGTATCCCACCTGTGGAGCCGAGCCACCACGCCAGCAGCAGGGAACATTGACTCCAGCTAAATATTCCACCCCCCCTTGTCAGGTTATTTGTTTGTTTATATATCGGAGCCCTTCTGCTGTTATAACCACATTAATTGCGAGTGCATCTGAACCCGACTTTAATTATTTGGATTGGAACTTTAATTGCTCTATGGATTGCCTTTGAATCACAAAGGAAAATCCCTGTGTTCTCCTTAACTGTTAATGCTGTGTTCCTGGCCGGGACTCGGCTTTGAGGTAGGACAGGTAAAGCTGCCCAATTTTTCAGACCCCTTGTGAGCCCTTTATGATGGAAGGGTCAGGGTGGGTGTACATATCTGTTTGTTTTTTACAAGACAGCTGTCCACCAATATCAGAAAATGCTGAATTTCTTTATGAAGCCAAAGTTCATTCCGGAAAGAAGATATTTGAAGGCTTCAGAAGAAAAGACAAAGAAACAAACAACAACAATAAAAAAAATAAGACCAACACAGATAATATTATCTAGAAAGTATAAGGAGCTTTGGGAGCCTGATGGTGGTGAAGGAGAGGCTTTGCACAGCGGTCCTGTCACCGGCCTGCTGGAGAGCACCTTGTCCCAAAATGGGATCTGAGAGCGTTTCTCAGGGCTGACAGCACTGGATGAGTTTTGGTCTTAGGCGTTAGGTTTGAATTTGTCTCTTCTTAAAAAGAGACAGAAAGTGAAAATGAGAAAATCTCCAGCAACGTTGCTCAGAAGACGTCAGAAGGAAAGTATTTGCTGTTTCTGTTCTGTTTGTGTTTGTAGAGTGTAGGGTTTTGGTATTGATCCCATTTTGGATTATAAATCATTGTAATAAAACGAAAAAAGCAACCAACAGCTCTGCATTTATGTGCATGCACGTATGATAGGGCATTTGCTTCATTTAATTTTCTTAAAGTCTTGCATGTAAGTTTTTAACTCCTCTCTTTAATAGGTGAGACTTAACTGGAATCCTCCTGGTGGTGTCTCGGCCGCAGATGGTTGAGCAGGGAATTATTAACCCAGGCTAAGAGCTAACATGAGGATTACTGCAAAGTTCCTGCCTGTGTCAGCTTTAAGTGCGCTGTGTTACTCAAAAAGCTGCGGAGAGTTCAGATTGCTTGAGCCCGTGCCAGGGGACTGCCAGTGGCCTTTTGTCAGCCCCTGACCACCTCAGACAGGGCTCACAGAATCCCTTTTGTCTGGGCCGAGCAGCTCCAGCGCTGCGCTGCAGCCGCGGCCTAGCTGCCCTCCGGCAGGTCAGCACCTGTGGCGTTAAAACCCCTTTCGGTGTCTCCCCAAAATAAGCTATTTCCAGACGCTTTCTGTCTGCCCCCACCGAAGCCGGTGGTAATTCTCTCGACTTTGAGACAAAAGGTGTACGAGCACCTTCAGGTGATCTGCAGGATCTGTTAGTGTGGTTGTTAGCGTGACCTAGAAATACTCGGGAGCTTTTTGTGGCTTAAACAGCCTCTTTATTACAGCAGGGACTGCTCAGTATGCAGGAAGCTCATTCACGAGGGGCCCTGGTACAGGATGACTGGAGGGGAGGTTCTCTGGAGGACGGGGCAGGAGTGAGCAGGGAGGTCACTGCTGTACCGGAGCAGGGGGTGGTGGTCATGTCACAGACCTTCAGGTGACAACTGCAAGGGACCCTGCTTGGCACCAGCTGTGGGAGAACGAACTTCTAAAAATTGTTTTCTGTTAGGGTCTTGTACCTCTCTTTACTTTGCTGGTGAGAGAGATGCAGGGCGAAGGTGGCCACGAAGCTCCCTTGATTCCCTCGACTTGGTAGGAGGGAACCTGGCAGCTCTGTGACTTGGGGTTCCCGAGGTCTCATGGAAGCTGACTGCAAAGCTCTTACTGCAGACCTCCTACTAAAAGTCCTGTGGACTATCTCCATCTTTTCCTGAGTCATAAAACTTCTTCTTTTTCAAGAACTGCTGGCTGTCCCCTCCATACGGCTGGCACTTGGGTCATAAGTGTTGAACTAGGCATCTCTGCTGAGGTGGGGCACTGCCAGGTTGGTGTGTCATTGGCATAGAGCAATATTCCAGACTCTTGACAGTCCAGATGAGGCTCCACATCTTTCCTTATGCAAGGAAAAGCTTTGATGGAGACATCTGAAGGTCTCTTGTGTGGTTAAGGTCTGGGGAACAGGCCACTGTGGCCAACAGTTCCCTCCTCACTGGTGCTCAGAGATGCCCTCTCCCCTGCATGTTCCTCTTCTGAACAGGCAACGTTGCTCTGGATGATCTCATGTGTATCACCACCGCATTTCTTGTGGAGCTGGACAAGATGCCTGAGATGGCATCTGTTGCACTGCAGAACGAGGTTTTTCTCCCATTCAGTGATTGTGGCCAAGCCTTTCTTATCAAATTGATCTGCAGCTGGGGAACTGGACACCCCCTCTTTTTTATATTGCTGCTTAACGCTCCTTCATCACCCTTCACTGCAGAAATGATGTCCTCGATGCCAATATCTGCAATATCTGGATCTAAGATCATTTCAGGAGGAATTTGTCCAGGTTGCCAAAACCCTGGAGACAGAGGAAGCGGTGATATCAGCAGAACCAGGAGCCTTTCCTCACCGTCAGCTCCTGGAGAGGCCCAGCTCACCTTCCAGGAAACCGGGGGATGTTGAAACCTGTTGTGCTGCACCTGTGCTTGCTCCGTGGGTAGGGTACCCTGACACAAGTCTCCAAATATGAACACACTGTGCTGAAACAACCTGGTCAGCAGCACTACGCCAGCAAAAACTGCACCTTTCTAATTTCCTGGTCTAGACTAGTTCGCGTGTTTGCGCCTGTAGACCTTTCATTGGGCTTCTCTTGCCTGTGCACCTCTTTCCTAAACTGACTGGCCTGTGTCTCCAGCTGTAGCCTGGGAGGTGTTGCCTCTGGGCTGATGTTTTCCCGTCGCTGTCGGCAGACCTGTGGGGCTCTGCCTGGCTTTCTGCGCCTGTGCCTCAGCTGACTTTGTTGGATGCATGAGTTTGTCGCTGGTCAGGCTCCTCCCAGCCAGACCAGCATCCACCCTGGAGGACTAGACGAGGACCAGCCTTTTTCTTAGCTGAGAGACAATATCGTCTATGTGCAGAAGCTATAGATAGCTCAGGGCTAAATGTATGCTCGCATAGCTCTGCTGGCCCTGCTGCCCCCGGAACAAGAGGATGCGTTTCGGGAAAGGAATCTGTCACGCTGGTAACTGAGCACGGAGCACCATCGCCAGCCCTGTGTCCTGTCCCCTCCTCGAGGTCTGCACTGCAGAGCCTTTTTGCGTGGGCTGGAGCGCTGCGGACACGCAGCCTGGGCTGGCTGTCGTGACTGGGAGCTGGCTGCCTTTCCCTCTGCTGATCTCATTTTTCTGACAAAGCTTATTTTCATCAGCCAGATGGACAGCCATTCATAAATGTTTTGTGGAAAAATTCCTCAGATCCCTGGGCTGAATACTTAGGAGCTTAGTTTCTTTTCTTTCTTTTTTTTTTTCTTTTTCTTTTTTTTTTCCCTGATGATTGCATGGCAGAAATACAAGTGCTACCAGTTATTTGGGATGCTGTGTACTCACTCCGAGGTGTATAAATATCCTGGTATTACAACATTGTTCATGCTCACTTGTGTGTATGCATGTGGCCGTATCCCAGTATGTCACTGCAACTACTTTTGAGGTCAAAATACGGAGACATCCACCCTACTTCTGGTATTTTAACTTGTCAGTAATAGCACTAACATGAGACAACATCTTGTGTTAGTTTGACCTTGTTGACGGCTTTCTGAAGTAACAGATCCTAGTGGGAGTCACAGGTGCAGGTGTTTGGCTTCATGTGGATTCTTCCAGAAGCAAAGGTGTTTCCCCAGCCCCTTTATTTGCTGGTTTTGTGTTTGTAACATCTCTTTTTCTTCCAACACAAGTGCTGCTTCTAGAGGACAAGGCCCAATACAGTTGTCATACTCTTAGTAAGTCAGGGGCTGCCCTGGCTTTTCATGGAGTCATGTATTCTACCCAGGCACTTCCTAAAGATCACCTCCTTTCTTTTAGCTGTTGTATATTGTAAAGCACTGGCTTGTTACTGTATAACAGAAGTCCTGGCGTTTGGGGCATACCCACATGTGCGAAGAACATGACTGCCGCAGAAGCAAACAATTCCTGGGACACTGCTGCTGCCACCAGCCGCCAACGTGAGCAGTTGTTGGAGTGCAAGCGTGGCTCTTCCCATACCTCAGATGCGAGAGCAACAGCTGCAAGGGCTTTTGTGCCGGCTACGGTTGCAAAAACATTCTCTGCCTGCTGCTTGCCATGCCCATCGTCCGCCCCTGCAGCAGGCTGTGGGTAGCGAGAGCGCTTGTAGGGGCTGGGGGCTCCGAAATCCTCGTTTTATACTCCGGAATTTGCCACTGATGTGCTGTGAGCTCCTGTGGCTGTGCCTGTATCCTTCCCCTCCGTTCATTTATTTGCCTGTGAGGATAGTTAACAGGTCAGAAAGCAGAACAGAAAGCGAGCACACGTTTGCTGGAACCTGAGTGTGTGTGAACCCTCACTGAACAGGAAAACCATGGGGCCACATGGCTGCAGCCATCTCGTAGGAATGCGAAGCCCATACAGGGCCGGGCTGGTGTGCCCCTAAATTGACAAGGGCTGGGACTGTGCTGTGAATATTGAAGAGTTTCTTTCATCGTATTCCCCATGAGGTAATTCCTACAGAACAGCATCGAAGGGCTGGTGAAAGGGAAAACCTTTATTTGCTTATTCTAGAGGGCAGTGGCAATAGAGGACCAGATGTGTGCTGTAAATACACGAGTCATGAGAAATGTTTGCATCCTGCTTGATTTCTTGTTCTCTGATGGCGACGTAGCAGAGACTCAGCAAATAAAGATTCCGGCAAGTGCTAGAGGTTGTTTATTGTGGATTGCAATAAAGTGCAGATTTGGAGAGGGCGCCTCATGTTCTCCTTATCTGTCCCTCTACACTGCATCTTTATAGGGCTGCAAGCTCCCCAAATGCCAAAAACATTAGAACCCAGGATGCCTGTGCTTTAAATACACGGCGCTTATGACAGACTGTTGTTTTTTTTTTTTTTTAACTTATTCACTCTATTGTTTTTTTCCCTTTACAGCAGCAATCTTCTGGCCAGCAATAATGCAAAATTCCCAGTTCTTTTAGAAAGCCGGCGTTTGCCAAAACGGTAACCTCATAGATTATCTTCTTGTCAGTAACGCTTTTAACCACAGTTTTGGCAGAGCCTTGAAACATGCCCTTTCTCAGGAAAGAGTTGTCTGGGCTAGAAAAGCATTGGCATTAAAAAGAGGTTGTCATAGTGATTGAAACCTCCTCATAGACATTCCTCAGGAAAAGTAGGCTGCAAGATGCACCTTTGTAGTCCCTTTTTTAAGGAAGGGACCCTTTAAATTGAAGAGCCTATGGCATTGTCAAAATGCAGATTTCTGTCACTTGTAAAACAATAGTCCTCTGGAGTGCTGTTTGTGTATCAATGCTTATTTTAATTACTTTCTACAAGAAACTCCTCAATGGGAATTAAGTTCCAATTTCTTGCTATTGCAAGGCTCAGTGTTTTTCGGGCTGAACCAGGATCACAGCTTGGCTCCCCACATTAATAGGAAAAGATCCGAAGAAGACACTCAGACCTGGCCCTGAATGACGAGCTCTGAGCAGGCTTGAAAAGCACAGCCTGGGAAATCTTTCCTTGCTACGTTTGGTCTTTTGACTGGGCAGAGCTAATAAAGGTCGGGACGTGGCTGTTACCTCCCAAGCAGGCTGATCACACGTACGACCGGTGTGCCTGCGTGTGCGAATGCATAAAGAGAGAGTTGGGAGTACAAATAAATAACTTTTGTTTGGCAAGGTAGCATTTAATCAGTATTTTTGTAGACGGATGTAATAATTCATTCGAATCACTGTTATATCTGCATTATATTTCTGCTTACCAGAAGAAGATTAGGAACTTTGCTATAAAGTCAAGTGAAATATATTCATATGCTGGATAATCTGGGAAAATTTTGGAAGAGAATTAAGCTAGGAATAAAAAACGCGTAGGGGATGGGATGAGGTTGTGGAAGTCCCCTGGTGATTATATCCTTCAGTACTCGGGGTCTCTGGGTGTGGGTTTTTTCCATACACTTGCTTTAAATTCTTTCATAACACATGTACATGCATGGAATATTAATTAGATCAAAACTAAACTCATTGCTAGCCCAGAGCCATCTGTTAGAAACCCACTTCTTTTTTGTCCTTTTTTTTTTTTTTTACCTGACTGCCCAAAAAGAAAGGTCTAATCCTGAGACATTCGGAGATGATAACAGAATGAGAGGTGTTGATGCAAGCTGCACTGGATTTCTATGCCTGCTCCTGCAACAAAATTAACCCCAAATTCCAATCCTTTGGGGATTAAAGGAAGAGACAAAGAATAGACCTTTGGGAAGATCTTGTTATTTCTGGAAGTACCCAAAGCCCTGCTGGGAAGGGGGCCTAATGAGAACCTATTATTGTTCTTATTGTTCTCTCTGAAGTCAAAGGGACTTCTGCAATCGACTTGAAAGGAGCAGGACCTGTGAGCCATTTATTTTACTTTCATCCCCTGCGTGGAAGTTCATCAGGTCTAAAATAGTGACTTCAGCATTTGCGGGCATGGGAAAATCCTTTTGGGTGAGAAACAAGGACTATTTTTTGTATTGCATCAGAGTGTCCTGGGAATTGACAAAGCTGCAGTGTAGTTTAAATCTGGTTCGGAGTGGGCACATCCATTTTATCATCTTAGTCCAAAATATGAGTGTGCTTTTGAAGCAAATCTGCCGATCGTTCCCACTTTCTCCACTTTGATGGGCATCCTGGAGCAGTCTGGGAGCCGTGAGCCAGGCTCCTTCCAGGTGAAATCAATCCTGGGGATGCACTCTAACCACTGCCAGCCAGTCCTGGGGATGGGGCCAGGGCAGAAACCCCTGAAAAGCATACTGAGAGGTTGTCAGCCCTTTCTCCTTTACCCTATGGATCTGATCCTATTGCACTGGATGTGTGTGTGTGCCACCACATTAGCCTGGACATGAGCTCGACCCCGAGGCTCCCAGTTGTCCATACTTGTGTGGGTGTCTGGTTTAGCCTGACTTGAGGTCGGAGCGAGTCTGTGGGGTCTCATCAGGTGACAAAAATTCATCAGAGGATCACAGCTTGCAAGAGCTTTGGTAGCACGAGACAGGTTTTCTCCTTTCCGCAGGCATCTGCGCTCACCCAGTTTCTATTCTCTGTTGCTCTTGGGACCCTGCAGCATCCACTGCATTAGTGTTTTCCTGGAAAAGCTTTTCTTTTCAGACAAGCAGCTGATTTTACACGCTTAAGAAGTATTCCTGGGCTAATGGAAATACATTTGATGGTAGATTTTTAATGCAGCATGACATGGTCGACTCAGAGTTACACTTTGCAAAGCAGTTGCTGCAGATTAATTGCAGTTAAAACCCGTTACAAACATTTTTTGTCTGCGCACTTTTTCCTTGATACCTGAAGTTAAGAGCAGTCAAAATCTGGATCCCGTGAGGGTTTTTGCAGCTGAAGTTACACTTGCATTTGATTACCCAGGGGAGCGAATGCTACAGACACTCACTAGGACGGGAGGACAATGAAGGCGTTTGGAGGAGCCCATCACGATGACCACCACCAGCCGCAGGTGTCCCCGGGCTCAGGCTTTGCTTGGCGGCTGCTCTCGTCCCGCAGCCCCTCGGCCCCCACCTGGCTTGCAGGGGGGCATTGTCCCGGCGGTTACTCATAAACCAGTGCCTTGGGGTTTCTGTGGTTACCGGCAGCATCACGCCCCGCCTGTAAATGCGATCTTTGGCCGTGCCCAGCGCCGCGGCGGCGTTCCCGCAGCTCCCGGAGAAGGAGAAGCTGGGCTGGAAGAGGTTATCTGAGACGGGGCGGGGGGCACAGGGGCTTGTTCTGCCTGAAAGCCTCCCTCTCTGCCTTGCAGTTAGAGAAACAATGGCAAATGTAAAAGTTTCGAGTGTACGGATGAGGATATTTGCAGCTGTGCTCTTGTCGAACTCGTTTGCTGTAGCACCGATACAAGGGCTGGGCTGGTCGGGGTTTTATCGGTGGCTGTTTGCAGAGCTGTAAGGTCACTCAAAATTTGTGCTTCTCTGCTCGCAACAAGAACATTTTAATGAGTCTTTCAGCAGCGGTAGCTAGCTGATACCTGCCCCGGGGCATCACCTGTCGGGCCCAGCTCGATTAACACAGCGAGTGCCGCAGCGCTGGAGCGGGTTTGCAGAGCAGGAGCACGGGAGTGGCCCGCGCAGTCCCAGTAAGAAATCTGAGGACAGACTTTCTCCACGACCTGAAATCAGTGTCTGGGTGTTGGAGCCGTGATAATATCGCTTTATTTCCCATTGTGGCTCATCTTACATCCCTTGTTACATTAACAACTTTCTTTTTCATAGGAGTTTGTATCCATAGACCACATGTATCTGTTACCAACCACCAGGAGTTTTCAGAATTAATTCATATGTTGAGAACCTCCTCCTGCTCTTGCTTTCTTTTTCATTTCTCTAGAATCCTTTTGTAGGGTTTTGCAAGGACCAAGCACTGCCACTGGTCGCCCAGAGAGGCTGTGGATCTCCCTCCTTGGAGATCTTCAGAGGCTGCCTGGATGTGGTCCTGGGCAGCCTGCTCTGGGTGTCCCTGCTTGAGCCATTGAGCAGCCATTCTGCGATTCTGTAATGCCCAGATCAGCAGCAAGGCACCACGATTTTTTCTTTCAAAACTCGCATGGAAATATGCCAGCACCTGTGCAGTCAATGACAACAGTTAATAAGCCCTGGCCTGCCCAGTGCTTTTAAAATTGGAGCGAAGGAAAGATGTTATCAGCCAGACGTGTGGGTAAAGGGGGCACAGTGGTGGGGTGAGGTGGGACTGTGTATGGCTGCGGGGACACAGCCCTGTATGGAGGTAGCAAGTCGGCTATGGTATCACCAGGGGAGGTTCAGGCTGGAAATGAGGAGACATTTCTTCTCAGAAAGAGCAGTCAGGCACTGGGACGGGTTGCCCAGGGAGGTGGTGGAGTCACCGTCCCTGGGGGTGTTCAAGGAGAGGTTGGACGTGGTGCTTAGGGACAGGGTTTAGTGGGTGACATTGGTGGTAGGGGGGTGGTTGGACCAGGTGATCTTGGAGGGCTTTTCCAACCTTAATGACTCTGTGATTCTTTTTAGTGTAGCCAAGAAGCCCATCAGTCTTTTATTTTCCTGAGCAGCCCGTCTCTGATCCTCTGGCAGTACATTTCGGTTATCTCACATCATATAGCACATCTTAATTACTTTAAATATGAAATGCATCCCTTTGTGTTTGCTCACGTCACAGCAAGATCTGTGACTGTAATACCGGCTGTGTGTTGTTTCTAGTTCCTGTAGTGTCGCATCAGTCTGGACTAGGATAAGATATTTGCTTCTAATTGTTAACTGTTGTATATGGGATTATATTATTCATTAGTTCAGTTTAAAAATTATCCAAAATATCCAAGTTTTGTATCATCAAAATTAAAATAGCAGATACTCCGCAATATCACACTCGTGATAATGCAGGCTTTACCCGCATTCGAGAAATCCATCCTATCAAAACCCTTTTATCTTTGAAAAAAAAACAAACCTTAAACCTGTTAGAAACTTGCTGAGTTATGTCTGACTGCTCCTTCTGATATGAGAGTTAAATACTCGTTGAATTTCACTTTTTGGTGGAACTCTCAGCTCCCGTGCAGGCACAGCCAGTCCTGCCATCACACATCATCGCAGACAGTGGGCCCTGTGGTGCTGACTCTCAGAATAAATTACTTCTGGAAACTGTCAGCAAACAGGCTCCATTGCAATTAGACGATTCAGAGCAGTGCTAATGAGGATGAATTTTGCAGGGATACTCAGCAAGATTCGACGTGACTAGTGATGATAGCCTCGGCTGTTCCTACCTAAAATACTGGAACACATATAATTTGGTTGCAGGCAGTAAAACTTTTTTTTTTTTTTTTTCTGGTATAAATGAGTCAATTCACTGTAGAGCACATAGACAGAGAAGGCTTATTATAATCATTTCCAGATCTAGAAATGCGGTCTGTCCCTTGCAAACACCTCTCTGGGCACTGACACTGCAAATTCTTACCTGTGTGAGCTGGCCTCTCTTCCTCGAGCAATTTCATTAACTTCAGTGTACCTGCCTGGGTAGGAAGAGGGTTGCAAGATCGGATCTACAGTTTGCCTTCCTTTCCCACAGGGTGCCAGAGTTTATTTCAGCAAATTGCTTTTTGCCATTTTTAATTCATTTTGAAGAGGGCAGGTGATTTTTGGTGAGCAGTCCAGCCCCTGTTGCCTGTCTTCTGTTCATACGGGTTTTGCAGAGATTTTGTAACGTTTTTGTTCTGTTGAGTTTGTTCTTATTGGCGCTGTTACTGCGACACAAGCCATACCCTCGCGGTGATTTGTACACCTAAAAGCTGAGGTCACTTGCACAGCGATTCTGTGAGGTTTCCATGTCTCGTGCATTTGTCTGCGGGTCGGATTAACCATTGTTGTGAGGCCGTCAGGAACATCTGCTGATCTTTTCTGCTTTGTCTGGCAGCTTCATTAAGGTCCTCGTGCGCATATAAGCACCTTGTGCCTGGCCCTGTCTCTAACTTTTGCCTGCACCAGTGCTCAAACTGTTGCAGTGATGAGTAATAATGACCCAGACATGGTGTACGTACGCATATGAAGCAGATAATTCATTATCTCGTTCTGGCGGGCACCAGCCTCTCCCACAAAGGCTGCGGGTGCAGGGAGCACTCAGCCTTTTCCATCTCAAGCTTTTAATTTCCAAAATGGCCTTTTTACTCTGAAAAAAAAAAAAGCCAAATTATCTTGTTGACTGTTGTCATTGTGGAAGTTCCCAGGTTCTGTTCAGTGCTGTGATTTACTGTTGGAAAGGTATTCAAGGTCCTGCTAATGTTATTTAATATTTATATAAACTTTTTAGGGGAGACAGGGGAATCAAAGACTTCTTCAGAAGAATTGTTTTTCCTCTTTATTTTGTACCTGCATCATGGGTTGTCGAAAAGATGAGAGGCACTGGTTGCTCTTGGTACCTGCACTTCAAGTGACATTTCCAATTATCGGCTCTATGGAAAAAGAAAGGAAAGAAATGTTTATAGGCAAAATCCTTCGTCAGGTACAATTGATTTTTAAAAAGTGCACTGATGGCGTTTACACTGTAAGCAGGAAATACGTAGCAGCACCAGCTCAGGTGGATCTTTTCTCTCCGTGTATGGCACCTCTGCTTTGGAAACGATGCAATGATTTATCAGCAGATTAATTCTGTGTTTTATCTTCAAATTATTTGCAATGTCAGGGCTAGTTTCTTGCCTAAAATACCTACTTGGGGTTGTTTTCACTATGGAAAGTAAGCTGTGTTTTTTGTCGTGACTCAAATAGTTCCCTTCAGTTATCCAAGGCACAGTACCAAGAAGATGAAGGACTTCTATAATCCTCTTGCAAATTTGCTGAGGTCAGTAGAGTTTTCCTTCCTGAGCCCTGGGAGCTGACCTTACAGAAAATATGGATGCCTTATCTTCACTGTCATTTACCTCCGGCTTGGTGGCAGGCACCAGTTTACTGCAGTTAAAACAAGACAAAACCCCCTCCCATGAATTCAGATCATGAATACTCTCCTAAACTTCCTCCATGGGCTTCTGCTGATTTTGTTAGTGACAGTGTAGCTGCTGCTAACTGGATTCCCAATAAACCCTGGTGGGATGTCTCTCTTTCCCACTGGACGTGGATGTTGATCTAGGAGAAGGATCCTCGTGTGCACCTAAATACAGAAGCCAAAGGCCTGTAGCTGTAGATCCCAGGAGAGTTTGTTGTGCTGTCTGTAGCTTTAGATCAGCCTGTTTTCATGGGATGCAAGGTAGTGGTGTTGCCCAGATTTAACCAGAGTTCAGGCTTGCATTTTCTTTGTGTATTTTTCTGTATAAATGGTCTCTGTATATATATATATATATATACACGTATATGTGAATGTGCCAATACTAAGTATTTCTCTTATAAGTAGTTTAAAACTCCATAAAACTCCTTAAGATAAACTACGGTGTTAGTAAGAGAAACAAATATGTTGCCTTGTTCTCAGATTTGGCCCAAACTGCAGTGTGAATGATTTAGTAGGGCTTTAGGGATGTAATGAGTGCATTAACAGCCTTAAAAAATCAGTTTGTGAATCAAGTCCTGACTCACACATAAGGACTTTTGACTTGCTGAGTTAGTCAGTCGGATTTCACCAAGCCAGCAAATTCATAGAAGTGCTTGAGTTGTTGGCCTTTCAGCAAGTCCTTCTTCCTTTCTTTAAACGTGTCAGCTTTGCTAGTGGTTAAAACCTTCTTTCATTCTAGGTATGGAAGTTTCTTATTATGAAAGCATTTGGTAACTGTAAATTCGTAGCATTTTCCTGCCCTTTCTTGGTAAAATCAGTGCTCGGGTTTCTAGAAGAAAAGATTCGCCCTGGCACATCTCAAGTTGGGCGTCAGGGGCTGCAGGTGCGTCCTCGCTCCTCCGGTACCATGTGGGATGGCACTGCAGACAGCATTATCACTTTTCTCCGGTGTGAAACTTTTGCTGGCAATCACGCTGCTTAATGGCCTTGCACCTGGAGCTCTGCTATTTCACAAGACAAGCTTTTTTTCCCTGTTTAAGAAACATGGTTTTCTACAGAAGCTTCAGAAGTCGCCCAGCCCCCACTGCCATTTAATGGCGTAATTTTGTAATGCAAATAGTAAGATACCAATATTTATTATTATTTGCCTGAACTTCTTTGTTCTTCTGGAGGTTTAATGCCTGACATTTGAATGCATGGGGTTGGAAAAAGTATCATAAACATTCAAATACTTTTGTAAATGAAGTCTCTTGGGCGGCAAACAGGGAGAGCTAATATTCCTGCATTAGCATGGAAGCGCCTCAGGCCTTTCTTCTTTCTCCTTTATTGATACCATCAGAAACGTCTTCAGAGTCAGGTCCTGGATTCATTAAGTCTGGATTTAGGCTGTTGAGACGTTGCTCGTTAGCCATCACCCTCAGCATACACCAGGCCAGCTTCGCAGAAATGGGTGGAATTAGGTGGTTTAGGTGGGTACGACGGCAAGAGCGCATCCCCTTATGACAAACACCGTTTAACACGAGGTCAGGGCACTTCGTCAGGTTTGAGCACGTCATGCTGGAGCAACACGCGAGGAGAACAGCAGCAGGGACACCACAAAGCTTTTTAACCCGGGCTGCTCATTTCCCCAGCCATCTGCTGCTTTGCAGCCACCACTGCATTACGTGGCCGTGACCAAGCACAAAAGATTGAACCAACTTCACGAGGGCAGAGACCTACAAGTGCCAAAGTCCCTGGGTGTTGTGGTGTCCCTGGGGACTTTGCAGCTTTGCTGTCTGTGTAGTTCCCCACTGGGAATGGTGGGGCAGGGAGTGGGATCCTTTAGATCACTTTGAGCATCTTAGACTAAATTTAAAAAAAAAAAAAAAAAAGAAAGGAGGGGGGAAACGGTGTTAAGCTAATGTTAAGGGTCTAGCTTAAGCTCTCTCTCTTTCTCTCAAAAAAAGAGGATTTGGCATCATTATCTCTGCCTGTTGTTCCTGGGTATTACAGCTAGTGTGATCCCTTGTAAAAAAAGGTCTCCAGCCTGTGTGAGATTGAGAGCTTGCATGAAAAAAACTAAACCACCCTAATGAGCCAGTGCTTAATGGCTTTAATACAAGATTTCTCAACCCACTGCAATTTCATTTTAAGATCACGTTGTTATGAAAAAGCCCTGCTCTGTCAGTTGTGCTGTGTTTTAATAGAGACCTAGGGCGTAATCGTGCCGTGTTTGCGTTAAGCAACACTTTATTCCAGGAGCAGTCATATGACAATTGCCGTGAGCGCGTCCCTGCACACCAGGAGCAAACATGGGATTTAATTTCCTGGTGGAAGATTCTCGTTAGCGTGAAAAGAAATACTGATCTTTCTGTAGCCTGTATTTTTTTTTTAAGGCTAAATAAAGCTGTTTTCTGTCTCAAAGCTGAGGGTGTGCATCAGGCGTTGGGAACTGCCCGTGAAAACGGGATGGGAAAAGTCAGCTGCGGTGTGGAAGGAGCGCGGTGCGGGCTGGAGCCTGCACTGTTCGCTGTGATGGGAATTTTTCCTTTGACTTGGTTGAGAGCGAGATAAAGATCGGTTTGCCGAGCTCGGAGGGACCAGTCGAACAACTCTGGTGTTGTTCGCGTTCTCATGATAAAGCCCGTGGACCTCGGTGCAACTGCTTCAGCGGGTAAACGCCGAGGAGAGGGAATAAAGGGAGCTAATGCCAGCTCCAAATTAACACTGATAAACGAACCAACCGTAATCCTGTACTGTAAATAAAGCCCGCTGTGTGTGCCACAGTAGAGCGTGTTGGGATCTGAAGAGGTTTGTGATGGAAGAGGACTGGTGAGGGAGAGCAGCGGAGCCCGCGAGGACACCTCACGTCTCCCTACTTGTAGGGCTCCTCACTGAGCATTTTTCAACAGGAGATGCTTTATTTGCAAAATTCTCCTCTCAGGTCTATTTACACACAACACGCTAATCACCTTTCATCAGATTTTCCTTCAGAGGGAGCGGCAAGTGTCTCTCCCGGCCAAACTTGCCTCAATGTTATGTTTGCAGGTAGCTCAAAGGAGGGAATCACAAGCCATAGAGTTTATTCTTGTCAGACTGACGTAAAGATAAATCCACTCCTTGGTCAAATGGCTTTCTTAGTATTTTTTTATTGTATTTTGATGAGTGTCATAGCGGCTTTCTTTGAGAGGCGTATTGCTGCCCTGCAGATCTCTCTGCCTGTCATTTGTCACCGTGAAGCTGTCACGCTGGATTCCCAGGTGAGCCCTCTCCTGACGCGGTCGGTGACTCTTCTTCAGGTGCTGACACCTTGAATTTGGAAGCCAGGGGCACAGGAGGCCCTGGGACCTGCTCCTGCAGAGCCTGGAAAGCAAACTGGGAGAGATGGGACGAAGGAGGATTGGAGGATGGAGGTTTTTGCCTGAGAGGGAAGAGTGCCCTCTCCTTAATAAATAAATAAATAAATAAATAAATAAATAAATAAATAAATAAATAAAATAAAGGCAGATTGCTTGTGCTTTGCTTCTGTTAAAGGAATTCATCTGGCGCACCGGGAAGATTCAGTTTAGCAGCATTAGCCAACAAGATGTGACAAAACCTCTTCCAATAGTGAACGTGCAGGCTTTGGGAGGTGAGGAACCGGGATCTGCCTCCTCTCTTCGCTGAGCCCTTGCTGGTTCGCAGATGAGCCGGGTTGCCTCTCGTGGCTGCCTTCTCTTCTCCACTCGACTGTGTTGCAGCTCGTGCTGGAGCAGGTGCTGTGGCCAAGAAGGGTGCCTGGAAGTGCTCTGACAGGGCTCGAGTACGTGACGGGCTGGGATAATTGGCCAGCATTAAAATCACCTTTGCTTCCCAAATCCCAGATCCCGAGGGTTGCACAATGTGTTGGTTTGTCCGTCGCCTGAACTTTTTGTGTGGCTAGGGAAACGCATAACCTGGGGTCTGTTTATTTATAAAATACTGGCCCAATAATTTTGTTTAATTTCTCTGACTTTATCTTGGCAAATAGCTATCTGTCGTATTGCAGCCCATAGGTGCCTGTGGCAGCTCTGCCTTTTGGGGTAGGATTTTCATTGGGGTGTTAACCTTTGGTGAAACACAGAGAAAAAATGCGCTCATAATTAACCGTAAAACATCTGCTCAGATGACTGTCTGCCTGAGCTGCAGGTGTGGTGGGATGCGCATGCAGTGACAGGCTGTGCTTTTGCTTAAGCATCTCCCCTCTTATCCTTTTCCTTCCCCCAGAGAGAAGTCCCTCACCTGAGCTTGGGTGATGTTTTCAGCTTGTACCAGGGTCTGAGTTAGAACTGAGGCTACACTTCCTTTCGTGCTGGTCACCACCCGCAGTGGTGGGGATGGGCATCACTGGAAACCCTCCAAGAACTCCCTGCTCCTGCTCTTCCTCCCCTGCTTACCACCATGCAAAGAGCCAAAGGGGGTGCATCCTCCAGACTGTTAAAGGACTGTAACCACACGCCAGGTATCTGGGTTTAGGCTTTAAAATGCGGTTGTTCAAATCCCGTAGGTCAGCCAACAGCGCTTATGACCAAGGCACTGGTCACCAGCAGCCAGGCGCAGTCCTGCCTCCCATTTTTGTTTCTGCGTGCAGTTTGCACGGTTGCTGGGATAGGGTAGGCACCAAATCTACCCCACCTCCTGCAGTGTGATTGTCAGGCCCTGTGGCACAGAAATACCTCACGTGATTCTTGTTCCCACACAAGAGGAAAAAAAAAAAAAAAAAGGATCTTATTTCATTCCTTTTGCACTCTCCAAAGTATTGAGTGAGGAATCTTTGTCAGGTAGTGTTGAAATATTGAAAAGCAGGAGATAATAGAAAGAGAAAGTATGTTCCTCTTTGCAGCAGGAATCTCTGCTAAGTTAAACAAAGAATGAATCTGTAAATTCCCCTTTAAAACTTTGACCTAGTAAAATAAAATCATTTGAGCGGCATAATACGCTCGGATATGAAAAGTGCTTAATTACGTGCAACGTACCACTCGCAGGTATTAATAGAGATCTCTTTCATTAATTATATTTTGCTGTTCTGATGACTAAGTGTTTTCACCCGGAGCCGATGAGTGAAACCGAGGGCGGCGCTGGCTGAGCACGGCGCCCTGCCAGCAGCACCCAGCGCGGCCGGGCTCGCGGGGAGCAAGGCTGGCACGGGGAAAACAGCTCCTGGCTTCTCGGCCGGGTGGATGCTGCACTAAAAGATGAACAGGAGAGGGTTTGTTTCACATTCGATAAGGGGGTGTAGGAGCTTTCTGTATTGCCCGCTGAGACGGTCGATGTTTAAAAGACCACAAGTGACACGTGTTGTACAGTCGGAGCCGCGCATCCCTCTCTGGGGTGATGTAACTGTCCCCTTTGGTCACCGCTCATTGCGTGTCTCTCCCTCGAGATGTTAGCTCCCTTTTTCTCTTTTTGTGCTGCTTTTCTGAACCTTTAGGCAGGAGCGCATTCTTAGCATTGTTGGGTGTTTTTGGGGAAAGCAATTCCACGCATTCTTAGCTTTGGGAAGTGATCAGGCAGAAAGGCGTGAGCTAACGTAGGATGATTTATCATTGTTCCAGCAGAAAAGGGACAGAGGGCCTTAAACAACTACAGGCAGTGTAAGCCTAGAAAGTTATTTTACATGGGGCTGTTTAAGCCCTAAATAGGGATAGTGACAGCTTTGCCTGCTGGAGAGCTGCAGTCTTGTTTAAAACCAAGGGCATTCTATAGCTACGTGTTAATTTTGACAGTGCAAGAATGAGAAAAAGTATTAAAAGACGATTTTGCATTCAGGAAAAATATTAAAACTGTGGAGACTTAATATCTCCAAGTGCTGGCTACTTTGTTCAGCCCGGGAGGTCTTTGTCTTTGTGTTGGTGACAATGGTCTTCTCCAAGCTACGATTTGGGCTCATTGACGTGCTGCCGTGATGGATGAAGAACTCCCTTTCTGTGACAGGGAGAAAGAAATCAGCCCGCTTGACTGAGATTCCCACTTTATTAGATTCAAAATCAGTTCCTGGACGTTTAACCTTCAGTTCCTGAGTTATGTATAGCAGAGACTTTTTTTTTTTTTTTATTCCACTGCATCTACTGTGTTGTAGAAATTGGCTGATTTAAACAGAGTAGTTATGAACTGAATATGTCAAGTGCTGTCTTGACTTCTGTCTCTTTCAGAAAGTATTAACAAATCAGATAGGCAGTAAATTGTTTTAATTTGGTTATGAATTCAGTAAGAATTATCTATAGTCATCACACTTCTAGGTTTCTTGGACAAGTCTCCTTTCTCTTCCCAGCAGTTTCGTCCAGGCAGTAAAACAGAGTTTTGCCTGTATAAAAGTACATATGTCAAGCCCTTAGATATCCATGTTAACTGTGTAAAAATTTTGCCTAAGGAGAAATTTGATAATTAGACTAATTTAAAACAAGCACTAGGGCAGATTCATTAAAGATATGTATGGAAGCTGCTTCTTTGTTTGAAGAAAAAGAAATATGAACAAGGAAAAAATACAGAAATAATTATAGATGGTTAACCTCATTGAAACGTACAGCTCTTAGATTTGCTGTCCCTGCATCCTGGGTTGCCTGGTGGGGGGTTTCCTCTTGCTCTGGGAGTCGCTGGACACTTCCATACAGCAGTGGTGTAAAACAGCCCAGCTGGCCCCTTTGCCTGAGCACCACGTCAGAGGAGGAGCTGCCTGGAAGGATGAACGCTTTGCTTTTTGAATCCTTCAGGCCTGAACCACGACAGTAGCTAGCACGGCTGCTGCTTTGGCTTTAAAGATAACATTACCGGGGAGACGTGTCTGTTTTTACGTACACAGCTTTCTGGGCGATAGTCTTTTGAAGCATGTGGTGGACTACTTTGTACGAACACATGCATAAAGTGTTTCCAGCTCTGGGTCATGATAAAGCCTCTTTAAAAGAAATGAAGCAGTGTATTTTGTTCTGGTTCACAAAAGTGGGATTGAATAACATAGGGAAAACCTTCGTTGCTTGGTGATCAGGAGAGGAAACAGCAGTCTGGCCCCAGTGGGAAAAGGCTGTGATGCACTCAGCCTCCAGAAGCTGTGGTCCCAGGGCCTACAGGTTTATAATCCAAAAGAAATAAAGTTAATTTTCCTTCTAATCCTGACTTCATTCAAACAGGAACCCCAGGCAGAGTTGGGAGCTGGCTGTGAAGCAAAGCAGCCCTCCGCTGTAAAGGAGGGAAGGGTGAGAACTGGGGGAAGTGGGAGGGAGAGGAAAAGGTTATCGCTTGTAGGAAGCTGCTGGTGTTTGATATGCTCACTTAATCCCAGAGGTTTGCCTTTTCTGAGCATCCCAGCCCTCCTCAGTGAGAACTACCTTGTGCCCCAAACCTCTGCTGAAAGCCTGAAGGTTTCTTTTCATGGAGCTCGCAGCTTTATAAAGAGGTGGAATACGTGGAAAGGGGAAATACGGTGGGAAGAACACGTGATGGGCTGGAAGCCCTTGTGTTTCCTGGCACGTGAAGGACATGAGGGTTAATGACTGTCAAACTATGCGTTTATCCTGAATGCATATGTGTGTACGGGTTCATGTAATGTATAACCATATGTTGGGATTATATATGGCAATGCAACTTCCAGTTCTCTAAAGAAAGTTTTGAGGGTTCTCCACCAGTGAGAAATCACCTAGTACTGTTATAAATACTTCATAGCATTTGGACAAGATGTAAAGTGGTGAAGAAAAATACTTCTTTAAATAAAAAATACACAAAAATATTCCTATAGATGAAAATTTATCATATTCTGCATCTGCAGCTGGAAGTGGTTCACGTTCAAACCTGAAAGTGAGAACTCCTTGAAAGGAAGGAATTGAGTAAAGGAAAAAACTCATGATATCGGAAATGTGTATTCTGTTTTTAAAACTTCAACTTTAATACTCTAAAAAAGGTAAAGGTGTTTGTCTGTTTGCCATATACACACACATGTGCATCTGTTCTCAGTCACAATAGGACAAACCTCATCAAAATCACTGGGATTACTTCATGTTGGCGGCTGGGAAGATGAGAACAACATTTGGCTTGCGCTCTTGATGTTTTAGCTCCTCTCCAGAATTCAAACCCACAAATAAAGCACACAGATATTTTCCTTTGAAAGGGGGGATTCACAAGGGAGGCAATCAGTGCGTGGAACGGTGTCATTGCTGAAGCTGGCAGCTAAAGAGAAGTTGTGCAAAGTCCCAAAGTGCAGATACTTAGGCTCAGAGCTGCTTCCACTACAGCTAATGCCAGAACCTCTCTTGTTGGGAGCTGGATTAATACTTTTATTGATATCATGCCAGTTTGAATTCTTCCTCTCCTTCTGATCTTGATCTTGACAATCACTTTTTCCATTACAGTGTCATTACAGATTTAAAACACATTATAATGAAACTCGGTGAAGAAACAACTTAATGCACCTAAGCTATTATGCAAATGAATACAAATTTAAACTCATTCACATCACTGTATTTCTCTCTTTATGCCAAACAATAGTATCCAAACTTTCTTCTTTTCATTTGCTAATCAATTCTTAGTTCATTGTCCTTTTTTTTTTTTTTTTTTTTTCCCAGGCGTTTCTGTTGTATCAAATTAATTGAAAATAATTGGTCTTTCAGTTACCTTACAGTTAGTATTTGGATAATAAAAAATCAAACACATTATGCAGGTTGTATTTTAAGAAAACATTCCATTATTATTCAGTGGTCTTTGTTCCATGGCCTCTGTGAAGTGTGCTTGGCAGCGTTCATCCCCTGACCAATGGAGACAAACGCAGATCATGGAAATAGCCTCTGTATTTTGGCAGCCACTGGGATTGCCATTATCAAGTTTCAGTGAGGAAGAAAAAAACAAAAAGGCTGAACTATCCTTTCTTTTTCCCTTGAAAGAAGTTCCTGCAGTTGAAATCTGGGAGCACCGGCAGTGCAGATGCTGCAGGTGTCACGTATGCATCTAAATGACTGCTCCTTAGACAGTATCCACAAAGTTATTCGGTCCCAGGGGACCTCGTTCAGGTCATTTATGCATTTCCATCATACTGAAAAATCCTAAACTTGATTTAGATGTTGTAAGACCGTTGGCTCAGACTTTGCTTATGGAAATCTGTGGGCATTAAATGGAAGTTACCAGTGGCTTTCAGTGTGCAACTGCTGTCACTCAGACTAATTATGATTGAGTTTTTGTCATGCAGTTTTGATGTGCATTTATGTCTGCAGTGTTTGTGGTGGGGAACCAAAGCACGTTCTTCCATTTTGCATGTGTGCTGCTATGACATGAGTGTATTTGCCTCCAGCTTTTATACAGGATAGCTGCAGGAGCATTGCTGCTCTGTTTTACCACTTCAAACAGCAAATATTACAGGTAATTAAAGACAGCTTGACAAGGACTGTATTCTTCTGATTTGAAAGACGGGAGTTTTTTAATAGGGATAATACGGGGCTAGAGAGCACGTCGTGGTCACCAAGGGCTGGCTGTGTAGCGGCTGTTAGGGAGTGTGAGGCATTTCATGCATTGGCCCTGCATGGACAAGGAAAAGATGAGATTAGATAAAACCAGTTGATGTAAATATTAATGACACCGCAGGTTTTTCCCCTTCTTTTCATACATTTTATTCTACATAAACTTCAATGTGAATTGCCAAAAGCAAGGAGATGAAACCCGAATGCAGCAGCCTGCGCGGGGCTGAGAACCGGCAGCACAGCCCTCGCGGGATGCCAGCCCAGGTGGGCTGCCACACATGCAAATCCAGGTTTCAACTCTAAAAGCACTTTTGCGATGGTTCTCGCTGGGCTGGGTGTTCCAGCTCATTCTCCTGTTCCCGAGGCACATGTATTAGTGTTTCAGCTCTGGCCTGAGGCTCACCAAGCTGAGTCAGCTTTACGTTGGAAGTCGGTGGTGCCAACTTCTCTCTTCAGTAAAAATTGTGTGAAGCCCATCAAATCGATGGAATTGCCTCGTGTTGGCATCTTTGGGTGCAAGGAGGACGGATGTTGTGGCTTCCACCAGACTTCAGATACCCAGATAAAAAGGGACTGGCTTCTTCTGTGTCATTGCAAGCTCACCAGCTTTTCTCCAACCAGGTCTGGGTGGTTTTGGGGACCCAAGTCTTACATTCATCATGCATTGCGGCATGGTGTGTACCTGCTCTTTGTGCTCCATTGCTGTGCAACATTTCCTTGGAAACGTACATCAAACCAGCATGCTTTCAAGCTTAAAGGATCTTACAACTCAAAAGTTGACGATAAAATTGTCCTTTACCTTTAGAAAGACCTCTCTGCTCCTGTTTAAGTACATTTAGTTTCTTAAATGGCACATGGTGACAAATCTGAGGTATTGCACAGCACCGCAGCAAATAGCACTGCCTCGGGTGTTACTTACTGAGCCCTGAAATGTACCACCACATTTTGCACACGCATACACAAAAATCTTTTTTAAAATAGGCACTGCTGGCTGGCAGCTTGCTGGCTGCCACTGGTGTCATCCTTCAGCATTTCCGTGTAATTGCTGTAAGGTAAGCACTTTGCCACTGCTCTGATTTGGACCAAAATTCTGCAAAAGAAATTGTTTTTTGAAAATAATGGCATTTCATCCGAAACCCCTGGTCCCTCATGCTCTCTGCGAGGCCTCTCACATGCGTGAACACGAGCTTAGTAGAACAGAACAGCTCAAATAATAATCTTGTGATTGTTTGGATAGCAATAGGGTTTTTTATCCCTTCCTTTACGAAAGGCTTAATAGAGGTGGGTTACTTGTTAACAGCTAAAGTCAAACAGTGATAGGCAAATCTTTTCTCTCTATTTACACAACACAGCGCAAGAAAGCTGTGTTTTACAAATAGTCTGTGTAAGGACTGTAAAAACAAATGTCTCCACCCTTCATAAACAAAGGCTTTACTGGAAGGACCATTTTCCTGGTATAGAGCAGAGAAAAGGAAAGAACTACCCTGTTCCTGATTGAGGTGAGGATCCTGGCTGTCTGCAAACCCATCTCGGGTCATTCCATGAGCTCTGTAGGGCTGAGGGTGATGGGGGAGCTTTGGGGCACCAGGCTGCACACCATCACCCTCCCAAACCAGTGCATTTCTAAAAGAGAGGTTTCAGAAGGGGCTAACACCGTTTGGCTCCCCTGAGAGCTCCTCAGCACAGATTTCTGACGGGGGAATTAGTTTCTGGAAATGGAAGCCTGCTGTACCTCACTAGTGCCCTGCAGATACCTGTTGTGTGCTGTTTAGTCACCAGCCTTGTATTTGGTACGTGTTAGCTTCTGCTTCTCAAGCAACCAGGGATGCACCACAAACAGGTTGCAACAAGTCTTAAAATGAGGGGTTAGAGTGCAGATAATGAGATTTCCATCAGATTAAAAAAAAAAAATCTTGTAAACCTTTCACAACCAAATTTTTAATGGACTTTTTTGGGGGAGGGAGGTACCTTCCTAGGAAAAAAAAATCACTTGGGGAGATCTGAATGTATAAAATCAGCTGTAAACTGAATTGGGAAGGAATTTAAGGTGAGAATCCTCCAGCATTTTTTAAGTCATGCAGTAGGACAGAAGACGTTTTAATGATTTTTTGAGTTGTTTACTTTTATTTTTTTCAATATGCTTAGCTTTCCTTTCTTCCTCTTATTCTTCAATAGGAGGCTTGGTACAAACTGAAAGATACCTCAGATCCGAGCAAATTGGATCTGAGCTCTGCACCAACGTGAGTTGCAGTGGTCTGTAAGAGTGGTCTGCACCAGTGGTCTGCAACACAGCATGGGGAGACTCTTTGGTGCCCTTTGGAAGACGTAAGGTTTTCAAAGTAGTGTTTGCTGGTAGGGTTGCACGTCTGTGCTCAGAGAAGCCAGGTGGCACAAAAAAGCCTGGGCATTGCTTCTGCAAACCTTATGTACAGGGGCTTCAATGAGCGTTAGCTGGCTCAGTGCTCAGCAGCCTGCTGAGCGTGGGACATTTCAGCAAAGTCCAGTGCTTGAGCGTAAAGGAGTCAAGGAACCGAAAGGGGACTGTTAGGGGCAAGCAAGGGGCAGTTCAGCGATGAGCTGTGCCCCCTAATAACAACTAACTGCATACTCCAGATTAGACAAAAACAAACCAAAACAAAATAGCAAGCTGTTTCATTTTCTTTTCTTAATTCCTTCTTATGTGGTGTTACAAGTTGCAGAGTTAAGATCAGCCAAATAGGTTGGAGCGTGAAATGAATCGGGCGTTAAGCAGGGGAAGATGTTCCACTGGTGTACCTGTCCGCAGTCGCAGTGTGTTCGATGCCTCTTTTTGTTGTTTACATTGCCTAATTGCTGTGTTCCATTTAACGTATTATCTTATTCAATTTATTATTCTTGAACATGTAAGCTGAACTTTAATTCAGTGCCAAAAAAACAGCTCATGGCTGGTCTTTAAATTTTAATTATTTAACTTTGCTTTTAAGAAGTCTTTCCCTGACCGACATTTGCAGTTTAACTGTGTTAATTCTCTTTGTCCTGTAAAATAACACTTGAAATTCACTAAATAAGGAAAAACAAACAGGGGGCAACGATCAGTGAAGTCTGTCCAGAGCAGTGTGCCACTGTCTTGCCCAGACCTTGATGCTATCGATCGCTGACCGAGGGCTCTGCTGCAGGTTACCTCTTTTGGAAGCAGCTTCTCCAAGAGCTTGCTCGGTTTCTCTTGGCAAATTCAGTCTCTAATCCAAGTAGGAAAAATAGCATCTGGCGTGCCAGCCTTGAATGACTGCCGACCCCTGAGCTAACGTGTGTGTTAGTCTAGTGTAGACAGATCAATGTGCTCCTCGCAGCATGTTTTAGAAATGTTGCTAAGATCTTCCAAGTGCTAGTCCATACAAGTTAGCCCTCCGAATTTTCTCCCTCTTCGGCACTGTCGGGAGGCACGTTGTGTGCGCTCGAGCTTTCCCCGAGCCCGGCTGTTTGCTCTGGTTTGAACCAAGATGGGAATAAGAGACTGCATGAATTCTTTCTCACAAACGTGTTATTTTTCCATGCTCTTCCGTGAATGAAGTTGTGCCAGGAGTCGCTGAAAGGTTGGGAAGGCTCAGGAAGCCGGTAATTTGCTCACTTAGAGCTCCACAAAAGATACCAATTTTTTGTATGGTTCTTACCATCTGAAGGTGAATATAATTAAGAAATTGAGTCAGTTTACAAATAGGTCATGGATCATGTAATAAACTGCAATTGTTGACATTTATGGAGGCTTTTTCTCCCAAACATTGTTTATGAAAGGCAATTGGCAAAGGCATTGAGACAAAAACTGCTGTAGGCTTCTTTTCTGGGCAGCGCTCAGCCTCCCGAGCTCCTCCTTTCCTCCCCAGCATATCTTTTGAAGCTCCGTTTTTGTATTTTCATGTATGTACATGTGCTACATTTCAAGTGGTGCAGTAGTTGATTTTCTTGTACTGAGAGCTGTGGGACTTTAATTGCTGTGTGTTTTTTTTTTAATGGAGCTGGGTTTCACCTGAACGCTCGGCTTTCCCAGGAGCTGCAGCGGGGTGTCCTACAGGACCGTCCCCTTCTCCAGGTCTGCAAGGAGACCTCTGGTTGTCTCCAGCAGCACAGACAGCATCTCAGCCCCTCAAGCAGCCTCTCTAATGGCTGTAGGTGCACGTACGGTCTTGCTCTTTGCAGGAGAGCAGTGGTAGGTCAAAGCAACCTAGGTGTTGCAGGCAGCGAGTGGTCAGGGAATGGCCTCTTCTTGAAGAGGCTGGTAAATTAGCCCTCGGGTTTCTCTTCTGTCAGTCTGCTGTGGGTTGCATCCCATTCTTGTACCAGATGTCATCAACTCCAGTCAGAGGCAGCTGATGTGAACTAAAAAAACTCTTGCTAGAGGCAACATGCATATTCGCTCTTCATTACCCACAGCAGACTGGTGAGAAAAAACAAAGGTGGGGGAGGCAGGAAAAGCCAGATCAGGAAAACAGTTGAAAGACCTTGGGCTGAGATGAAGACTCACCTGGATTCAGTTTTTCTCCCATTGTCTTGTGTGTTCAGAAGTACGGTTAGCTGGCTCCATGAGAAGGAAAACAAGAGTTAGCCAAGCTGGAGATGAGCTTCTCTAAAACCAGGAGCGTTGGGCTGCAAAGCTGTGGTTCAAACCCATTGGTAAGGAGGCAAGGACACAGCAGAATAGGTTGGAAGCTGCGTCCTGTGGGGATCTTCTAAGAACAATAGCATCTTTCATGCTTCATAAGTATGAAATGAGCCACCACTCCCACAGAGCCCAGTGTGCGAGCTGATGCCACCAGCGTGGGGAGACCCCACGACTTTGACAAAGACATGGTGGCAAGTTTTGTGGTTTCTGCTGACAGTGAGAGGCCTGGGTGGATGCTCGTGTTGCTGTAGACAACCCTTCACAAGAGGTGTTGTGTTGTGCCCTTGGGTGCCATCCTCACCCAGCTGCAGCACCTTGCACCATGCAGAGTGCAGAGGGCAGTCCTACACCATGTGGTGTGGGCATGGCCCCATCAGGGCTGCGTGCAGGGCTTGGCTTTTTGCAAGGTCCGTATGAAGTCCCACAGTTGGGTCTGAGAGGCTGTTTGATTTCTATAGGCAGAATTCCTATAGGCAGAATTTTATTGCAAAACGTCCTGGAGGGACCTAGCTGGGATCAAACCTATCCATGAGAAAAAGCCTCAGTGCAAAACCCTCCACCCCTGCTTCATGAGTCGGTGTCTGGGACACCAATAAGTCAGAGGGAAGCCAAGTTAAATGCTTCTAGTCTTTGCCTTTTGCCGTGGCACTCAAGCTGGTGTCAAAGACTCATATTAATAGGATTATTCCCCTGTCAGATGGAAGCAGCAGATAGCCATCCCAGATGTGCATGGCTGGTTTGAAGGCCCGATTATCTTGTTAGTGTCAGTTCTTGGCCTCTTATCAAAGGGACTCTCACGTACATCACCTTTCAGCTCTTCACCCTGCAAGGAGGAGGAGGAGCACCCTTTAAGCAATTCCCAGCTCGTAAGCCGACATTTGTCATTTTTTTCGGTAGCGTCAAGAAGAGCAGGCTACCGAGCGTGGCGGGCAGGAGTGGGATGACAAAAAGCTTCTCCTAGGTGAGGCCAATAGATGCCTTCACTGAGTGCTGCCAGCTGTGGGAGGCAGAGTTGTTGTAGTCTTGGTGCATGAAGCCCCGTGGAGCTTTTTGGCTGTTTGGGGTTTGTTTTCAGGGAAAAGATGCCGCCGTCGCTCTGCTGACTGCTGGGTGCATCTGCTCTGCAAACAGCAAGGTGCTGGGCTGCTCTCAGTGGGCATAGCTTGAAAAGAGCCTTCACTGGGACGATGCAGCGGGGGGTCTGCAAATGTGATCAGGTGGCTCCAGAGGTGACTTTACAGAGAGGAATCAGAAAAAAATATTCATTATTCTTTTCAAAATTGCCTCTCTTGTTTCACTTTTATCAACATATTAACTAGATTAACCAGAGCATCTGGTGTTTCTGGACTCAGTTACATGATTCACTTAGTACCTTTGTGTAACAAAGATATTGAGAACTGAAACCAACTATTTCCTAGCTCTAAAATCCCCAGGCACAATTTGGTGCCTCTAATTCTTTTTGTCACCAGGCTGAATACAGGCGTACGTGTTTCTGTAGCCAGCCAGAATATAATAAACACAGGAGCTTAAATCTCCGTTGTTAGCTGGGGGGAAAAGCCCTCTCCCTTCCTGGGGCACGTGAAACCTGCCCTCGGTGTGCTGTCCTGATTGGAAATTTTGAATGTGCATTCTCAGAATGACTTCATTTAGTGCCCGGAGCCAAGCCCACATGCTGCTGCACCGCGGCCCGCAGCCAGCAAGAGAAATGAAGCTAGACGAGGCGACAGCTACAGGTAGGTAGGTGTGGTGCTGGCAGTTGCGTTTTCACACGCAGCAGTTGCAAGCTCGAAGTGTTGTTGTGGTCATCTCTCAGGTCCAGGCAGACATGAAGTTACTTCTTGAACTGAAATAAGAACACTTGTAAAATCTCCAGTTTTCGTCATGTAACGTTAAAATCGTAGAATCAGAGGATCGTTTGGGTTGGAATAGACCTCTAAGATCATCACGTCCAACTGTTCACCTATTTTATGTAAGGAAATTGCAGCCAATGACACTCGTAGGTTAAATTAGCTTGCATCACGTTTGAGTCATGAAGACAGCAGTGTCACTGGAAGTGAAGATTCGTTTGTATTTTGCAAATCACTCCTAAAAGTGCTGACTGCTGTGTTCGTTACTAGCCCGTGATTACTTGTACTAAAATACCTGGTGTGGCATTGCCAGCCAGTTCTTGTTTTCACTTGTAAGAACCTCTCAAGCCTCTTCTTTTGTCACGAGATGGTACTGTTTCTGTATCGCAGCAGTTTTACAGCTCTGCTAGCAGAAAATAAAGGTATTTTTGCTACCACGTGTGAAAACACGTAGTGTCTTAAAATTCCCTATCCCCCTGCATAGTGCAAAATGCTAAGCAGGTTTGTATCGTGCTGTGATCTCTTCCTGAGGTCTCACTTAGAGTTGTTTTCATGTATTCACTCCCATAATGTTTCACCTCCTTACTCTTCCGTGTTAGAGTATTTCTTCTGCTAGCAACGTCTGTACTTCCAACATTGCATCACCCCTCCGCCTCTTTTTGTATTCTCGCTCTCCCCGTTGCCAGCCCAAGAATCATTGTTCTTTGTTTAGTGATGTTGCCTAGGTCACAAATTGCATGATTTATTAACGTTTTTACCAGAGCTTGCTTGTTTCCCATACCCTCTGCATTGTGTGTGTGTACATTAATGTCGCAGCCACCGAGTGCTTACATTTTACTGTTTTCCTTACAACTTGTAGGATTTTTCAAGCCATGAGAAGGGCCAGCAGTGTTGGATTTGCAAAGTCACGTATTCAACCGTTCTCCCAGGCTTGCAGAAAACCCAGATTACACAGACCTGAGAGTTGTGTGTGTATGTTAGGAAGATGTTTTCATGCTGCAGGGCTGTCAGCGGTGGAGGCAAAAAAAAAACCAGCCATCAGCACACGATGTGCACCTTGGCTTCATGTCGTGCATTGCTTTGTACAGTTGAGAAGTGTGATGCATACATTTAGGCAGTAAGCAAAATAATTAATTTATCTTCTGTTTTATGCTGGAGCCAGTGATGAGACCTCCCAGCCCAGGGAACGCTGCCCCTCTTGTTTTTCCCCACTTATCTTGAAGCTCTTCTGAATTGTCAGCTGCGAACACGGGGAGGTTAGCACCCTCTTTGCTTAAGGCCGTCTAATCTTAGTACTGACCTTTCATCGCAGAATGCCCCCGTGAGCTGTGCCGTGCAAGTCCCTTTCGGCAGCCCCCCAGCATCCTGAGGCTGCTGTGTGGTGTCTCTGCTGGCCGGCAGCGGGTCCAAGCACCGTCACGGAGAGGGCTTCCCCTTCTCCCTCGCAGTCTCACGTTTCTAGCCCAGTCCTGCTAAGCGTCGGCTTGCCGTCTGCTCATCCCATTAGTTTTCACCTGGAAATAATGACTCAGAAAATTCCTCTGTATCACTGAGGTTGTTTTCCTTCCACTGTGTTTATCGTATTAACCCCATCCTGGCTCCCAGAATGACACCCCATTTTCTGTGTCACAGCCCGTGCTGCCACAGGTCTGGTTCTTTACTAAGAAGCTACCAATCATGGGCACTTATTTTACCTCTCTGTCTCCCACCTCTGGCTTGTGTTTGCATCCTGACTGTATGCTTGGAGAGTTTTTGTTCTTGTCCTTTTCCACGCAGCAGTTCCTGGAAGAGCCGCAGCCCAGCCAGCCTGAGCCATCCTTAGGCCTATGGAGTAAATTCTCCACAAACACATGCACTGGGGCCACAAATCCTTTTCTGCAGAGACTCCTCTGCTGTGTTGCTGTTATTTTATTGTATGTTAGAAATCTGCTGAGATCCAAATCAAAGATGTACAAACAAAACAGAAATTCATCTCCTGGGGCTGAATAAAAGACATGGTAAGTGTTTGTCCAGCTCATTCTGGACATGGTCCTGAGCAACCTGCTCTAGGTGGCCCTGCTTGAGGGAAAAGGACCTCCAAAGTACATTTACATGTATGTTTATAGTTGGAACACTTTCTCATCCACATTAATGTGTGAAAAAAGCATCAGTGGAATAGACATGACATCACTTGAGCCCGGTCTCAGCTGCCATTACAGGAAAGCAGATTCCTGTAGGTGTTGCAAAAGAGAAAAATATACAGTGGGAATAGAAAGGAGGACTATGTGACTCTGAGAGGTGGAGGAAGGGGCAGATATAGGAGAGAAGAAACACAGGGGAATTGTGATGGTGGGAGGTTGAGCTCCATCGTATTAGCAGAGCACCATGCCTACAGTGAAGCACGAGCTCTCCAACACAGCTCCCTGGCTCACGAGGACCATGTGAGCCACTACACAACCACTTTGAGAACTCAGCTTGCCCTTGTTGGTGTGCCACTTCTCCTTTCTTTCCCATCTCGTTTGAGGTCTTGTAGGTAGGACTTCCTAAAGGTGCCCATTTTCTTCTTTGCAAGCTCCACAGGTCTCTGCATCTGCTCCACCAGAAGCACTCGTGCCAGACAAGGACTGGACAGGACCTGAGCCCAAACCAGCAGTGTGGAACCCAAATAATGTGCAGTTACCCTTGAACGATTAATTTTCACATATTCATTGTTTTTGCCCTGCTTGTGCGTCTCTGCCCCACTTCCCTACTAACCGCTGAGAATTTGCATGTGAATTGGTTGGCTTCAGTATTAGGAGATGTTTTGTCACAGCTTGGGACACCAGACAGGGCCCCGGTCACCTCCCAAAACACGCATCTGTCTCCCTGCCCTGCTTTGAAAACCTAGCAGCTGAGTAGAGAGGGATTAGCCTCTAGACGGGGCTTTCAGAAACAGACTTTAATTAGAGGTGCGGGATGGAGCTGAGCAATCACCTCTGATTACTGCTGCAAATGCTTTAAGAAGAGAAATTAGAGCAATGGCGTATTAAGGGGTGGGCTCTCAGGTCTTAATATCTCAAGCAGTTCAGTCTTTTTAAAGTGCTTTGGCCGGATTCTGGCTCGTGGTATGTGTGTGCACACCCAGCGTACCTCCAGTCACCCAAGGGTGTTACCCCGGTGTGGGAGGTGAAGGTTCAGCAGGGCCATCCCTCGGACACCTCCTCCTTGGGGTGGCAGCTGTCCTCGTGAGTGCATTCGTTCCCCTGCTCTCAGGGAAGCACCAAGTGTATTTTACACTCCTAAGTCTTCGTGGTTGTGCACTTCATGCTCATACGACCTCATTGTCATCCATGATTTCTTACTGATTTACTGAGTTTCTGCTGCTAACATGGGGTTGCTGTTTGGTAGCTTCTGGGATGGTGTAACTCTACAAATCCCACCACTGACAAACCGGTTCTGAAGCACCACAGCCTGCACTGAGTGAGATCAGTACTTCTGAAGTCATTATGGAAATATCATTAAATAAAGGGAAAATGGAGACATTTGTGGAGCAGAGGCACAGGACGCACTCACAGACCTAAGAAACCCCTGTGCTTCCGCTGTTTGCAAAGTGTCCTGCACGTCCCAGATGGCATAATGCAGCAGATGCTAAATGACATTATCTGTTAACAAATCGCAGTATCCTACCTACTGGCCTTGGACCAGTTTAAAAAAGAAAAAAAAAAAATCTTGTTAAAGGTGTGGACGTAAGAAAAAAAAAAGTAGTTTAATATACTAGGCAAGTAAAACATTTCCTCTTTGGGGATCCTGACTTAACTTTAACCACCAAGGTTACGGTGTTTTCTGAAGCCTCAGGTTACGGCTGTAGGAACAATAGTGCAGGAGATGTCATCAGCCTACTCAGAGAGCCAGGAGAGGTCATTTTACAGAGCTTAGGCTTTTTTTTTTTTTTTTAAGAGTACGTGCCCAGCATGGGAGCCTGGCGTCACAGCCCAGCTTCTTGCTCACAGGAGCCTGTCTCACAGACGAATGCAGAAAGATTTAACCACGAAACACAGAGCCAGCAGCAGTCCTGGAGCAGGAATGTGAAGTTTGATTTCCATAAGAGGGGACTGAAATGTCTTCTTGACCAAACAGGTCTCTGAGAAAGAGGGAAAAACACACAGATAGCTTTTGGGGGCACTAGAATATTTTATTTTGAGTTTGAACATTTTTTTTAATTTTACTTTTGTGAAATTCGATTACGGAAATATCCATCCTTAATTAGATAGTGTTGAGTTGGTTTTTGGCTTTTTGTTTTGTTTTGTTTTGTTTTAATGAAATTGAGGTAGAAGATATGTTTGGCAACTGCAGAAGCCCTTTTAATTTTTTCACATTATACTGTAATGAAATTAAAGTAAGTTAGAGGTGATCAAGGCTAGGGTCTGGCTAAACACACCCCAAACCCACAGACTTTCCTGTTCACCCAAAACACACTGTGGAAGTTTGTTTCCCCGTCCCTGCTGAGCACAGCTCACTTGTGTAAGCTGTCCGATCCTCCTCCCACCATCTTGCAGGCGCCCATGCAGCAGTTTGTTTAGGCTGGGATGGCAGAAAGGGGAAAAGACGAGCAAAAGCCAGCTTCTCTAGGGTAAGTCTCTGCTCTCGAGGGGTATCTCAGGATGAGCCTCTTCAGCCTCTCGTTGGCAGTCGTGGGAGTCAGCTGTGATGGGGGATGCCTGAGCTGGAGGTCAAGAGCAGAGACTCTACCTGATCATCCTTAGCAGCACAAGATTTTGAGTTAGATATAGATGTATATACTAAATATATATATATATTTGGGGGTGGTAGAATTTTCCTAAGTCATTCCCAATGAAAGATTCACTGAAATAGCTATATTTCTGTTATTGGTTTCGGTGACCCAGTGTTGCCAAATTTCTGGTGGAGATGTTTTTCCTCCGCCACCCAATTGCAGCCAGCTGTCGGGATGCCTTTGTGTGCATCTTGGTCTGCCTTTGTTTGACGCAGAGGATGACACCCGCGTGACAAATCGGGGAGCTGTGTTGGGTGACAGCCGGGCATCGCCTGCCTGTGCTGCCCCTGACCTGCAGCATGCCGCAGCCCGTTCCCTTCCTGGCGGTATTTATGGGAATTTTGCTGTCCTTTCAAATAACGTTGCCCCATGCTGTGCCACTGCTGCCTGCGCTGCTCATACACTCATTTAGCGGCATTATAAACCTCTCCTGACCCGTGTTGCAGCTGCTTTGCCTTTCTCCCTGTCACCAGCTGTCAAGTCCAGAAAGAACTAATTCCTTTTTTCCACGTAAATCTTAAATCTGTGCTTCCCTTTCCCAAGAGTCCACCTGTGAGACATTCGAGAAGCTTCAAGCGGTGAATGCTGTGAGGATTTGGCTGTTTTAGGTACTCGCCTCAGATGTCAGCAGGCTTATTTTGAAAAATTAGAAATATGACAAAATACCTAAAATACACTTTCCTTTCAAGAACTGGATTGATGCCATGACATAAGCATTCAAGGTGACTCTCTGGAGAGCTAATGTCCTGCCTGTACAAACAATCTCGGAGCTCAGGTGATTAAAAAGTGTGCTCCAGACACTGCAATGGGAAACCCTTTCTACTAATTAAACTTAATCAATTATCTGAGCTCTTGAGAAATGGCTACAAAGTATGAATGGGACTATATTGGTAAAGATTCCTAGAATGAGCATTTTTATGTTTTCCCTGAATGATTTGCATTTATTTTAAGGCTCAGCATTACTGATGCCAGTTTTTGACAATATATTTTGCGGGCTTCTTCCATGGCATCACTCTGTTACGGAATGAAGTAAATTCTTTTAAAGGTAACCTTTTATGTACAAAAATTGTTGGGTTACCTTATGTTAGTCCTAGAATGCAAAATATGCTTCACTCAAGATCTGTGTCTTACAAAATGTCTGGCAGAAAATTTTATCTGATTCTTGCAGAAGTGAATCATGCAGTTATAAATCCATTTCTACAGCTCAGCTGAATGGGAATAATTAGATAGGCATTTGAGATTGCGGTATCATTTCCGAAGATCAGTGTAGTTTCAGCTCTTCAGCAGTGGCTCAGAGTCACTGATGTTACCCGTCCGAATCTGTCAAAACTTGACGTGCCATTTCTTTGCCTCGGCTTTCCAAGATGACGCACGGAGATAAGAGTCAGGCTCTGGCATTCTTCTGACTTGGTCCGTGGGGCTGCTTTCCTCTTTGTGCAAGTTTTGCAGAGCAAACCACAGGAGAAAAACACCCGCTCCAGGTTCAAGACTGCAGAAACAGGAAACAAGGGCTTTGTCCTTTTTGATTAGTGTCCAGCATACCAGTTTTGATGGCAAGGATCCAAGAATAACCTTCGCGATTGACCATGCGGCCAAAACCACGATGATCTCATTGCCAGTGGCCAGTGACACGTAGCTGGTTAACTAATCAAAGTTATTTTTTGGTTTCGAATCATATTTTTTTAAAAAATAGCGCGTTGCCTATAAACGCAGAATCTGAACAAAATACGTGGGATTTTTTCTAAAAATATTGCCAGTGTCTGGTGGGTCTCTTCCAAAACTGCAAAAGTTCGCTGAAGGTTTTTGCCTATTTTATCTTCTATTTGTTCTATTTGTCTATTTATTTTGTTCATATGATACAAAAAGCTATTTCTTATTGCAGCTTCTTAATGGCTTAAGTTTCTTTTTGCTTATTTGCTTCTTATTCTGTTTAATTTAGGAGGCCTCTGTTAAAAAAAATGGATCAACAGATCTGGTCGGTTGCAAATCCAGTAAGGGCAAAGAAAACCTATTGCCTTCAAGACCAAAAACTGGGGAAAAGGTGGTATTTTGTATTGAGTTAAGCTAATTGAAAGTCTAAATTCTTCAGGCTGTGGGAGGTGGTTATATGTTATGTTGGATCCCAGTGGAGGGACCTTGAATACACTACTCACTGCTCATCTGTGGGGTGGCTGCTCCCCATCACTCCTCTTGATTTTGATCTGCCTCTTAATAAAAAACAAACAAACAAACAAGCAAAAATTCTTAAACATTAATTGAACTTGAGAGGAAGACAAAATGGAGTGGTAAAGGCTCTGAAACCTTTCACTTAAGGCATGCCTGTGACAGGTGGGACATCCGTGCCCCAGTTGTTGCTCCCATCAGCATTTAGGGCTTCGATGTGAATTGAGGTGGCATGGGGAGGATATGACGGGTTGTCTGCTTGTCTGGGTCCCTCCTCGGGAGAAGTGTGTTCAAGCAGAAGGAGCAGCTGAGCAACCTTTGCTGTGCCTGGGGTGTGTGGAAGGTGATGCATGGCCATTATTGCTAAAAGAAGCCTCCCCTTGTCCTCCCCCAGATGGATGGCCCCCTGGTTTGATCCTGCACTGATTTACAAATGGTCTTGTGATGACTGCAACTAGAGAAAAATGGAAAAAGTGCACATGTGCCTAGGCGTCCTCTGAGTTTCCCACACTCAGATCACAAACACAGTGAGCAGCCTGCTGAGCTGTCACAGCTGAATTTTTCTTGTGTTTTTCTGCTTCAGGGACATGGGCAAGGCTGTGCATTGCCCAACATATCGGTGGCTCTTACAGCTGATACGCAACTGTTTTGAAAGCTGAGCTGTAAACAGAAGTGACATCAGGAAAAAGGGGCCGTTGCCTTTTGTCAATGTTCCCTCCTTTGTTGTTGAGTCAAGATAGCAAATCTGAACTCGGGCCAGCGGGAAGCATCCCTGGGCTTTCATTGTGAGCTGCAGACCTCGTAGGAGTAAAGAGCAGAGCGTATCTCAAGGCAAATGGTACATGGGAATATAGAGACGTTCAGAAAAATAAATGTGATGGATTTCGTGTTGCTGACACTGTTTTGAAAGTAGCCCTTTGAGGCCACTAACACTCAGTTTGTGTGTGAACACCGAGGCAGAGAAGCTATTTCCTTATTGCTGCCCCTGGTTTTGAACCTCCCAGACCCCCACCCCAAGTCTTCCCATCCCCAGAATAGTTTTAATCTGTCGAGCCCTGGGGAAGTTCTTGCTGTCATCAGACCAGATGAGTGAAAACGTTTGCAGGGGTACGAAGAGAATGAAGCATTTTGTGGGCAGCCAGTGGTTGGCTCCGCAGGCAGCACAGCTGGATATCCCAAATGGGCACTTTCTTCTGAAGTTTACAGTTTGTTGGGTGCTTTCATGGTTCTTTAAGAAACCTGTCTGAGTCCTCTGTGAGACTGGGGGACCAGGGGACAGGAACAGGCACATCTCCTGTGCTGTCCCTGCCGCTGTGGCCACCGCTGTGATGAGGTGCAGGATATGGACCTAGGTGATGGGCTGGGAAACCAGCTCTTGCCTTTTAGCTATGGATATTTAGCTATGCATTCAATTAGAATGAAAATGCAAATGATATTAAAACCTTCTCTCTTTAAAGTTCAGAGAGGCTTGGAAATCATCACAGTAATTAGACAATAGTTTTGGTTATGTATGAAGCGAGATCAAGCTCTGTGCAAGGCGGTGGAGCCCCCAGCAAGTCGCTCCGTGTCTCTATCAGGCACAGCCATCTCCAGTGGGATTTTTCATCCAGACAGGTCTGATGGGTCCCTTGATACGTGCAGTCTCCATGAGCATTAGCATGAAGTGGGAACCAGCCCCCCCAGCTGCAGTCCAAAGGCTGCATCAGAGGGGGAGCGGCATCAGGGCAGGCTCCTGGGCTGTCCCCCTCCAAGGGCTGGGGACAGGGCTGGGGACAGCAGCGTGATGGTGTGCAGGGAGCTGGCACAGCCCTGCTGTCAAACATGGCCAGGTAGAGCAGTCTTGCCAGTCCTTGCTAGCAGGGAAAACCAGCTTAGGTGCAGGGAGACGCGCAGAGCCCAGGAAGGAAAATGGCTTTACATTTCGGCAAGCTGGAAAATCTCCTCATCAGTAAAATGGTCTGGAAGGAGATGGCAATGAGCGTGCTCATGCTGGCTTCCTACACATCGTCGTTCCCTCATCCAGTCTGTGCTCAGGACGGGGACTTGTTTCCCCCTACCTGCCCTGTCGCTGTGCATCCCTGCCAGCTTCCCTGCCTGCACCTCTCCCCCTACCGCGCCTGTACCCCATGGACACCAGGTCTCTGAGAGCAAGCAGCGATGCTGGAAGAGGGTATTGAAGAAAGCTGGGTGTATTTTGAGCCTCACTGCAATCAGAATTCAGTGGTGCTTATTCCTGCCAGCAGATCCGACATGCCTTGCTTCCCACCCTCCGGAGACATTCCCCCGGCCTGGTATGACCAGCCCAATTAGCATTTCAAAACTCTCAGCTTGCAGGTGCTGGTTTCAGAAGAGTTAATGGCAACCTTGTGCGGCGTTGAGCAATCCAGTTGGCATCGATTTGTTCTTAATCCCCTATGCGATTGTTCAGGCTGCAAACTGAAATATGTTGCTGCTTTTTTTTTCAATGTTGTGTACAAAGTAAATAAGCCTGAATAGCACAGGCTACATTAAAGATAATGATGCCAAAATTACTTTTTTTTTTTTTTTTTAACACGCCAGGAATTCACGGTTGCTTTCTGCAGTTTTTCCTCCCACAGCTTGCCTTTCCATAGCTGTCTGACTGAGCTCGTACTGCTGTTGTTGCTGCCGGGGGGACCGCTGGGTGAGAGCTGCCTTGGGTCCCACTGCTCCACCATCCCCCAGGTGTCGCAGGTACCCGTCTCTGTCAGGACGAAGAGATGACTCACCTTGCACAAACAAGTACATGAAAGCAAAAATAAGTACATGAAAGCTTGATTTTAAGTGTTTTCAAGAGCATCTGCAGCCTGTGAGCGCGAGAGGTGGCTTTCCCTGGAAGCTCTTCCGCAGCATGTGGGAGAAGCCAGGTGCTTTCTGTGTGTGGACACGCTTGTCAGGATCCTCTGCTTGCACCGACCCGGACATCACTTCACAAGTGTGGACGTGGCCAACACCGCTACGGCGGCAGGGCACAAGATGGCATAGCCATGGTCTGGATTTGGACTGCTGCAGTCTGTCTGAAGTGTTCACAGTGTGGTCTGCTGCTGCTTTCACCCCTCCCACGCGTGGCATGAAAACCACAGCCATTGTGTGCTCCCGTCTGTACATTTGCCCTGCTCGCCCCTCATGTTTTCATTTCTGCTCTCGACGTCTTGGTCTTAAACCACTAGCCTTTTCCTGACAGACTGTTGCTCATGTCTGGGGCTGCCAGGTCGGGAGGGAAGCTCTGCACGAGTGCGATGGGCTGCTGGCAGGGGCGCACCCAGAATTAGGCCGCAGGCCCGATTTTGGCCGGGAGCAAAGCCTGCTGGAGTCAATGGGAATCTTCCTGTTGACGTAATGGGCTTTGGAGCAGGCCTTGGCCTTGACGTTCTTCAGGCCAGTGTTTCTAATGTAAACACTTGGCATAGCGTGAATAATAGATAATTATTTTCATATATCCTTTCCAAAGTCCACAACTTGCGTTGGCAGTCAATGGTCCTAAATGTGGAAATGTGATACCAGCAGTCTGAATTGAAGGAAGGGAGAGAAGCCATAATTCCTGTGGCCAAGGGGAATCATTCCTGTCTCATTTCATCCAACGTGGTATAAAGAAGGAATTGGTGGTCATCAGCAGCATTTCTGATCCCAGAGCTGGAAGCTTTAACATGATCCATTACTGCCTGTCTAAGAAATGATAGGATGTTGTACAAGATGTGTTTACACCAAAATGAGGTGATGGAGAGTATTTCTCAAAGACTTCAGTTTGTCCCCTTTTTTGTTATTGCAACATTTAGTATCGCTTTTCTTTAGAAAAAGTGAAATTTGTATTTTTATCTGTTTCTGTTACATAACAAGGACTGCTTGGGGATGTGCAGGGATGGTTGTCCCTGGCCCTTTGTTCTGCCCTTTTGGACAACTAAGGCCAAAATTAAATTCACAGTTATGCCTATTTTCCTTTTACTTTTGTGGTAATTTTTCTCCTGTTTTGGCATAGCATCTTTCTTAGGTTTTCACTCAACATTTTCTGTGCAGTTTACTTCCTTTTAGGATGCTTTCTCTGTGCTGTAAGCCCCTGAAATTCTCCATAATGTAGGCAATGTTTTAAAGAGTTTGTCTTATGGATGCTCGTAGTTTTCTCATTCCTAATCATAGAACGGCTTTGTAGTGGCTACAGCAGTGGTTTGGAAGGGACAATTTTAATACACTAACATCACACGTATTTTAAACCTGTTTCCTTGGTGTGCAAGCACGCATGCAAGGCAGCGGCTCTGTATTGCAAGGCCTGCAGACTTGGTGAGGCAACAAACAACCAACATTTAGTGTAGGACTACTCATGTCACTTTTATGGTTGTCTGCTGGTTTTTACTGCTGTTTGCTCAGCGGGAAGCTGAGCGAAACCCATGTTTTAGGTTCCAGCTCTGCTCAGGCAGCCAAATATTGCCTGTTGTCTCCACTGCTATGAGCTGCTGCTACTTACATGCTACTGCCACCCAGGCAGTGGAGAGGACACTAAAACTATGGCATCTTCATCATTAATTCAGGGCTCAGTACTGAACTTGCTAAGCAGAGAGGTGAAAAAAATGAGGCCTTTTGCAGATTTCACTGCCACTGTGGCTTTTCCCTTTGGCAGCCACTGCCACCCATCTGTTTCTTCTCTTCTCCTGACCTGCAGAGGATTGCTGCTCTGCACGGTGCAGCCTGCTCCCATATGTAAAGACATAGCTGCAAGCAGTGAGGGATGGAAGTCTGATCATCCAAAGGCATGTTACCAAATGACGTCTACTGCCTATGGATATGCCTGCTTCCTACGAGCTGGGAAAAGCAAGAGGTTTATTTGAACCTATGGAGCGTCCTTATTCTCTGTTTTCTGGCCAAGGAGTTTGCATGGCTGTGTCGTAAACTCTGGCATCTGCTATTTCCAGATCCATTATAAAGCAAGGTTAGAATAGATGTGGGTTGGGATATCTATGAAAGAACGTTCTGATGCTAAAGTATTTATATAAAATATACAGCTTTGATAATTATCCCTAAGACCCTTGTATATAATAAGCCCCAAAAAAGTGTTAATTGTTTTATTTCTGCCAACTTCAAAAACAAACAAAAAGATCATTTCTGGCCAGGTGCTGCCATTGCCAAATACGTGTTTCAGTTAAACATTGCTGTGTATACATTTCTAGATAATAAAATTCTTTGGTTTATGGACTGCCAGAAGATAGAAAGCTGAGATTAAGGTCTCAGATTTGATTGGGATTGTTGTAAAGTAAAGGTAATCACGAAACAATGGCTATTTAATAAATTCTCAGTTATTACTGTATTTTAGAGAGGTTTGTGCTTTTGTCAGCTTTACTGTATTCTCTTTTGTTTGTAATGTGTCAGTAGTAGTTGTATTAAATCTTTTCTTTAGTTTGATGGAGTGTAAAGATTAGTTGCTCTTTTTTTAAGGAGCATATTCAGCAATGACAATGACACAAAATACACGTCTACTTTGATTTCCACCTTCTGGAGATTTCTTTTGCAGAAAGTGTATATAGAACAATATTGCCAGGCTGTAAATTCAGTGTGCATCAACTGTGTTTGTAATGAACACATCTTTTCCTCTACAATTACCTGGATGTCCAGAATACTGATATTGGTCCATTCACAATAGTGTGAGACATCAATAGACTTTTTTTTTCCCTTAATTTTTCCACCTTCTTTTTGATAAACTTGGTTGTAACACCTTTTGAAATAATATTTTATGATTTGTTTAGGGTATTTTTGTTGCTGTCATTACCCCAGTATCTCAGCATTTCAATATCTGCATTCAGTACTTCTCAATTTACACATAAGTGCCATTATCCCAATGTACATAAGAGAAACTCCGCGACAGAGTGACAAAAGCCACTGTGACAGAGGTTTTAGGAGCCGACCCCACAACAGGATGTTTGGAGTCCTATCTTTCTCCTAGATCCATCCTTCCAGTGGCTTGGGCTGCTAAGATGCACGCAGGCTACTCAAGACACTCTTAGTAGGATGCCCACGCATCCCATCTGCCAGCATGGCTCATGTTTGCAGAGCTCCTTCAGAAACACTCCTGCATCCAGCCCATTTGCTGAAGCCAAGCAGATGATGGCTGTGAGAAGCAGTGACAGCCAGGCCTTGCACACACGGACGTGTTCATCTGTGCGTAGGTCTGCTCCAAGGAGGAAAGTGTGTCCAGCGTTTCTCCTGTGTAGCATCCCTTGAAGGTTGTTTCACACCCCTGACTGAAGCCATCTTGCACCTGCCAAAACACGATACAGGCTTTTTATAGCTGCATCGTAAGACCTTTGAAAAATCAGGCTGTGTTAGAGCCTTTTTAGCAGAATAACAGATTGGTTGTGCTTGTATATTGGGTAGCTGCATATGGTAAGCATGTCAGACAGTGAAAGGACATAAAGTATTACTGCTCCATAAGATAGTACTTTCTAATACTATTTTTCTCCAATTTCTGACAGTAAACTTTTAAAACTTTCTTGAAGTATTTCATCTGAGAGGCTCAAAACACGTGTATTGTCATGTATGTCGGACTTAATTCAATTCCCGATAAGGACAAGGCAACATTTTCACTTCCTTCATTGCACTTGCTTCAGACCCTCAAAGTGAGTGTTGCCTGTTCAAAGTAGAATAGATACTAATTTGGTCACATAAAACCACAGATTGTTTCAGCTTTCCATGAATTTCTGAATGAATAGAATGATCAAATCCAGTGATTCTGCTCTCAAACCCACTGGGGATATGAAAGAGCTGCTTGTCCAGCAGGCTGTATAGCCGTGCTGGTCTTTTGTTGCCCATGGCACACATGCCTGGCTCCTTTTTACTCTCTTTTTATTTTAATGCTCTGCAATGGGGCTGAACAAAGCCAAATTTGCTTTTGAAACATAACTTAATTTTGCAAAATCCATAGCTATATGTCTGTGCCCGATTTTCTTTTGTGCAGCCTTCAGAACAACAAGGCTGTGTAGTATCTGACACAGGGCTTTTTCCAGTGATTTATTAACTGTGTCAGAATAGCTGTTGTGAATGCTGGGAAGCTCTTGTATATTGTGACAGTTTATATTGATTATGACAGTTTGTAGACTCTAGTGTGTTGTCAGACAGTGGATAGTATTTTGTCTTCTTACTATACATACCATGGACTATAGATCATAGTGTTTTCTTAAAAAAAGGACCCATTGTCCACTATTCTCATTCCTCGCTGGTATGAGAGCACTTCAGTAGGGTATTGTGCAACAAATAGCAAAATAGTTCAGGGACCCTATGGGACAAGCAATCAAATGTCAATTGCTTTAGGAAGAAAATGTGAATAGTTTATTCTGCTTCTGTTCTTTCGGTGGAACGAGCTGTGCAGTTGACAGAAGTGGGTAAACTAGTCTGAGTCTGTCGTTTATGAAAATAAAATGCATCCTGTACTAGCTATTGTCCAGACATCCACAGACTACACCAGAGGAGGTGGTTATACAGGAGGATTTTGGCTACTGATATTTCTTAAAGGTTGCATTCAGTGTCTTGGGGTCTTCGTGGAAGCTGAAATGTTTCTAGAGTGAGTCCAAGGAAGAGTTGGTAAGGATCTCTGGGAGAAAGCAAAAGCTGGCACGTGAGCAGCTATGATGGGCACATCAAAAAGATCACCCCCAATAATGACCTCTTCTTAGTGTTTGCTTTTAGCTAGGCGGTAGTAAAGTAACACGCAGGAGAGAAGAATTTTCTGTTTGCCTTAAAGCTGCTTCAGCGTGAAAAAAAATAGTCAACAGCTGAGCTTTTACAGGCAACCTGATCAGGAGGACGGAGTTGAAAGCCATTTGGTTAATTATGCAATAATTAACAATATATTTATTAGTATAATATAAACAATTAATAATAGATTTATTTTCGAAAAAAAAGAGCACTTGGGGTGCAGCGATAACTGTGAACGGGAAAAGAGCCATTCTGGTTTTTCTGTTCTTGGAAGACCTTTTATAAGAGACCATAATGGATCATAAACTTACACTTTCAGATAACAGTCCTTGGGAAGATGACCTTTGGCAATCTGTGCTGTTAGAATTTTGATCTCACACTGGTTTTAGATTGATTCAAATGCATTTTTTTGTGTGATTTTATATTAATGCAAAATCCATTTCCACACATGCATTATGGTTTGACTGAAACAAATGCAATAGCAGGTCGCTTGTCAAAATATTTCAGGGATGCTTTGGGCCAAGTCTATGGGACTAAGCTGGGGCCTAGGAGAGCTGGATTCTATTCTTAACATCCCTGTGGGATGGATATTGGCCACCCAAGCCAGTTCATCCCTCACGAGATGAACTCACACATTTTTAGTTGTACATTTGCACTGTAAGATCTTTGAGAGGGAACATTTCCTACCAGAACTCAGTCTCAGTCTCTCCTGGAATCTCTTGATGCTGCTGTAGTACTAATCATATTTTCTGTAATATGATCTATATTTTCTTAATGAGTCCTTAATGTTAGCAAGGAAACAGAATCAGACTAAGTGGTTTGATTTTGGTGATGATGCAATTTCCCATTCCATGCTCACATTGAATTTGTGTTAATTATGGCATTAACTGAATCATAATTATGTTTTGTAAAGAAAGAATGATCGATAGTTTGTGCATTCACAGCACTACTGTAAGCCTGGGGTATATTAAGATTTTACAGTGACATCTCTCAGTCCAGTGTCAGGTACTAGTAATATGCACATACTTATGGGTTTTATTGCAAAACATCCACAGCTGTACCAGAAATGCTTTAAAGAAAGGTTAAATTGAAGAGTTTTTAAGTATCTGCTTTTCATTACTGACTTTTTTTTCTAAGTTTCATAACATTTTCTGAAGAAGGTGGGTAGAATGAATGAATTCAGATGTTTAAATGTGAATATTTCCATAGGTGACTTTTATCTAAAGCTCTGGTAACAACTCTCTGTCTGTTCATAGTTCTGGCTCCTTAAGCCTGAGACTGCGCCTGGAGAAGATAATTTTGGTGGTGTGCTGTGAAAAGCAACAGCTTCCCAGCACTGGTTGTAGACTAGCCGTGACTTGTATTTAAGATCCCTTCAGTTGCTATCAGGAGAGCCCCCTTGGTCATCCCAGGGCTGTCAGGCTGTCTGTTTGCTCACTAGCCCTCTCAATTTTTTTGCCTGGGATGTTCTCTGGGTGTGTTGTTTGAGATATTTGAGTTGCAACCCTTAAGAAAATTTGTGGGTTTTTTATTATTATTATTATTATTAATAATAATTTTTATTTTTATTGAGTAAAGGCATTGGTAATCACTGCAGAAGGTGGATGCATTTCCTGCTCAAATTCTGGTGCCCTGAAATGCCTCACAGGTCCATTTAATTTCTAGGAGACTGCAGGAACGTCCTTGCCCATATGTTGAAGCCCAGTCTCTGACACCACTGTAATCTTTCTCTTTTCCCTTCAGATGGCGTCCACAGCGTGACGGCAGTTTGCACCCTGCGTGTCACCATCATCACCGACGACATGCTCACCAACAGCATCACGGTGCGGCTGGAGAACATGTCCCAGGAGAGGTTCCTTTCTCCCCTCCTGTCCCTCTTCGTGGAGGGGGTGGCAACAGTGCTGTCCACCGCCAAGGATGGCATCTTCGTTTTCAACATCCAAAACGACACGGACGTCAGCTCCAATATCCTGAACGTGACCTTCTCGGCTCTGCTCCCCGGTGGCATCCGAAACAAGTTCTTCCCCTCCGAGGACCTTCAGGAGCAGATCTACCTCAACAGGACCCTGCTGACCCTGATCTCCACGCAGAGGGTGCTGCCCTTCGACGACAACATCTGCTTGCGGGAGCCCTGCGAGAACTACATGAAGTGCGTCTCCGTGCTGAAGTTCGACAGCTCGGCCCCGTTCATCAGCTCCAACACGGTCCTGTTCCGCCCCATCCACCCCATCAACGGGCTGCGGTGCCGCTGCCCGCCCGGCTTCACCGGCGACTACTGCGAGACGGAGATCGACCTCTGCTACTCCAACCCCTGTGGGAGCAACGGGCTGTGTCGGAGCCGAGAAGGGGGCTACACTTGCGAGTGCTACGAGGACTACACTGGTATGTGTTTATCTTATCTTTGACCCATGATTTATATGTTAGCCCGTCAACCAGGCCAGCTCTGTATCAAGCTGGAATTGCTGACATTCTTAGTCAAAGGGAGAAAAACTCCTGGCGGTGCCTTCTGGGAGGGGGAAGGCTTCTGAGTGCCACACGTCACTTTGGGTAAGGCTGATATCCCCAGGGACACGCCATGACAGGAGCCGTGCCTTGCTCCAGGCCGGGCCAGGGGGACCAACAGCTACTGAAATGATTCCAGTGGTGTGAATTTCGTTCAATTTGTGCAAACATATTTCTTTTACCTAAACACTTGGAAGGAAAAAGGTGGGCCATGTCCCATGGTTTTGCATGTTAACTCCTTCCTGGCACCTCAGCAGTGCCCACCGGGGCATGGTGTGGGTGGGCAGCCTCTGTAAGGTTGCACTTGGGACAAGTGCAGAGCATGAGGGTGGTTCATGGTGCCCGAAAACTGCCACAGTACACATTTATGGGAAACACTGCAAGGCAGCTCCAGTTTGTAAGTGTCCAGGTGGACTCCAGGTGGCTTCTTCTAGGCCTGTGTCCATCCAGCAGCCTGCTGAGGAACATACTTTGCCTCATCATGATCTTGAAAGCTAGTGAAGATCAAAGTGCTGCTTCTCAAACATTCTTGAGATGTTAGAGAGGAATATTAGCCAAATGTTTTCTGGTGCTTCAGTAAAGGCAGTGGGATTATTTAAGTGTTTGAAACTGCACATGCATGTAAGCATCCTGCGCTGACGTGCTGCCAGGCTGTAATTGATGCTGACAGCTCATCAACATCTGCTGTGACCCCCACAAATGAGGTGCAAAGCAGAGGGGACTGCTCCCAAGGCTGCTTCTCGGTGCTGAAGTTATTAAAAATTGAAAACATAAATTATTTAAGTCTTCATATAAAAAAATAACATGATGTGTATGCGGACGGGGCTGCATCCAGCCTTCTAGGTGGAAGGGTTTTCCTTCATTTTGCACGGCTGTTGGCTTAGGACTGTAATTAAAAATGGAGCCAGCAGCCAGTGAGCAGGGACATGGCATCAGTTAGGGAACTGGGCTTTCCCCAGCACAGGGGCAGGAGATGCTCCCTGAGATCAGAGGGACTTGGGGCAACAGAACTTTCCGAAGGTGCCGGAGACAAATTTTTTGCCTGACCACGGAAACCCTGAATCTGTCTGTGATGGTTGGGATATCTGGTCTTTGCTGAGGAATGATTGTTCCTGGGAGGCTTCTTGTGTGTGACTTATACAGTGAAATGCATTATGAAGTCCATTTTCTGTGCGTACAGTTGATGCATAATATGCGAAACACCGGGCACCACACAATAGATTTTATGACCAGTTAATTTAATTTAACATGTTTATGTAATATTATAGTATGATTAGGAATGCTTAGAGATAGCAAGTTTCATTGAAAATAGTATGCATGTAAGTAGACTTAATTCATCCATGAGTGAATGTCTTGGAAATTTTTGGAATGACATAGAATGATAGAAACATGACATTCCCATATCAAACTTTGAGGGTCTTTTGCAAGAAATTTTCAGAATAAAAAGGCTAAATATGCTTAAAAATGAAAGAGGATAATTTTTTATTAATAATTCATGAACATATTTAATAATTAATTCTGTAGTCAGAACAGACACCATACATATTTAGAGCAGCATATTATTCATACACAAAGAAAGATTTGATCTGTAACTGTGTTTTCAGTGCATGTTTGTTGAGTTAAAAATTAACTGTCCTGCCAGGATATTGAAGTGATCAGAAATTAAGGAATGTGCACTGCTTATAGGCATGCCAACTTTAGGTTTCAGAATTAACCATGCTTCAGTGAAACACTTTATTGTTTGGAATGACAGTTCACTTGTGTTCAAGAGGGCTCTGGAATTCCTTATCCTGTAAAATGATACAAATATTATTGACTATATCTGTTTTATTGCTGAATGAATGCAGTAGACATTTAGTATCCACTCTGTGGTTGGTTTATGTTACATTAGTGCCTTTAGGCTCAGTGTTGCATGACAATGTTTTTTCCATCAGACCTGACACACTTGGCCACATATGGTGGTCATTAGATGGTTGTTTTTCACCCCTTTTACAGCACGAGGTGGAAAATGTTATCAACAAGCAATCTATTACCAAAAATATTTTACAAAGTACTTGATCTATTGTGGAATCTTATCCCCAATCTCCTTTAAGAACTGCATTATTTTGCCTACAATTTTTGACCTTTCTTTAAGTAAGTTCATATCAATTTGTAAGTTTGGTTTATGATCTGTTAATCATAACATTGCATTTGCTGCTTGTATATAAATATTTATTGTTTGCAACAATACAGATTTTATATCTATTTAACATTTAAGCAGTATAGGTTTGTTTCAAGAACAGCAGTGTGTATTGACTCATAATGCAGCGATTGTGAATGGGAAAAGCAGAACAGTGTTTGGCTGATGGCATGGACAGAGCATTGCTAAGGCTGAAAATTGGGAGATGCAGGCATTACAGATATTTTTCCATGGGATAAACTCAGCGTAGTAACATACCAACATGAGGTACTTAGGAATCTCTGAAATAATTGTAAAAGATGAAATATGAATGGTAATAGTCAATGAAATGCAGCCTGCTCTGGCAGCTCTCATGTTTCAATTTCCCAATTAAGAGCCTATGTAGAAAAATAATTGCAAGAAAATACTAAGATCTATCATCTCTCTGCTAACATACACTGAAACTCGATGATAAATCACTACACAATCATAACCCTGTACTGAATCTATCTGACTGGTCACCTGTTAAAAATATAGCATTTATTTCCTGTGGCAGATAATTATGTCCTATCATAATCAGATGGAATTTCCCCCCATTTTTCCACCCTGCTTTGAAGCCCTCCATTTGTTTTGATGTAATTGTTAGTCATTTATACATGATGAAAGTTCCTCTGTCTTCAGGAGTCTTCTGTTACTTGCACAAAGGTAAACTGAGCTCTTATAAGATATTTTTGAAACCTGAACACTGGCTAGTTTTTGGTGAGCTGGAATTAGCTTCACTTCCTGTGATGGAAGGAGGTGAGGGAACAAGGACATATATTTTTAATCGTGTTTTTCAAAACAGCAACTGCTTTAAATTCTGTTCTTTGTATAGAAACTCGTGCACAGTAGTGAACAACAGTGCACGCTGACAATGGTGCTATTGACAGGAGGAAGCTGTGTGCATGACTGTAGGCTTAAAGGACGTAATTTAAGTTAAGCCAACAGACGGAATGAACTCAGACACTGTGGAAAACCTGTTTCATTTTTCCAGCTACGTTCTGTGTATCTCTGAGTGCTGCAGGAGCGGTTGAGATGAGCTACAGGTGAGGGCTTAGGCAGAGGTAGAAATGTCTGCACTCCTCAGGCGCAAACCCCTGAAGGGTGGATGCTTAATGTGATCCACACCGCTTTGGGGGCATGGTTGCCACAGCAGTTCCCTAATTAGCTGCACACCCAGCCCCACCCTGGGGCCTCCTATAGACCATATAGCTGTAGACACCTACTTGGATGTATTTCCTGCCCTGCCATCAGCTCCTGTGGCAGCTCGGTGCCCGTGGTCCTTCTGCTCAGCAGCAGCCACTGTTGTTCTCCTCTGTGGTCTCAATTCCCCAAAGTAAAATTGAATCACACAGAACAGATGCAATCCAAAGGGAAAAAAATAAAAAACCCTGAGATAAGGAAGAGATTTGATGTTCCCACAGTTCTCCTTAGCGCAGGGCGTTCTTTCTGCCTCCTTTGCTACTTCTCCCCTAGCAAGGAGCAATTTCTAGGGAAAAAAGATATTGCCAGAGAATTTCCCATATCCTCAGCATCTCTCCTTGGATTTCACTTCAGAGAGGGGAGAAATCTTAAGTGGTCATAAATCTTGTAGTAATCAAATACAGCAATTAGAGATCTTTTGCATGTTATACTTTTTTTTTAGTCCTCATTTATTTTTGTGATACCATATTGACATGAGAAATCGTGCCGTCTAACTTCGCCGCCGTGAGTTCTCTCTGCGTGCCACGAGAAGGTAATTGTAGCTGGTTTTGCAGAGTCATGCCAGAAGGCTCTATTCATGGTGGTCAGCAGGTTCTCAGTGTTTGGCTCTTTCAAACAACATCTAGCAGTAAAAGCAAACATGAAGATCTGCTTCTCTGGTTTCTTAACTCATATCCACCCTTCAGATAGTAATTTCGTTGCTTGGTCTGATACCGGTTTCTCATTTTTCAGGCCAGAGAGATTTATTTGGAAGAATTTCAGCTTTCAAGTACAGAAATCTGGCAGCCAGGGTAGCCGTAATGAGCATTTTATCTTGGGCGAGAGTGTCTGAAATTCCAGTCTCGGTTACACTTCTGCAGCTCTGCTAAAGCCCTGCACCCATAGGTGTGTAACAGCAAAATCTTGTACAGCATATCTTACTATGGGTATTTTAGGCATCTTTAACTCCTAGGCCATCATTTTTCAATGGCAGGGCTGAACACAGTTTATCATCCCAGGGCCGTGGGGCTTTGCCAGCACTTTCAGACACCTGTGACCAAGTTCGTCCTGAGCACGAGACACTGAATAAGGAATTTTGTTCTTCCCAAACACTCCCATAAATGTAGGGACCTTGTCCACAGTACAGGTCAGCTTTATGGATCATCTCTCTGAAGGATACCTCATTCAAGTATTAAGTTGAATGAAAGGAAGTTACTACAATATTTTGTACTGGTGCTACCTAAACAGTGTCCCTTAGTCCCCGTTTCAAGGCTGTGATGCTGTCTTCCTGGTGCATTTATACAGCAAACATATGAAAACAGTGGCAAGGTCTAAAGCTGTAAAAAGCAGTATATTAATTTTCAAGAGTGTGAATACAAATACTTTTATTAGGGTGCTGGGTGATTTTTAATAATTTCAGATTTGAAGGCTGCATCTTTTCCCCTTTTGCAAAAAGTCTTAACGGTTTTTTATGAAATCTTTGTGCTGACTCTGGATGCAGGAATAGTCGAGGAAGACTGCTCACTCTCAGCCTTTTAATAATTTTCATTGCTTCTCGATGTTGACTGATGTTTCTTCATACCTGGTTTCTTTTACTTGCAGTTTCTGAATGGCCATACTGTGAGAAAGCTTTTTTGGGGTGGTTGCATTCCTGCAAAGTAAGAAGGTCTGTATAGTGTTGGGGGTCTAGAATTTTTTCTTGTTTTTCAGCAATGCTAGGCCGTGCTGTTTGGGTGTGTGTAGTGACTTAACTGCAATGCAATTTTCCTTTGATTTCTGAGGATCTCTCACTGCAGCTGAGATGACTCTTTCACTCCTGATGGAGAGACGAATGAGCATACGCGTACAGGATCCTTCCTTAGGATCGCTGCTCCTTAGTTTTGTTCTCTGCACAGCTTTCCCATCACTTCTTCAACTTTCTGTGTTTAATCCACATGAAATTTGTGTAAGGAAAACCCTCTTCTGCCTTTACTGACTAAGCAGGCATCTGAGTTGATGTGGACAGGGCAAGCTCCATCCCTGCTGCTGGCAGCAGCCAGGCACAGACCGGCACCTCTCCAGGCCCCGGGAGCTCACAGCTCTTGGCCAGCTGGTGAGGGCTCTGTGAGCAGTACAGAGGCAGAGCTCCTCCAAACATTTTTCAGCGCAGGACTGGTGCAAAAGCTGGAAAAGCCTATCTTTTCCTCTTTTTATGATCTTTACCATTCAGCTATGTACTGGGAGACGTAGTGTCTCATAAATCTGTCTCGCAGTGCTTTGAAGTTTCCCCATATGACCATTGCATTTACCCATGCTACAGAGCAATGAACCACAGATGTCGTCTCATGAGCTGACTTAATATCTAAACATATAAGGAACTTATACAACCTATTCTATGCAATTAGCCACGGATAATAAGTCTTCCATTGAGTATTACACAGTGCATGCTGCATTTGAAAAGCACAGCAGTCGATTGTGAAAGTTACTTTCTTCTCTCTCTTTTTCCTGTGATGTCCATTTTACATCATGGATTCCTGAAAATAAGTACTGGTTTGGGATATTCAGATGAAGAGGTATCAGCAGGCAAACTTCTTGCCTTTGGGTATATGTGTGGTCAAGGAACTGTGACTTCAGTTCATTACAAGCTGTACCCATACAAAGCACTGTTCATCTAAGGATTGCTTTGGACTCTGCAAAAGTTACTCTGAACAGATGAAGCCTCTGAGACACCCCTTTGAGAAAGAGTGGTGCTGTCCCTCTACTCAAAGGGATGGCAACCAAGGCGCAGCATCTTCTAGGTCACATAAAAGCCGTCGGTGGCAAAATCCAGAGCAGCAGAGGCAGCTCCTGTGAGCCATGTCTGGGCTGCTGGTGGCTGGAAAGCTGGAGAAGAGCCCTGTGAAAGGGATTTCTTTCCTGACACACTCTAACACACCTGCAGAGATTTTTTGCGCCCCTGCATGTTGAGATGTGTCCTTGCCTGTTTTTGCAGTGCTGCTCACTGTTAGGGCGTGCAGGGATGGGGCCAGCACACGACAGCCTCGTGGCTGGGCTGGAGCCTCGTGGTGCTCAGCTGGACCTGAAGCTGGTAGCACAACTGTGTAACTACTGCCCCATAAGACAGCTGAAATAATTAATACAGAGTAAAGTTACATTTTTTATAGAATAGAGTCAAAAGCTGAAGTTTATTAAATTTCTAAATGTTGTCACGCTCCTGTCGACTGTATTTCTGTCAGTGCTGCGGAATCACAGGAGATGAACATCTGGAGCCTGGAGTTTGTATCAGATTATCACAGGAGTCACTGAAGAGGTTCCCCTCTCCTGTAGCTGGATTTTTCCCTGACGGATGTTTCCTTCAACTAATCTTCAGCCTATGCTCACTTGTCAGGATGCAGAAAGCCTGCTCTAATTGGATTACTGTGGTGTATTTGTTGACACTTCTCAAACTGTGTAAATGGCCTGCAGCCCTAACATCAATCTGCTATGCCTTCTCCGAAAGCCCGGAAAAGAGTTTTATCACATTACCCTCATCCCGATGTGTATCAACTAGCTACTGTTTGAAGCCTGAAAGCCTTCCCAGCCGTGCAGCAACCCTCCCTTGCCCCTGCCCTTCTGCTGCACGTGGATGGTTTTTGGGTCAGCTGAAGTCCTGCATTTGCCGGCGGTTTGGGTACCTCTTCTGGAGCCTCGTGTCTTCTTCTCCTCCCCCATGGAAATTCTTGCGCTGATCAAAGCCCTTGGCTGTCATCTGGAAACGTAGCTACGGACTTACTGCTTTGTTTGTTCTTTTCAATTAGTTTTACAGCGGCTGTCTGACGAGGCTCCTGCCTTTAGCAGGCCTTTTTGTAGTGGGTGCGTGAAGGGTGCTTTGTAAAAGAAAGCAACAGGTCCCTCACCGATACAATCACTTAGCTCTGCCTTCAGAAGCTACCTTAGTCATATGTCTCCAAAACAATTATGAATTATAGGGTCAAATATCTCTAGGGTCTAGAAAAATGACAGGGTCTAAAGTTTCTAGGGTCTAGAAAATCCTGCCTAGTGATTACAGCTCATCACCTGGGTTTTCTCTTGCATTGTTCTACTTTTCCTTAAAATGGTTGGGGAGCTGCCCTGGTCTTCCCTTCATTTACCTGCTCCCATCATCAGTCACCTACAGAATTTATCATTGATGATCTTAGGCTTTCTTTCCAGTTGTTGACAATTTCAAGTAGCATATAGCTAAAAATCAGTGTCCGAAGGACGTGGGAAATCACTTGTTGGAGGATTCCATGCTTACGATTACATTTTTACACCTGCCTGTTATTAATACCGTTGACGTATGTTATATTGTAATTTGGGGAGAGGGTAGGTTCTTAGGCGTGCTCACGGTTACGTGAGTAGGCAGGCTGCTGACCTGGCATTGCCGCCTGCTTGGCTTTGGCATCTGGCCTCCTCTCCTTCCCTGCTCTCGGCAAGAAAATGTCCTATGAACATGACCCTATCGTTTTTTCTTCAATAGAAGAGAAATACAGGTTGAGCACCTCTGATACCTATTGCCATTCCAGCTAATAACAAATTGGGATTCTCTAAAAATTTAGGATTTTCTTTGTTCTAGCTTACATGAGAACTCTCTTTTAATGTATTGAACCTGCTGTAGGTATTTGTCTTTTTGAAAGATCTTGTTCCATGAATTTTCATCATTTTCTGGGGCTCTTACTTGCTTTTGACTTGTACTCCTGATTTTATATTAATGGGATTTCTGCTACCACACCTAAATGGGAGTCACAATTCTCCCAGGCTTTTTGAAAACCTTTGTTGTAATGTATTTGCTTATCTTCATTGGTGTAACTAAAAAAAGGGGAAGGTGGAAAGTAATTACACAAAGTGGAGCTATTTGATATTATAATTTTACAGGTACATGTAAAACCCCTCCTTAGTGACGTGGCTAAGTTCCCACATAGACTACCTTCATTGTGAACGTGTATTTCCATTGAAGAACATTGATCTGAGAGAAACTACACACGCTAAGTGAATTTTAATTAAAATATTTTAAGTGGCATTTTATTAAACTGCTGCAAATTTCTCCGTGACCATAGCTTACGATTGTGCTTTTATTAATTTAGCCAAGTTGAGCCATGTGTACCATATGACTCGGGTTTTTTTCTCATCGTTTTATTTTTTCTGTGTGTGTGTCAGACAGGCTAGCTGGATGAAATTTTAAAATGCATGCAAGCCACACAAATGCGTTCTAATACATCAAAACACCCACTTGCTAAGTGTCAGAATAGCCCATGCATTAGACTACCCTTTAAGTGTTTTATTACCACTGCTAGGTGTCTCGATGGGTTGCTGCTCACCGAAAATAAACCAAATAGGAAAAAAGAAGAGAAGAGGAAAAAAAGGGGGAAGAAACAAAACCCACCACCAGCAAAAACGGCACTTGCCTTTCAGTTAGTTGTGGGGAAGATAAAATCGTCATGGGGTAGTGTTTTTTTCCAACATACTTCATCTTCTGGAAACCCCCTCACAATTCTCATAGCAGAGATGAAGGCTAAAAAATAGAGCTCCAGGAAGGCTGGAATTAAATATTTTAGATCTTCCAAAACAATATATATATAAAAAGAAATGTAACTTCCAAGGAACAAGGTAAGGGGCCTCCTTTTCTCCTGGCTGTGATTACAAAACTGGGAAAGAGAACTGAACAAAAGAGAGTAAGACCAAATTGTGAAAAAAGTTTGTAATTCCGGGGTTAGCCATTTCTCTTTTCATCAGTAGCTAAACAACAGGAAAGCGATCGCAGAGCCAGCAGGAAGGATGGTTGGGTGCAGAGAGGAGGGTCTCGGGGTGATGTCCTGTTAGGGAGGAAAAGAAGTGCAGCTCCTTGTGTGTCAGTCCTTTGTGCTACGATGACTGAAAGTTTCGACAGTTGGGCACCAGGCTGAGGCACTTGGCCTTGAACATCAAGATAATTGCGACTCCGCAATACAGTTGTGCAGAGCGTGGTGGGAACCGCAGCCTCATTGTTGTTGCAAATGCTCTTTTGTTTAGAGCATCACGGTTCGCTGCCTGCACCGCAGCCCCTGCTCCCGGTGGGGACCCGGCACTGTGCCGTGCCCTGGCCAGCCCAGCTTTCAGGGCAGTCGTCAGCCTGAATTTTCCGTTTGATTCTAAAAATCGAGGTAAAGATACGTTACTTTGGGCTCTCAAATTCTCTTTAGCTAACCGTGTAAGAGACGTTTTCAATATAATAATTAAAACCCATACTTTGAGTAGCTAGGGCAACCGACCTGCAAGGGGTCAGCACACCGATGTGCTCATTTTAAGAAACGTTATTATGAAGAGTAGTGTCTTTTATTAATAATTAAACACAATCTAGATGACACAGTAAACTATATTAACTCCATCAAGACTAGGTAATCATTCAAAGTGATTTCAAAGTGAAACTATTGTACAAAAAGGCTGAATTTTAATCTATTAACTGTTTTAGGAGGGGTTACAGTCTGTGGAAGCTGGCTGCATTTGTTATCAATTAGTCTGTTTAAAAATTTTTAAAAAGTTACTGCTTTAAAAAAGACACCGATTTCAAGATTTTCCATGCAGGATGTGTGACTTCGCAATGTTTTTTACAAGAGTCAGTAAGAAAACATCGGCTTCCCTGATTAAGCTGCTTTTTGTTTTCAGTTTAGTTTCACCGACCCATGTCAGAGGTATTTTTTGGATTATCAAAACATAAGATTATGAGATTATTTTTTAACCCTAATCTTTTGCATTTGGCAAGTAAAGGAGCTTTTTTTTTTTTTTTCCTTCAAAATTTCCCTTAAGTGTATAACAACGGGAATTTGATGAGCATCAGCTTGCTTTTGCTGGCTCTAAATACGCCATGAAGGAAAACCTCTGAACTCATGGTCTGCAATGATGACAGTTGTATTGTGCTTCCCAGCATAACTTTCTTTTAACCTAACACTTCTCCTATAAAATGAAAATACAAAGCTCTGAAATGCCAGCCTCCCAAGATGTAATTACAATAATAGATTTACTTTAAGCATGTTTTTCAGCTGCTTTATTAATATTTTATGGCTTCTTCTCGAGTATTCTCACTAATTGGCCATTATGCTTCATTCCACCAAAGCTTTGTGACCACCTAGGACGTTAAGGGGCATGAGTTTGTCTGAGGTCTGCTTGTTTCCCCGATGCCATCCTTTTTACCATAGTGTTGGATTACACAGAAGACGTGAGAGGGAGATTTTTCTGTGAATATTTCAGGCTTGTGGAAAACACGAAATGCAAACTCTCACTAATCTCCCTTTAATGCAGGTTTGTAGAGCTGTTTTCCTACAATTTGGGAATTGGGAGTTGCAGGCCTTTGGTGTCCTCCTCCGTGGAAAGCACTTTAGGGAAAAAACAGGCTGAAAGTGGGCAGGAAGTTGGGTTGTGCCTGGAAGCATGTCTAGTTTTCCGACTCCCAGTTCCTGCTGATAAAAGTCATTACTGCACACACACAGCACAGCCACCGTGCCTTGCTTTCGTTCCTCAGTCAGGTAAATAGCTTAATATATTTTGAAAAGGGCTGTGTGGGTTTGAAGTGGCCTGTGAAACAGCATCCTGGGGCAGTTACGGTGCCCATGGTGGCATTCGGTGCCCGTGTGGCATTCAGTGCCCAGTAAAAGTTGCTACTTTGCAAAAATAATCTTTTTTTGTCATCTGAGCAAATGCATGCTGAGGTCACGAGTGACCTTTTTCTTTCTTACACCGGCTGCCTGTGGAAGGATGTGAGAACCAGGTACGGCAGCTGGTTCCCATGCTGCAGAGCATGCAGGCGCACATGGATGCAAATAAGGACCAGGCTGCAAAACCTGTCCCTAAGGGAGCATGTCCTGTGAGCTGCAGGGGCTGCTCCAGCCTTGGGACCCCTCTACGTGCCCTTGCTCAGTTTGAGACAACTCACGTGGCACAGAGAGCAGAGAGAAAAAAATGACATCGGGTGTATATGTAGTAAAGGTAGAGGAAGAGTGTTTCTCTTAAAAATAAACGGGGGAGGAATATTCCTCTGTAAATGAGTTACCTGTGCTGTGTGGAGGAGTGTCTTGTTCTTACACCTCCGGGTTTCCCATTGGTTTTAACAGAATGGCAGGAAAGCAGGATTTTTAGGAAGGTCTGTTCCACGAGGTTTATTCCGGGTAAGAGATGATGCAAATTGCAGACACAATGACATAAGCTAATTAGGGTTTTATCCTGAACATCTACAGTCAAATTTTTCCCTTACTAAATATATCCAGAGATAAAGCCTAGGCCTTTGAAAGGCAGTGCTTCATCACCGTATCTTACCCCAAATCAGTGCAATTTGCATTATGATAAGTTGTATAACAACATATACCTGCCACAGAACTCAACAAGAACTGGAAATTTCTGTGTGCTTCCTTTTTCTCTTGTGTAATTTTGTGTTGTACATAGTCCTGGGTGATAGACGTGGCCTGAAGAGTTTTCAACAACCCAGAGGGGCTTTTTGGGGAGTACTGATGCTAATGCCTGAGCTGTAAAATCCCAAGACTCAGTTATGACTTTTGCCTGTGCTCTGTTCCTGTCAACACTGGTGGAAGTCACATGGGAGGTACAAGGTCCAGTGACCATTCAAATAGAGCATGTATCATCTTGAAAACATGCTCATCATTTCTGCAATCAACAGATTAATTAATTTCTCCAACAGACATGCCCCAAATATCACTAATCCTCCTTAGCATTTTTTTTTTCAATTATTCCTTCTCATTGAAATGCAAAGCCCCAAATCCCAAATCCAACCATCCATCCATCATCCATCCATCCATCCATCCATCCATCCATCCATCCATCCCTGCAGGGTGTCTTCTATTTTGCCTTGTTTTACCATCGGGGAGGGGAAGAGGTGAGGAAAAGGGACACATATTTACGTAGTGCTTGGTGCTTTGCACAGGGGCATTGGCCTGGTTTTGGACTGGCGAGAAGCTCAGCACCGTGTCACCATGTGCAGTGCATGGCCTGAAAAAGCTCAAGAGGAAGGGACCTGAGCTTCCCGTGCTCTTGTTTTTGTAAAATATAGTGTGGTGCTACTTTAGCACTGTAGGGGAAGGGTCCTCCCTGAAGGATCAGCAGGTGGGATGGGGTTCTGGCCTTTCCCTTGCCCACTTGACCACAAGAGTTTCCTGTTGTGGGATCTCCCAGGAGATCTCAGGGCCATGGGGCAGCCAGGGTGCAGTGGCCAACTGCAAGGACCCCATGGGAAGAAGAAGTGGGAAGGGGCGAGTAGCAGCTTCCCCTTGGCATGGGAGTGAGAATCGTGAGAACCCTCGGAGCAGCCATTTTCTGATGTGTGTTTCAGGCTGGAATTGACCACCAAGAGCCCTCACATGCCTTGGGGCCAGCAGATGCCATCCGTAGTTTCAGGGGCAGATAAAAGTAAATAAAAAAAAAAAAAAAAAACCATCCCGTGTTCATTATTTCTGAGCATCTCATGATTAAAGATCACATGACCTTTAACCCAGTCCTATGATATTTGGAAATCTGATTTGTGACTTGTCAGGAATGCTGGGGGGGGAGCTTCATGGAAAAAGGCCCAGAACGGGGAGCAGGGTGGTGGTGGAGGAGAGCAACGATGTACAGCTTGGAGAGCACTGCTAGCTCTGCGCCATCTCTTCCCACCAGCTCAGAGCCTAGGGCTTGTGCCCACAAGAGAAATTAAACCATATCCGGAGATAAAACAGTGATTTTCTCAGAATCATTATAGGATCATGTCTATCACCTCAGATTGTTACTTGGCAAGCTATAAATATATAGGTTGCGAGAGGAATGTTTTTATTGTTATTTTAGTGTTTTAAATTCAGGTTACTCTCTTGCAAATACATCTTGTTAAATCTGGAAGAGTTAGCATCTTAAATTACAAAGGCCAGCTGTCACGACTCAGTGGGATTTAGTCCTAAACAATGTGTTTGTGTGCACGCACAGGCGCTCATCTATAGGTGGAGTGTGGTTGTGTAGGTTTGGGCATGTATTGTTGTACTTTACCCTGTTTTTTGTGATCTGCCTTTATAGTGCAGAAGGCAGCAAAGGGAGCAGAAAGCAAGCGGGAGGAGGGAGACTCCTGGACATCAAGCTGACGTTTCTCCCTGTAAGAAGGTTGGGACTGACTTTAATTTTCCTAGGTCGATTCCAAATCCGAAAACCTAAATTAACATGTAAAAGGAAACACCAAAGCGTGTTTTCTAATTTGAACATTTAGTAGCCGGCTAATGGAGGAACCTCCCAAAGCAACAAACACCAATGTCAGTGTTAAGTCTAATGAGCGCTTCTGGCACTGAAGTGGCAGCAGGGCTTTGGCCACTGATTTTTAAGGGAGCCCAAATTTGCCTCTGCTCTTCAAATGGCACTTCTATGTTGTTTGTGTAAAGTGGTTTGTGAATGTAGCCATCCCCTAATGAATCACGGTCACCAATGCACAGGTGGCTTCCAATTTCTGTTTGATCCAACTTCTACCTCATTCAGAGTGGCTTGGTAACTTTGGGTAACTGCTCTCTGACTTCTCCCATAAAACCAACAGAGTATTTTTCTGGGTTTGTTTGTTTGTGTAATGTTTCATTTGCAAATGGACTGCGCTGGCAAGTAAGGCTGATTTCTCCCGTTTGATTCTGGGAATAGACTCATGCCCCACAGAGTCACCAAAGCCATTAATTTCTCTTTATGGGCATATTTCCCCTATTTATTTTCATTACTTGACTTGTGCCTACATTGGAGGCGTGTCAGGAGTCAATTTTCCTGCAGTACGTGCTTGCACAGTCTGTGAAGGGAGGTGGGTGTCTGCTGTAGGTGTTGATCCAGTTCACCCAAGTCAAATGTAAGCCACTACACCCACTCATGAGCTGTATAAAATAACTTAAAACAGTATTTCCATAACAGTTAAACCTTTCTAAGACCATTCCTTCGTTCTTATTACTGGGTGCATGTTCCTGCTTCCTTCCCTTGTGCCCGCTGTGCTATTCATCCCATCGATCCTAGGAGGGGCCTAAGCAGAAGATCACTAACCCTACATTAGAAAAGTCAGTCTCAGTGGGGTTTTGCCATATTAGCTCTGCAAATCAGCCTACTTCGGGATTACATGAGTACAAAGGAGGAGCAGGAAAGTGCAATGTGTTGGGGAAAGAGGACTATGGTAACTCCTCTCAGCCTAAACAGCGGTGAAACTGTCCCCAGAGTGGGGGTGTTGAATCCCACCCTGTTTATCTCATCCCAGTACAGATTTCCATGCTGGTTCTGTACTAATTTGTATAGACAACGGGTCTATAAGTGGGAGTCCTGCAGAGTGGGACAAAAAGGAGAAGTACTGGGAGGAAAACATGTCTTGTTTTAACAGGTGACAGGGCAGGCCATGGACCTGGCTTCAGCCACTCCACCACATCCCTCCCTCCTCCGAGTCCCCATCACCTTGCATCTCTGCCATCCACTGCATCCACTGCAAAGGAGATTTTAAAATCAGATATCAAACAGATATTTGGGGAATAGGACAGTAGTGTTTTAGTTACTTAGAGGAAGAGGAGGACTGATTTTCTCCTAATGTGCAAGATACCAAATAATCTTTTAACTTTGGTTGTTTCTTTATTAGGGCGATGGGTCAACGGGGATTTCTTGAAGAATTCAGTTGCCCTATTTCTTGTGGTTTCTCCTTTCCACTTTAAAGTATGTCATTTTAGGCTGGCTGCTTAAGTCAGCTTCTCAAAGTGCTTTCCATTCTGATGAAGCAACTACAAGTGTGGAGAACGAGATTAGTATGTATCTAGAGCAAATGGCAGGAGGGAGGAAAGGAGAGAAGAATCAATTCAAGTCAAACAATTACAGACACTGAGTGAAAAATTAATACGTGTCTGGGGAACCTGCAAAAGAAAAAGAAACAAGAACATCGGTGCAGGTCTGTGTATAAATATATATATTTAATGTAGTATGCCAGTTGTAAACCATCAGAGAATTGTACAAAGTTTTGAGGACTAGTCCTTAAACGGGGATATTGTAGTAAACTGAAGAGTAGAATAACTCTGTATTTATTCCAATGCCATCACGTTGTTCCCAGCAAGTTTCCCAACATTATGCATTGTCTGTCATTGTAAGGTCATCAGGCAACTCACCAACAAAACCACAGGCGGGTTTCCGGAAAGACGGCTCCGATGCATGCAGGTGTGCTGTTGGTGTGCATAATGTTCAGTTCACAACGTATTTGCATTTATAAGATTATGTTTTCATTTTTTAAATAGCTTACTTTTATTTCTTTTCACTTGTTTATCATCATTTATTGCTCATTCATCAAACTATTCCATTACTTTATTTGGACTATGTGTCAGAGGGGGACGAAATGAAGCCGTTTTCTAGCCAATCTTTTCTTTGCCTGTTCTTGTTGTATTATGCCTGATACCATGGTGCCCCCACTTACATGAAATTCCTATAAGAAATTATTGTAACATTATATTATAACATTATATTAACATCTTTGTAAAGTTAATCCTAAAACTGAAGGAGAGGCATATGAAAGATGGTACGATTTAGAGTAGGAAGCAGTGTCAAAAGCGCAGCTATCGTAATCTCAAGGGCTTTAAAACTGGGGAACATGACATAAAGGGCCATGTAAAAGCCACAGGACGTGTATCTTTAAGAGTCACCAATATTAATGGACGGAATATAAGATCAGCCACTATCCTGTAACAGCAAACCACGTGCGGGCTTGGTTCGGCAGTTTTTCACAGCCCAAGAATCTGCCCAGCAGATAAGAGGCAGACACAGCCCGTGTTATCTGACAGCACATGCTCTGGATTTAGCAGCTGGAGGGACTAAGCTTGATGTTTCCTGCGTGGATTTCACCGAGTTGTGATGTATAAGTAGTTTTTTAGGCGATTTCCAAAAAGTTGGCCAATGTGAAAAAAATGAAATTATATTAACAAAGGAAGCATGGTGAGGAGTGGAGGGCAGCCTGGGTGGCAGGGTGAGCCACACCGACATCTCCAGCTTCACAAACCATCCCCAGGCTGCCTGCGGTGGCCATCTGGGCTGTGCTCTTCTCACCTGAGCCCCTGCAGCCCCCTGCAGCAGCTCACCCTCCTCTCTGTACTATCTTTTCCCACCGGACTGCGAGACATCGCCTCCAACCACGCAGAGATTCCTCTGCGGGCTCAGCCCTCTGACCTTCAGCTGGAGCGGGCGCACAGGCTCCTCATTCTTCTTCCTGAATGCCGGTGCTGTGCCTGAGGGAGATCCCTTCCGTTCCGGCTCCTTCGTGAGCTCTTCCCTGAGGGGCTTCCGACCTTGGCTTCTGCACGTCAGCCAGCAACCAGCTCTTCCTTCGAGTACATGCAGGCTTTGCTTCATTTTTGTGTGTTTTTCAGCCCTCAGCACTCCCGCAGGACAGTGCTGTGGGATGAAGATGTGGCTGGGGCGAGGTGGCCGCCCTTGGGAGTGACAAGCTGCAGAGCTGCACGAAGGGGCCTTGTGTTGCCAGAATGGATTGGGTGCTCCTGATCAAAGCAGTGCTTCAAATAAATGCTTGCTCAGGTGGCTACTTAATAAAGCCACCAAGGCCGTGTTTCTAAATAAGCCCAGGCACTGCTTGTACTTTTGGAGAAATGGTAAATAAGGATTTGTCAAGTTTCCTGGTAGACCTTTGCACCTTAAAACATAGGGAGCCTTGGAGTTTCTGCAGAGATTGCAAAAATGCTGTTTCAGTATATTCCGGTAAATATACACAAAATATGAAAATTCAGCATCAAAGAATGCGCCTCAAATTCAGTTCTCATTTACATTACAGACTAATGAGAATTCAGAATAATTTTAGGAACTGGGACATTAATGATGCTACAGCTGAATGAATATAGGACAAAGGATCATATTTAAAGTTGAACTGCTATTTTTTTAACTGCTTCTTTAAGCATCATAATAAAAAGCAATAATAAACATAATTAAATAGATCTTTTCTATGAGCTTTCTTTTCTCTTAAATAGTTTTGTGCCTGTGTAGGTACCCAGACAAACGGCCGATTGGTTCTTGTTACATCACAGAGTTAATACAGAACCTCTAGTGACTTCCAGCTTAGGCTTTTATATTAGCCCTCTGTATTGCCATGGCATTTCCAGAGCATGCTGCAGTGAGAGGAATTCCTCCTTTTTGCTTGGGTCTTGTCTTTTTCTCCCTGTGTGTTCAGGTCTGCCCATTATTTGCTGTTGCCAAATATATCATTCTGTTTTCAGAAAGCCTTGAAGATTAGATTCCACTCTGAGTTGGAGAGTTAGTTCATAGAATATCCTAGTACTTTTTTTTTTTTTTAAAGGGACAAACTTGTATTTTGCCTTTATGTAGAAATTCTGTTTTTCCAATTTTTGTAGAGTTTTGGTATGCAAGATTTGTGCAGTTCTTGGGTTAAGGGGAGATTGACTCTGCTAATGCCACACATCATCAAAAAGCACTTTCTGTAATGTCCTCATCGTGCATGTGATGCCTGTGTGAGCATTTTTGGCATATACAGTGCACTGAGGGCATTTTCTGTCTTGGATGATATGAACAGATTCTTTCAGAAGAAACACATTGTAGAGCATTTTAATCTTGCTGAGTTCCTCATTAAAGTTTTAAGGAAGGTGTCTTCACATAATCTTGCCTAACCTGATACTCACAGTTAATAAATGGAAACAGGGAGATATTTATCAAGTGGTTTTCACAGCATTTCATCTTAATGTTAAAAAGAGAATATGAGAACATCAGTCGTGAATCAGAAAAGCTCTAAGCACAGGCTTGAAGTTGAACCCTTGGCTATACGGTTTATTGCTTCAGAAGTTTAGGCTTGCACACCCTCTAGGATGGTGGGAAAGATTTATTTTTTAATTTGTTAACTGTGAGAATTATTATTATAGCGATATTTGTTTCGGTCCCTTGTGCCTTGTATTATGTCCTTTTAAAATAAACTGGAAAGCCCCATATACTGTTTGCAAGGAGATGCCTGCAAACACGCTCATCCGGAGGCGGTGTCTGGTGACTCCGTTGGTCATGGGAGCAGGGACAGGGAGCAGAGGTCGGTCCTCTGCGGGCCACCGGAGCTGAACCTACCCGGATGGCATACATTTCCCTCGGGAAATGATTACAGCACTGTTGAACTTGCTCAGGCATTTCACCAGTGTACGTCGTACCGGCGTGAAAGGCGCGTGATGCTGATGTGCAAGGAGAAATGCAGCAGTGCTGTCCCCTCGCCTTGTCCCAGGGCTGCTACCAAACCGTGCAAAACAGCTGCAAACCGCTGCAGCAGACAGCCTGCCACCAAAAAGAGGCGCAGCCCCGGGTCTGGATCAGGGCAGTGCTCCCGGAGCAGCTCCCACCCGGCTCCACCGCGGCTGGTGCTGGCGTGGGAACCTGGGGGAGCAGCTGCTGCGGCACAACTTTCTGTTTTAATTTGCCTTCGTTTGTGAGTCGCTGCCCGCAGTTCCTGATGCTTTTGCTTTCCTCCAGGAATGTGTTTGCACGATTTTAACTGTGTTTGAATTAATGTAATTATATAATCTTGTAGCGAGTCATCATGCAAACATCAAACTGATGGGAATGTGTTCCTTCAGCTGGCTGTCTTGTGTACTGTTGCTCTGTAGCGTTTAGTTGTCAGACTGTACTTACTGAGTAAAATTCAACGCTATAAGCCATCTCCAATTTCTGTGAATAGTTTTACAGGCAGGATCTGAACACCCAATAGAGCGTCACACAGTTAACCTTAAGAAGACACATGCCAAAACGTAAATGTTAACTAATTAACTCACACAGAGGGCCACGTTTCTGTACAATGATTAAGTGATGTCCCAACCACAGCAGATTTTTCAAAGTGGCTGTCCTCTGTACATTACAGTATATTGCTACTTGTTGGTTGTTTTTTTTTAAACTGTGATCCACATTCAGATTTAGGGAAAAAACAGAAAAGATTATATACATACAAAGCAAGATACCTGATTTTTCAGTGTTCATTAAGATGTGTTCTTCTTAATACAGACTTCTGAACAGAGTCAAGATGAAACATTTGGGGGAAAACAGCTTCAGCAAGTGGTACAAGTAATCCTTAACTTCTGCATAAATTACTGTGCCCGTCTCTGAACCGTTCAGAAAATCACTGTCACCTGCAGGATGCACTGGAAATATGGAAGCAATACATATGTCATCGGCATCCTGCTCATTCTTTCTTATAAATGCTTTGCAAGCGTTGTCACAGGCTCTGCCGCACCCTGCCGCTGACACGGGCAGCAAAGCCGAATTCCAGCCGAGCTGAAGTGCAAACACTTATCTGTTTACACAATTTCCTACCCGCAGTGAAATGCTGGAACAATTTACACATATTTCGGTTGACAGGGAGTGTGCACGTTTTTAAATTGTAGTGCTATGTTCTCCCATACAGATCTATCTATCACCAGCTTTATATTTATCACCAGCTGTGAAAGTGGCCAAGGAATCTGAAAACTAGGGCCAACACTGTCAAATATTTGAAAGAGGATTATACTCTCAACCACCTCGAGAATTCAGACTAGAAAGACAATGCAGCATCCTTAGTCCCCTGCAGCTGTGGATTTGTGCCTCGATTGCAGATGGAGTTGGGTGCAGACGTTGGAAAGCAGCTGAAGTTGTAGCAGAAGCACTAGGGTCCCAGTGTCTCCCACATCTCGCTGCTTGGGGTCCCCGTGTCTCCTGTAGCTTGGATGAGATGTTGCCTTCCCTGATGTCTCCTTCTGCCCTTCCAGGGGAGTACTGCGAGGTGAACGCCCGCTCCGGCCGCTGTGCCCCAGGGGTGTGTAAGAACGGAGGAACCTGTGTCAACCTGCTGATCGGGGGGTTCAAGTGCGAGTGCCCCCCGGGCGAATATGAGCGGCCCTACTGCGAGATGACCACCAGGAGCTTCCCCCCGCAGTCCTTCATCACCTTCAAGGGGCTGCGGCAGCGCTTCCACTTCACCGTCTCCCTCATGTAAGTCTCTGGCCTCCCTGTTCGTTAGTCACTGGCCTCCCTGTTCGTTAGTCCCTGGCCTCCCTGTTCGTTAGTCCCTGGCCTCCCTGTTCGTTAGTCCCTGGCCTCCCTGTTCGTTAGTCCCTGGCCTCCCTGTTCGTTAGCCCCTGGCCTCCCTGTTCGTTAGCCCCTGGCCTCCCTGTTTGTCCCCATGTGGAAGGGTCCTGGCACAGGCCTGGGTCTGGTGGCTTCTCTGCTCCAGCTTGGGGCACATTCATTAAACGTTGTAACCAAACAAATTACCTATGTGTAGAGGTCACCATGAGGGATTTCTGACACTGGCTCCTGGAAGTGGGGCATAATCCTGTTATTTGAAAGCATTCTGTCCTGTGGAGGATGCTGTTGAGGTGCTACAGACTTTTGCTAAAAACTTGTTTACTAAAAACTTGTTTACTAAAAACTTCTTTACTAAAAATAAGCAGTTTATTCACCTCCTCTGCTTTGGAGGTTTGTATTTGGACACACATGGTCCTTTCTTGGTGAAGAGGTGCCGAGTGCTGCACACAGCTGAGAGGGCTCCTCTCAACCCTCACAGGTTTGGGGGGACCAGCAGCAGTGACAGTATCTGGATGGTGGCTGATACCGTGGCTCAGGGGAGGTCACCATTGCCGTGTGTCCTACTGAGGGTCCAATCCCTGCCCGCTTGGTTTTGGGACTGTGCTGGTTCGCAGGGAGGGAGCTGGGCTGCCTGTGTCCTCCCGACCTTCCTCTGCTCCCCTGCTCTCATAGCCCGGGTTTGTGCAGTGTGGGGAGAGGGGACCCCGGGGCCTTCCCAGGCCATGGGGTGGTGCCGGGCCACAACCTCTGGCCACATCTCAGCAGCCCTTGGCCTGAGAGGTATGAGGATGGGAGGTGGGTTTGCCACCTCTAGAGCATGTCAGGCATTTTTCTAGGAGGCATTTTGGGTCTCATGACTCTCGGTCAGCTGCAGACCCAGAGAACTCATGCTACTTATTTGGGAGCATCCTTCCCCTCCCCTGTTTACCAGCCTGTGAGAGGACGAGGTCTTGTCAGGCCATGGCTGAGCGCAGGCCGGTGCTCCTCAGGTCCTTGCTCTCTTCTGGTTCCCAGCCTCATGCCTGGGACAACCCTGACTGTCCCAGCTCCTCACCTCGCTCCTCCTGGCCTTCATGACCAGCTCCTGCTTCTGGTCCCATCCTGGCTGCCAGGTGTGAGCAGCCTCATACCTGTCCTACCTGCCCTGACAGATCCTCGTTGGGCAGATTTTTCTGGGGCTGTCACTTTGCCCATAGGGACAATCGAGGAGCTCTGGGGTGAGGGGAGTGATGGTGGCAGCCACGCTGTGTGCAACAGGGCTCTCCTCCCCTCCTTCAGACTTCCCAGGGTTAGAAAAAAAAGCTTTTCTGGAGAAGACTGCTTTGCTCAGGCCATGGCACAGGGCTTATCCGCTGTGGAGTCAGAGCTCCGGATGGACACTGGTGTTTCCTCTGGTGAGGGTGCAGGCTTGCAGCTTTCCCATGGCTTAGCTGCTCAGGATTGACCTTTGGTTGTCCCTCACGGCTGACTTTGAGCAAATAGCACAAAACGTGTTAGCCCTCACCCCGAAGGGCAATGTCAGGGGTTTGTTGGTCGGTAGAACAACGGTAGCAACAACAGACATGTTTGTGTGTCTGCCTAGAGAAAGTGCTCAGGACAGGCAAAACCAGGCACATGTCCCAGCCAGCAGCCAGCAGCTGCTTGGTGTTTTACGCCTGGCAGGGGACAGGCAACTTCTGGTCAGAAATTTTATGGACTCTTGAAATTTTGGTTAAATCAGGATGTGCAGACATGGTTTGCATGCAAGCCAAGGCAGGGACGAATTGTGCCTGAGAAGTTCGGTTTAGATCTAAGCACCGGGAAAAGCTGAGAAGCAAAAGGCTCCGTTGGACTTGTCAGACCCACAGTAAGTGCAAACAAAGGAGCGGTCTAGGCTGGCTGCCAGCATAAATTACCTGCACTACCCTTGGATTGTCCCCGCAGCCACATGGTGTCATTTTTCAGGCTTTCGGGAAGAGATCTTTGATGTGTAGGGTGCTTCAAGTTAAAGTGACTCAAATTCTCTGCGTGGGGGTTATTGAGAAACAGCGAGCTGCCTTCACGTGGCAGTGCTTGCACTGGGATTTCTTCACCATCTTTAAACCAAGATGGCATATTTAGTCCCAAGCTAAACACTGCACAGTCCACTCAGAGTGGTTATAAAAAGCCTTGGTCATCCCAGGCTTCATCCCACGCTGTCCAGGACAGGGACACGTTTAGCTTTTCATACCTGCAGTTCACTTTTTTTCACACTTGTTATTTCTCTGGCTTTTATTATCCTTCAGAGCAGGTGGAAAACATTATGTGAGGATAAGCAAGAATCAGCAGTTCGATTAGACAAAGAATTTGCTACTGCATATTTTATGATTCAGGAGCATTCTTAATATGACAGGGTGTCCGGCTTCCTTCAGCCTCCAGTGACTCACAACCTGCTCCTGACAAAAAGCAGGATGTTTGTGTGCTCCAGTACCATAACTAATATATTTTGCTCTTTCTTTGAAGTCCGTATAATTCTTACAAGCTTAGCAGAGCAGCAAAGACCTCCAGTGCAAAAATTGTTTGGGGCACATAGATTTTATATAGCAAGTGGTGCTGCTAGCAGGATAAATGCCACAATATTCCTAATGAAAGGGGTAGAAGAGCAAAAACACGCGTGCACATTTACCCCAAACACTTTTCCTGTTTGCTGTGCTGTGCGGTTATGTCGGGTACAGACCAGGCATGTCTTTCTGCTCCCAGCACTATACATCTTCCCTGCCTCCTCCCAGCAGTTGCTACTCCTCCTTCACTCCAAGAGACACAGTCAGTGGAGATGTTTTCTCACCGTTTATTCAAAATCCTTTGAGGAAAGCTTGTCTTTTGTTTCCTATGTCCTGAGTTTAAAAAGATCCCTTCTACTAGGAAACTAGTATTTTTATTCCCCTGCTGGTGACACCTCGGCAAGTTCAAAAGCAGCAGTATTAAATTAATAGCATGATGCAAAAGGTGCCTTGGGCTAGTGGCAAAGAATAGAACCGAATACACACAGAGGTATAGAAGTAGAAAAATACTTTGCCTTTTTAAAATTAAAATGATGGTAGAGAATTGTAAGCATATCCAAAAAAATATTTTCAAACAGAAGTAAAGATCCTGCTATTGCTGGTTAAAATAACTCTTTCTGCCCACTCATACATTTCTCATTTCTTTTGCATATATATATATATTCCAGTTAGATCTGATCAAAACAGCTTTGATGAAGCAGATATCCACTGAAAAATACAGTCTTATGAAATGTTTTACAGGGATTTACTGCTTTGGATGAAAGACTTGACTGTGAAAAGTGAAATCTAAATCAGTGTTTTGATACTATTAAAATATTTCAGCTGTATTGTCTTAATTCATTTAGTTTAACTTCTACTGCTTTAAATATTATTTTATATTAAGTTAAACATATTTAGAAATAAATAGATCTATTTAAAATGATTAAAAGTAGCCAAAATGGTAATATAATATTATGATTGAATATAATGGATATTCTTTGCAATTTTTACTTTATTGGAAATTTCAAGAATTTGACTGATATGTTTTGAACCACACCAATTAATTCTTCTCCTTCAAAAATAGTACATTTTTATAGACCAGAAATTCCCATTTCCATGTAGCTCAAATTCAGGCCCGTAGTTCTGACAGATCTCTGCTCTGTGTGATCCACTGCATACATATGTCTGACAATCAATTTTTGTTTAAAAATGTTCTTTGGTCTTGAAAAAATTTACTTCAAATACCAGATCTCAATGTTTTTTCATAATCTCTGAATGCGGTTTTTGTTGCACTGCATGAGAGCCTTGCTAGCCGATATTTCTTGACACGCACAAGAGTAATTTCTTCTGTCTGCAGAAAGCAGTTTTCACTGGCTGTGCTCAGCAGTTGATTCATTTGTGGGAAAAGTGGGTTAATTTAAATCAGGCGTATTTCCTGAAGTTCAAAATACAAAATCAAACTACACTGCCATTCGGAAACACAAGAAATTCCCATGGTTTCCCTGTCTTTCCCTCTTTCTATATTAATCTTTGTGAAAGTGTTTATGTAAAGTGTCATAAATTTTTGCTTTTGTAAATAGATGGGAGCTGTCTGTAAATCCCCAGAGATAACAGGATTCAATTCAAAATTATAAAATGCACAGAGCACGCAGAAATTGTCAAAAAATGTTCTGTGCTGACCAAAAAGCAGGCTTTTCCGAAAGTGGAGTTGCCTCTGTTTTCACAGGAAAGGTGTGATACATCCCATATTGGAAGCACAAGAAAAATAGGAACAAAAAGCCTCCCACTGGAGCTGGAATCATTAAAGTGTTTATTTTCCTCCCTCCAAGTGACTTATCTGTCGATTGAGGAACCCTGATTATCTGCACGGCATTATTAAAATACCTCTTATCTTTCTTTGCCCCTTGCCTCCCCAGCAGTTCTTTTTGATCAGTTTATGACTCTCCTTGTAGCATGCAGCATGTAGACAGTAAGCAGGCAGCAAGTACTCCCCCTTTGATGTCAGAATGCTTTCTGGCCTTCCAACTCTGCAAAGTGTAATAACTGCTGCTGTTTGGGTAGAGTCAGATCCTCATTCTGAGTTGTCTTTCTGCATCGTTTTACCTTTTGTTAGGGTCAGCATCCACAGCAGATTTTTGCAGAGATTCCCATAATTTCCATCATGCTGCCTCTGTCAATTGTGAAATAAAGTATTTGTCCTGCCTCTTAATTTTATAATTTTCTGTCTAAAGAAGGAGTCAAGCATTGCATGTCTCAATGCAAGTCTTGCATTTCTGGGAGCATGACCTGACTACTGGTCTCTGCGTTCCAGGTTCGCAACCAGGGAAAGGAATGCTCTCCTCCTCTACAACGGGCGTTTCAACGAGAAGCACGACTTCATTGCGCTGGAGATCATCGAGGAGCAGATACAGCTCACGTTCTCTGCAGGTGAGGTGTCACCCCAGTCGAGCACTTCTACGTAGGGTCCTGAGATCTTCTCAGTCTGGTTGGAAGTGCACTTCCATGTCTTTATACAGCTATTTGCTGCCTCATTAATTGAGTAACTGGCTGACGTTGTACAGTTTACAACTGATGGAAGGTGTTGCAAAATAATCCAGACTGTAGCAGTTTGTGGTGGTGACACTCGCTGTCATAGGCAGGAGCTTGTAACATATCAGTTATAAAACCCGGAGTTTATGAGGACTATAAAAGATTGGCACTAGGCTGACAGCCAATGTTTGGGTAAATGAACCTTCATTTTATGATGCTGTGATAAATTTTGTGTGTTTATGCGCTTTTACGCTACACTATCAGTAAAACTAGGTGCATAACTGTTGTCTAAAAAATACACTTGAGCCAAAGGAAAAGCTAACAGACAAATGAAAAATGCCTGCTGTTCTTTATTGCCTCGTGACAAGCAATGCATCGCTGGAATCCACTGATGCCCTCTAACAGCATCTCTCCCTCATGCAAACCACAATGAATTTATGAGAACAAAGCTGCCCTCTCATCACCAGGGTGGGCTAGAAAACACAGACTGGAGGCTTTGACGTTTGCTTTCTTTCTGCATAAGGACAAATTTGGCATGTTTTAGTGCTTCCAGGAGCAGGGAGAGTGGAAGGCCAATAAGCGAAGCTCAGGATGGACCGTATCACTGTCACCGTGGCCTTCTCCCAGGGGAGAGGTTTGCTCCAGAAAATCAGCCCTGGCAGTGACAAGCATTTTCCTGATGAAAGCACGATTAGAACAAGC